>NW_024412463.1:11760651-11768564 GCF_014898765.1 Herpailurus yagouaroundi | reverse complement strand
CCCCCCCCGGGGACCCTCCCCCCCCCCCCAGAGCACGGGACCTGTTACCCACGTGCAGGGGCACTGGTGTCATCAGCAGACCCACCCCCTTTACCTCCTCCCCATCCGGTGCCTCTCACCAGGGAGGAGGAGGGCCGTGCCTGCCAAGGTGAGGGTGCTATGGGCATCCTGGCCCACACCCAGGCGGACCCAGCGCGGCTAGCAGTGAAACTGACCGGCTCTCACGCCCCTATCAGTGGCACCACCCCCACCCTGCAAACACGGAGGGTGTTCAGAGAGCCTTTAGTCACTTGCCCCAGTGGCCCTGGAGTCCCTCCTCCACCAAAGTGCTCCCCCCACACCTGCCTGAAACCTAGCGGCCCCATCCTCCTCGGTTGTGGTGGGGGAGGGGCGGTCCTCACCAGTTGAGGTTCTGGAAGCGCTTCTGGTAGTTCTGTGCTCGGCGCACCTGACCCGAGCTCCTGTCTTCTAGCTGGATCCCGTAGAACCCCAGCATGAGCTCGTAGGCCTGCACAAACCGCTCCCTGACCTCCTTGCAGCTTTTAAATGCCTGGAACACACCCCCGAGGCCAGTGGGGAGCCCAGGGGTCGTAACCCATACATCCGGCTGGCCAGCGCCCCCCTCGGGCCCTGATTCTTCTAAAGGGCTGGACTCAGACTTTCAGGGTAAAACGCCAGGGCGCAGGAGCCCGGACAGGAGTGAATGATGAACCTCTCTAAGCTGCCTCAGAGTCTCACTGGGGCCTGAGGCGCCGGCTTCACCCCCAGGGGAATCTAGCTCCTGGGAATCATGCACCCCCGCCCCCCACCCCAGGGCTGAGCACGGGGCAGGAAACACGTCGTGCCCCCCCCCCCCCCCCCCGACCCTCTTGTCCCTCCAGGAGCTTCTGCTCCAGCCCCAACCAGGTGTGATGAAACTCCCATCACCATGATTCTGCTCAGAGCCCTGGCTCTGGGCTCCCCCTTGGAGGCAAACTGCCGGAGAGAGCCAGATTTCTCTAGAAGCCTGTGAGAGCACCAGGGGCAGAGGCAAGGGCCAGCGCGGAGGGGAGGGGCTCCCCGGGACGGCTTCCCAGCGATCAGAGCTCACCTCAACCTCCCGGAGCGTGAGGGGCTTGGCATGCCAGTTCACTCCAGGTTCACGCAGAGGAAACAGCCTGTGGGAGGCACGGTTACAGGTCCGTCGGCGGCAGGCACGGGCTCCCAGCTAAGGCGCACACCCGCGGTCCCGGGAGGCTCACCAGCCTCTCTGGGTTCACGGCTCAACTCAAGGAGAGCCTGGCTGGATGAACATGTGTGTGCGCTCTCACGAGGCAAAGCCGAGGCGTGAGGGGGGGAAGGCTGCAGGGAACCTGTTACGGGCCAGGGCACCAGATGTGTGCACACGCGACTAGAGGAGTCGTGCGCGTGCTCGGCAGCGAGCCGGTCTGCCAGTGCTGCCCAGGGCGTTCCAGGCAGTCCTCCTAATTCTTATGTTCTCCTTGCGTCTCCTCTATCCCCCACGATGCGCTGTGCCCAGGAAAAGGCCCCCGACGTGCCATTTTCAAACGCACACTGTGTTTGTGGGGCAGCGTCAAGGCTCTCGAAGGCAGCCATGCCGGCAAGGATCACCTCAGGCCACTGTTCGAGGCCTGTCACTGTCAGTGTCCAAGGGGCACCGGGGCCCGACCCGTCCCAGGAAGCCGGCCTGTCTAAGGCTCTTCCTGCGCCCCACGCCCACCTACAGCCTCAGAGGCCGCGCACCACCGCTGCCCTGCGCCGCCGGGGCCGCCTGCCCAGTAAACTCCGCCCCGCCAACGGTACCTGCTCAGTAAGCCCCGCCCTGCCGACGGTGCCTGCTCAGTAAGCCCTGCTCCGCCCCGCCCCGCCAAGGGCGCCTGCTCGGTAAGCCCCGCCCCACTGAGGGCACCTGCTCAGTAAGCCCCGCCCCACCGAGGGGCGTCTGCTCAGTAAGCCCCGCCCCACTGGGGGGGCCTGCTCGGTAAGCCCCGCCCCGCCGAGGGCGTCTGCTCAGTAAGCCCCGCCCCGCCGAGGGCGCCTGCTCGGTAAGCCCCGCCCACTCACCACTGGATGTAGGAGTGATTCTCTTCCAGGACGTCGTAGTCCTCCCTCCAGTTCTGAAGAATGTCTTCAATGAAACAGCCTGGGGGCCCCACGGGGATAAGTCAGTGAGGAGCTGCTAGAAGTCCCCCCACTTTCCCTCCCCTCCTCTGTTGAGGACCTCGGGGCTCTGAAGCTTGTGTCTGTGTCATGTGACCGTAACCCCCCAACCGAAGCCCTCGGTTTCTTTGCAGTCCGACACGGGCTCTCCGTTGCTGCCTGAGCACAGACCCGAGTGAGAAGGGCCACGCTGGGCTCGTCGGGCCGGAGGGCCCAGGAGGACATGGGGTCCCAGACCCCCACCTGCCTTTGCAGAAAGGGGGCCTCACTGCCCCCTCCAAACCACAGCTGGTTCGCTGGAACCCGACCTCAGACAGAACCTCCAGCGGAGCCCCACCCCCCATGGCCTGGCCTCCTGTAGGGCGGCCACTGTTTCCAAGGGCCAGTGACTCTCTGAGGCCACGTGTCCTCTGCTGCAATTGTGCTGCGTTGTAGTGGGAAGGCGGCCACGCCTGAACGAATGCGCGTGGGTGGCTTCCCACGGACTCTCCCTTATGGACGCTCACAGTTGAATTTCGTGTCACTTTCACATCACAGAACATTTTCCACCTTGAGTTGTTTCCAACCACTTGGAAATGGAACAATCACTCTTACTCGCCAGTTTACACGTGCGGCTTTCCCACCAAGGCAGCAGTAGTGAGCGACACGGCCCTTCCCAGGGCGTCCCCGCAGCAGCCTGCAGGGGGCGCTGCGGGGCAAGCCGAAAACCGCGGGCCCAACAGGAAGCCGTCCCCAACAGGGTCCTAGTGGGGCCACAGACGCCCCCCGGGACAGGGCGCAGGCGGCCCAGCAGACGCGCACCGTTGGGCAGGAACCGGATCTCGTTTCTGTAGAAACTCAGGTTTGGCATGTCACCGTTGCCATCCCGTTCTATCAAATCCTGAAGAGCCAGAGAAAGTTGCCGGTGGAGACATCTCCAGAAATAGGCTGCCTCCGAGGGCCCCTCACACTAGAACGTTCGGGGAGCGGGCGTCCGCTCTTGGGCCCCTGAGCCTCGACATCCTGAAGGCTGGCGAAGACCCGAGTCCCCAGCCGGGGCCCCTCGCCCTGCAGGCGAGGACCAGCCTCCGCACTGGGGAGGACAGCAGCTCCCTCTGACCGCCACCTTCCCTCCTCACCAGCGCGGGCCGGGCGGCAGGTCCCCTCCATCTGTACCCCTAAAGTAGCCTAGGGGTTGGCTGACACTCACAGTGCAGAGGGCAGGGGCGAGGGCCACGGGAACGCCACCGACATGGGCCCCGACCCGCGGACCGACACACGGGGCCACATGTGGCTCCGCCACTAGCTGGCGCTGCTCCCTTGCTTTAAAGGCTCCGAGACAGAGGCGGTCCTCCTCACCCCCCTCCCCCGGGGGGGGGGGGGAAGGAGCTGCAGTCCCAGGGGGGCCATGGGACCTCGTCTGAGGAGGGGGGTGATGGGACGTCTTGTCCCGATGGCCTTCTCCCGGCGGAGGGCGGGAGACTCCGTCCCGGGCGGGCTGCCGAGGTGTGCGGGCGCCGAGGCGGCTACGTACCGGGTAGTGGTGCCGGTACCTGCGTGTGTCGCGCGCGGCTCGCCAGTTTCGGGACCCCGTCGTCCTGGCCTGGGGAGAGAGGAGATGGGTGAGACCCCTAGGGGAGGCCCACCCCAAGCCAGCCCCTGTCCCAGTAAGGGCAGCAAGGACGGGGTCCGCTAGCAACAAAACCGGAAGGGACCAGAATGGGAGGAACAAGCCCTGCCCCCTGCTCAGCCCCTGCCGCCGCCCCCGCTCCCAGGATCCCAGGCTGACCGGCACGTTCTTGGGGCGCAGCACCGCCCCCGGGCCCTGGCTTCACTGCCTCCTCCGGTACTTGCCGGCTAACTCCATTTGGACCGCAGCCCCGGGACTCGCCCCTGGTCCCCCTGCCTTCGCCAATGCTTTCTCTTTGTACGGTGCTCTAAGTTGTCACAAGGCTTGTGTCTCGAAGGGCCGTGGCCTCCCAGCCTACAGCCCCAGGAGGGGCCCCAAACACTTGCCTGACGAAGAAATGGATGACCAAGGCCCAGGGAACCAGCCTGGCCCCCGCCCAACGCTCGGCGACCAGACCCCGCGTCTCCGGGCCTCCGGCCCTATGGGAGAGCCTGTGCAGGGAGACACAGGGGCTCCTCGCTGCCCCCCAACACCTGCAGCCCCTATCTCTGCAGGCCAAGCTCCCGGGGTCCTGGGGGGGATAGAAGGTAACTTCGCGGCTAGGATGCTGGGTAAAGGCGGCTTCACCCACCCTCTTAGAGGGTGGGAGGCGTGAGCGAGGCTGAGCCTGGCCGGAGGTCCGACAGAAGCCGGGGCAGGAGAGAGGGCCCAGGCAGGTACGGCTCCTGGGCGTGACTCCACAGGAGACCCACCGCTCGTCCCAGGGAAACACCTGGGTCCAGGATCCTGGAAGGGGCACTACAAGGGGAGTCAGGAGGCCAGGCCTGTCACTGTGTCCCTTGGCTCTGACCCCCCTCCCAACTCCCCAAGATGCTCCAAATGGTTCTGAGCTCCAGCAGGGGCCTGGGGGTGCCTCTCTGCCCAATTTATAGACCAGGGCCTGCTGGTGATGTTCTTGCCTACCAGCCAAGGGCCCGAGGAGACACCAGAACTCAGCAGGAGCTGGCCCCACTCACCATCCCCAGGTCAGCCCCACGGGTGCACAGAAGACACAGCCCAGGACAAAGTACCAGACAGCTGGGCCCCGTGTAGAAGTCAATGACTGTGGCGCCTCTCAGTGGCCGAGGGGCCGGCGCACTGCTGTGGGAGTGGGGCTCACGGAGCTACAGCAAGGACACCACCCTCTCCCAATTCGTGCCCCAGCCGGCGGGCATCTGCCACAGAAGAGCCAGATCCCTGCCCCGTGACCCCTGGCCACTGCCCAGCCTGCTGCCTCCAGAAACTCATGCCTGCCCCGAACACCATAGATGTGCTCCGCCTTCTGGCCTCCCTGGCAGGCCCAGGAGCCCGTCCGGGTCCCTCTCCCTGACCAAGACTTCACCACACAGCCAGCTAAACCCGAAACCAGAGCTCTCATCTGTCTGGGGGAGAACGCAACCCAGAGATCACACGGGATGGAATTCAAGACCCCATAGACACGATGCCACTACATCATCCTCCAAAAGTGACAGCTGTCACCTAAGTCCCGATAACACCTAGAACCCCAGCTGGGACCAGCCTGCCCTGGGACAGAATGTGAGGCTCAGGGAGTACCGGCCCCTGGTATTGAGTGACCCTAGTAACAAAAGTAACCAGTGGTGATGAGAAGAAAAGAAATCCGTGGCAACAAAAGTAACCGATCGTAACAAGGACTATCACCAGTGAAGACAAAAGTAACTGCTGGTCACCTAGGTAATCAGTAGTAACAAAAGTAACGGCTGATAATGACAAACCAGCAGCCATACTGCTAGGAGCTGGTGCGAGCAGCCCTGGCTCAGGCAGGTCACGTAAATGTGGCCTCCAAGGCCACTTTCGAGAGGGTGGGAGGTCCCACGGGTGGGCGCTGCACCCAGCGAGGAGCGGTGGGGGTGAGGCGGGCCGGGGCTGGGAGGGAGCAGGGCGGGGCAGAAGCAGGGGGCACCCAGAGGCAGAAAGGCAGGCAGAAGCAGGCGGCCGGCACGGAGAGCTGGGATCTATTCAGAGGACAGAGCCAAGGGCCCGGAGGCGGGAAGTGACAGAGGCGAGTCCAGAATGTGCCCAGGGCATCCGCTTGAGGAAGTATCATCACACCGCACGGATCTGAGGGTGGCCTTGGATCTCCCTGCGAGGTTCCCCCCCCCTCCCCCCGGGCTGGGCCGGAGCTGGGAGGCGCGGGACGGGGCGGGTCTCAGGGTGTCCAGCGATCCTGAGGGGGGCACCAGGGGGCCTGGGTCGGGGAGAGGGCAACAGCTGGAGAGGGAGAGCCAGGCCCCAAGCCGGGTGTCCGGGGGCCGGGGGGGGGGGCGGCCTTCCCGGAGCGGGGCCTCACCCCCACCTCGCGGCGGCCGGGCGGGCGCCCCCCGGGGCTGGGCGCTGGGTCCCCGGCGCGCGTCGAGGCTGCACCTGGAGCGCGCCGGGCCGCGCCGCCGGCGCGTCCTCTTCGTCCTCGTCCTCGTCCTCCGCGTCCGCGTCCCCTGGGGCGCCGGCCTCGCCGTCCTCGTCGCCCCCAGCGCTCGCGCCCTCGCCGTCCTCGTCCTCGTCCTCCTCCCAGGTCGAGTCGCAGTCCGGGTCGTCCATGCTCGGGCGGCGGCGGGACCCGCGCTCCGGCGGAAGCGAAAGTGAGCGAAGGAGGAAGCGCGGGGGAGGGCCGGGGGCGGGGCCGGGGCGGGATCGGGGCGGGGCCGGGGGCGGGGCCACCGGCGCCGTCCGCCCCGAGAAGGCCCCCCACGCTCCGAGCACAGCCCCTCCCGGAGAACGTCACTCCGGAGGACGCCCGCCCCCGTTCTTGCTGGGATTGTCCCCAGGGTGTCCCCCCAGGACCCCCCCTACACGATATCCCTTCCCTTTGGGAGAAGACACCTCCCCCAGGATGCCCTCTGGAGTATACCGGCTCTACAGGTATGTCCCTGGAGGATGCTCATCCCAGAGAATCACCCCAGAATGCCTCTGAGGACAACCTCCCCCCAGAGGAAGACACCTAACTGCTGGAAACCCCCTCCTCCAGAATATCCCTCTTCCCAGAGGATGTTCTCCTGGAGGAAGTCTACCCACCCCCTGGAGGATGCCCACAGGAGGATGTCCCTCCACAGGGCTGACCCCAGGAGCATAACCCCTGGGAGCTGTCCTCCCCAGAAGGGAGGCCCCCCCCAGGATGCTCCCACGTGGGATGCCCTCCAGGTGTAGGCTGGGGCTGTGGCCTCATGAGAGGCTCCTTTGGAGAGCAGTCTGCTTCCACGGTCCCCCAGACTGTGGGCAGAAGTCATTCTCGGGCGGTGGGACACGGATCCTCGTGTCCCTTCACAGACGGTTCACGACTGGGCAGTTTGCTTCCATAAGGCCAGCAGGAGGGTCTCTTTCCAGTGTGCCGGGAGTCGTCTGCACCGTCACCGTGGGCCTGGCCTCTGCCCCTTTGCCACATCCTATCAGCGGTAAGGTGCTGCCTAGAGGGAGGGGACGCATGAATGACTGGGTGACTGGGGTCATCCTGACGCTGCTCAACACAGGTGGCCCTGGTTAAACATCCCCTCGGGGGCCTCTCGGGGCGCTGGGGGCAGCCGGCGGTGGCCGCCCTCTTCGCATACATTGGCGCGTGTCAGACAGCTGAAAATCACCTGCATTTGCAAATTCCCCAGTGACCTCCCACAGATTCCCTTAATCTGTGCCCTCACATCTGCTGGTGGCTGCGGGAGTTCCAGCAAAGTTGGAGACCCGCCCCTCAACATGCAACTTGGGAGTGGCCCGTCCAGGTAGTATTTGGACTCTGTGACCACCGTGCACCTTCAGTGTTTCACAGCATTTTCGCTAAAACCAAAGTCTGGCCTTCTGACAGATCTAAGCCAGGAGGGTAACTCCCAGGGTCGACGGGGTAGAGGGTGAAGGCCAAACCCAGGCCCCTGGGGTCGCTGACCTCTCCCAGCCCCACCAGCGGCCCCTGGGCCTCAGGGCTGCCTGTGACAGCTGAGAGGGAGCACAACCTTCCGACCTTGGCTGTGGGCACAGTTGAGGGCCCTTCTTGATGTGGGCCGTCCTCATCCATTCTCCGGGTACAGTCTCACCTGGCTGGAGCCTGTGTACACACGACCTCACTCTCTAAGAGGACGGAGGTGCTCTGGGGGGGGGGGGGGGG
>NW_024412463.1:11754036-11760551 GCF_014898765.1 Herpailurus yagouaroundi | reverse complement strand
CCCCCCCGGAACGGATATCTGGGCATTTCTGTAAAAGGTGTGCCACCGGTGGGCAGGCTAGGCTAGGTTTCCTGGGCAGCGGGCAGCCGCCGCGCCTCTGGCGGGGGCCGCGGGGGCGGATTGCCTCCCCCACCCCCTGGGCCTCACCTCCCGCTTGCCTGACTTGCAGGTGGCCCCGCGAGGCCCCGGCCAGGGCACCGGGCAGATGACACCGGGAGGCCCTGACGCAGGTGTCCGCGTGTCCGGGGCGGAATGCAGGGGTTTGGCTGCTCTGAGGGGCACTGCGGTGGGGAGGCTGTGCCTTTCCACGGGCCGAGCGGCAAGCCTCCCCGCCGCTGCCTCCCACCAGGGCCGGGACGACGGACCCTCCCAGACGCTGCCCGACTTCCGCTCGACAAGGAAGAGTCACCCCGAACCGCACCTCCGGCTGCTTTTGTGCAGTTTGCCTGGGGCTCCGCAGGGCGCGTTAACCCGGGAGCCCAGATTTCTGCTGCAGAAGAAGTCTTGTGCTGTTTCCTCCCCTCTGCAGCCTGGGGACGCCCGCTGTGGGCTCAGGGCTCTGGACAGCTGGCCGCCCAGGCTGGGGCGGGGCTGAGCAGGGGTGGGGGGCAGGACTGGGGGGCGGGCCAGGGGGGCCGGGGCGGGGCCCAGAGGAGCGACGGCGGCGCGCTCGCTCCGGTTCCTCCTCCGAGCACCGGCAGTAGGTGGCGCGCCCCAGGGTGGCCCTGCCCCTGGTGGAGGAGTCTTGCAGGAGCTGGGCAGGGGCAGGTTCAGGTTAGACCTGCCTTAACGTTTTCCTCAGGCGAAACCAGTTGCAGCCTCGTTGTTTGGCCAAAGCCCCACGCCCTCCCGCCCCGCCCCGCCCCGCCCCGAGGGAGCCCCGCGGCGTCCCGTTGCTGCCCTATCGGTAGGCACTTGGGAGCACACTCTCCTCCTGCATCAGCCCTGGGGGCCCTGGGCTGGGCCAGGGCAGGGAGGGCTGAGGCCGCACCCACCTGTCCCCGCCCAGGGAGGCTGCGCCGTCCCGTTGTCGACGACCCGGCCCGGCGTCCGAGGCACGAAGCACCTCCCGGAGGTTTCTGGTCTCAGGTCTGTGGCGCCTGTGTCTCCCAGGGTCCTGCAGCCGCTCACACTGGTTTCTCCCCAGCGCCTCTCCTCTGTCACACTCCGTCTACCTACGTGGTGGGGGCACAGCTGTACCCCATGTCACAGAGTGGACCCCTAGGCCAGGAGAGGGCAGGGGCGGGGATGTGAACTTGACCTGCACAGGCCACACGCAGCACACGAACCGGACCCCCTGTGTGAGCCTCACTCCGGCTGAGGACTACTCCGGCCTCCGCAGGCCTAAGGGCGTGGGGAGTGGCCCCAAACCGGCACCTGGGGTGGGGGGCCATCTACCTTGCTGGGCGGCCTTGCGCGCCCCTCCCCCCACATCTCCTGGAAGGGCAGCGAATGTTCAGTCATTAGGAAACAGGTTTGACTTATTGACTAGGCTTTTCCAGCATGTTCTGAGGTCCCTGAAGATCCTGCTCCAGACCAGGGTCTACGTCTGTTAAGGGAAAGACCCCCGTCTTCATAGACAACGTTTGCCCCACGGCTCTGCCGGTTCTGACTCCCCAGGGATCAGGCTCCTCTCGGGCAGCAGGGTCCCAGCGACAGAAGCCGGGCCGGTACAGAGTGGGCCTTGAAGGAGGGCTGCCGGCGATGCGCTCCAGGCCCCGCGAGAGACGGCGGGCCGGGTAGAGCAGGCCAGCCTGCATGGGGCGTGGGGCACCGGGTTCCTGCCCTCGCCTGGTGGGCCGAGGCCCGGCCTCCTGCTCCGAGACGGTGGGGGGATTCAGCTTCCTGGTGACTTGTCCAGATGAAGGACCCGGGGCGCGGAGGTCAGCCGGGACTGAGGGCGCACCCTTCTTGCTCTGCCCGGACCCTCCTGTGCGGAGAGCAGACTGGGCCCCGAGACTCGCGTTGCCAGAGGATGAGCTCCCGGACGTCCGGGCTCAGCCAGCCACCGGCGCTGCCTTGTCCGCTGTCCTGGCATTTCGTATCTGAAGGACTTGTCACACTCGACCACATTTCCACTCTGGCCCGACTTCCTGTCGGTCGTCAATACATTGTATCGAGGGAATGCTACGAAGCGCACCGAGTGTAGGCTGAGGTTATAACCCTTGGAAAAATAAACACTTCCTACCGTAAGAAAAGGGAACTTACTTTGGTATCAAAATCACACGACTCCAGGCTGCTGCTTTTGTGCTTTAATATTCCGCACTCAAACGAAAGTATTTCAGGCAACCCTGGGCCCCGGCGCCCCTTCCCTCCACTCACTCATTTGGTCTGTTTGCAAGTTACCGGAGGATACAAAAATAGCCGCTACAAATCCTCTGTTTCTGGCATATAAAAACTGAGCGAAAAGTGTCTCAGCAGTCATGACCTTAACACAAAACATCTCAGGAAAAATACAACACAGGTTTCACTTCTGCAGTGTTGTTTTCATATAAAACACTAGTAAAATAGGCTTCTTAAAAATTAAATAGTGAAATACCGCCAAATTATATACATCGTTACAGTACAAGCGAATGAGGCAAAACGTCCAGTTCTCAGTTTCTCAGGTGGGGCGACGGTCCGCCACGGGGTGGCCTGAGTCTCTCTCCCGACGGGGCAGCCGGTTAGGAAGAACGGCCGACAGACGCACAGACGGACAACGGGCAGCACTGAGCAGCCCGGCAAGACCAGCGCTCCTCAAGGACACAGCAAGAACGGACTTCCTGCTCGCTGGCCCAGGTCTCCTTGCCCGTGCCCCTCGCCCTGCTCCGCGGGGCCTGGACCGCGGCCCGGCCGGAGAACTAGCACGGCCGGAGCTGACCCGGCGTCACGGGAGGACGAGGAGGACGCCCGCCTCCCAGCTCTCCGCCCCTGCGGGAGGTGGTCGCGGTCGGGCCCTGTGGGAGCCACAGGGGCGGCGGGCGGGGCGAGGGGGGGGCGGCGCGCCCGGCCCGGTGGCCGCCGTCCCCCTGCCCTGTGCCCTGGCTGAGCGGCGTCTACGTTCGGCGCCGCTTGGCGGCGCTGGGGCTGGAGGGGTTGCTGTTTGCCGTCAGGACTTTGTCGGTGACGCGGCTGCGCTTCCGCTTGTCCACCCCCTCCTTGGAGCCCAAGTCCGAGGGGTTCTTGTCTTTGCTGGCCTTTTCCGTTGCTTTGCCCAAGCTTCCTGAAGACGAAAAAACTGGGAGACAAAATCATTTGGCTGAAAACAGAATATCCCGAATTTTACTTCATCTTCCCGCTCAGTGATAAAAAGCCGCATCTACACACACGACGCTCCGAGCTGGGCTGCCGTGTGGCCCGCGGGCGGCTGGGTCCTCCTGAGGACCCGCCGTCCCTGCCGCGTGGAGTGTGTCCCCTGCACCCGCACCCCCTGCACCACGCGCTTCACGTGCCGCGGCCCGGGTGCCAGTGCCCCGGGCCGCCGCGGGGCTCGCTCGCAGTGTGGGCCGTGCACCAGGCCAGGTTTGCCCAGCAGGTCGCGCCCAGGCAGGTGGAGCCAGACGGCGCAGCTCCGGCCCCAGGCGGACTCAACGCGCGGGCCGGGGGTGCGCAGCCGCCCGGCTTGCTCCTGGGGCCCAGGGCGGGGTCGGGGGGCGCTCCCCACTCACCATCGTCCGCCCCGTTGTGGGGGTCCACGTCTTCCTTCATTTCCTCCTTCATCTCTTCTTCAATGACCACTTTTCCTGTGGGGCGACAGCTGACGTTTACCAAAACGGTGGGAGACGCGGCCCTGCCCAGCGCTGCGGACGGCTCAGGCCGGGGACGGCTGTGTGTGTGCTTCTCAGCTGCCGCCAGGCCGCTTTTAAAGAGAGCCCATTGTTCTTGAACAAGTTCCCTCCAGCCCCCAAGACTCCCCAGACCTCCCAGTCCACCTGGGCCAAGAAGCACCCCGCCAGCAGCCCTCACTCCTCCCCGAGGCTCGTGACCTTCGCCCGACGCCACCGCCCTCGGCCCACGTCCTCCTTAATTCCCGAACCTGACCCGCCCCAGTCTCACCTTCTCGGACTTCGTGAATGATTTCTTCCGGAAGGACGAAGTTCCTCTCTGGATTTGGGAACGGAAGAATCTCAGATTCGTGCTGACGGCAAGTAGGGCGATTTTTTAAAGAAACAAAGAAAAAAAAGTGATTTCAGTAAGTCACCAAAAACGTGTAAGAGCCAACTTAGGAGCACCTGAGGAGCAAGCACACGGCCGGTCCCCGAGAGCCGAGGGGGAGGGCACCAGCGGGGTGAGGACACTTCCTTCTTTCTGCCGGCAGTCTACCAGGAGCTGGGCTTCTCCAACAGGCCGCAGAAGCAAGGCTATGGCTCTAGCCACCAGGAGTCCAGCCACCAGGAGTCGTCACCTGACCCGAGGCTGGGGCAGCCCCACTTCCCAGCATGCCGTCCCTACCCCCAGGGCAAAAGCAGGCTACGGCCGTCCTGCTGACCTGTCCTGCTCCCTCCCCAGAAGACGACAGTGACAGTGGAGCCCGCAGACACGGAGGGTGCCGGACGGGAAAGCTACTGCCTCGGAAACCAGGTAAGGACTACACAGCGGTGTCAGGGACACTGCTTATCAGAGTCCCACTTGTCCTACACGTCACACAGGCCCCGTGTGCCGGAAGGGACGAGACCCTGGAGGCACAGGACCACCAGAGGAAAGGAAGGTGCGCTGGCGGAAGGGGTCTAGACAGGGAGGGGCTCAGCGGGAAGGGCCTCCTCTCGGCAGCTCGTGGTAAAGCTCAGTGCTTAGCCCGCAGACGTGCTTGCGTCTCCTGGAGCTTTGGAAACCCTGTGGCTCTTGGGGCTGCTGGTATCTCCGTGGTGGGGGCCACAGATGCACATTGCCAGGGTCCCGGGTGACTCTGGCATCAGCTCCAGAGGGGCACTGGGGTCCGGAGCGACAGCCTCGAGGTCGTGCCTGGTCCCGCACAAGTGATAGGCCAGACTGAAGTTCCGGCAGAGAGGGGGGACCGGCTGCTTGCCCTGGACTACAACCTCTGAGAGGCGCCCTGCAGCTCCCAAGTGCAGCGAGGGCCTGGTGCCAGCTGTGTCTGTGTCCCTGGCTGCACTGGGCCAGGGACCCTGCCACCCTGATGTCCGTGTCTTGCTTGGGGTCCCCACTGGCCTAGAGTCACGGCATGGAAGTCTGGGGACCAGGTGACCCCACAAGGTGACAGGTGTGGGGTGAGGCCCCTTCAGGATGACGGCTTGTCCGTGATGAGCTGGTCCCAGCAACAGGGACTTCACTTTCCAGGGTGCTTCCTCCGGGCCGGGCAGTCAGTCCCCAGAGCACGGCTGTCACCCTCATCTCCTTCCAAGAGTAAGACAAGGAGCTGCGAACCACCTGCCCAAACCCACAGGAAGCAAGGGTGGCACCACGTTCGGGCAAGGAAGGCCTCAGCTGGGAGGGCTGGCGTGGCCCTAAGTCAGCCAGGGGGGCAGAGACTCACCCCTGCCCCGGCACAAGTGCCTACCCCTTTGCTTGCCTGTAGCTCCCGTTGCCCCCCAGACCCAGGGGTCCACACCTCCTCTGAGCTCCTCGACCCCCCATCGCCTGCTGCCACAGAGCCCTGACGCCTGCTGTTCCTCTGCGGGGAATGTCCACTGTCTCCTCTGGCCATCCTGGCTTCCCAGTTGACCTGCCTGCCTTTCGATGAAACTGCCCGGGGGTTCTGTGGCGACAGGGCCCCGGCCTGCCTGGCACCCACAGAAGCCACCATATTCACCTGAATGTGACTCGGATCCAGTCACCTTCCTGCCTGGCGCGCCGTGGGGCCTCCCGTGTGACTGCCGGGGCCTCACGCCTCCTCCACGGGCCTCGGCTCCGCACTTATCTCCCCGGAGAGACTTTTGCTAACCACCCCACATAAAGAAGGCTCCTGGAGGGCAACCAGCTACCCCCACTGCGTTTGTGAACTACTTGAGGTGCCTTGTTTAGTTGGTGCCCCCCCCCCGCCCCGGGGAGGTCCACAGGCCACAGGGCTCCCTGAGGAGCAGCTCTGTCTGGGGTTAGGGGGGCCCTGGCCTGAGGACCAGGGAGGGTGGGATCCAGCTCACCAGTGCCTGCATGTCATACATGGTGCTCAGGTGGTCCCAGATGACCTTGGATGGGACCTGCCGACCAATGTTCTGGCTGAACTTGTCCCGGATACAGATCATGTGGAAGTGTCGATTAACACCTGTGGGAAGAGGGGGTCACCTGTGAGGAGGGGGGAGGTGGAAGGCAGTGAGCTCGAAGCAGGCGGCAGCCCGCAGGGGAGAAGTAAAGATGGGGGCAGGAGGGTGGGTGTAGGAGGTGCAAAAGGAGGGTATTGGGGGGCAGGAGAGGCACAGCAGGGGCCAGGGGGAGGGTGTAGGGGGAGCATCAGGGGCCAGAGGGAGGGTACAGGACGGGCAGCA
Organism: Herpailurus yagouaroundi; assembly: GCF_014898765.1. NCBI lineage: Eukaryota > Metazoa > Chordata > Mammalia > Carnivora > Felidae > Herpailurus > Herpailurus yagouaroundi. The sequence continues at coordinate 11,754,129 of NW_024412463.1, read as the reverse complement.
GGGGCCAGAGGGAGGGCAGAGGGGTGCAGGAAGGGCCATAGGGAGGGTACGGGAAGGCGGAGGGGCGCAGGGGAGGGGTGCAGGAGGGGGTAG
>NW_024412463.1:11722235-11739036 GCF_014898765.1 Herpailurus yagouaroundi | reverse complement strand
AGGACTCCCGTGGGGTCCTTCTTCGGTGTCACCGTTCTGCACCTCTGGCGGCTATTTCTCCCGGTCGGGACTGTACTGTCCAGGACGACCCAGCTCGCCTGTCTCAGGGCAGCAGCATGGTGAGTGATGTTAATATTTTTCTGCGTGCCGTTGTTTCCCAACCACCCTCTCAGCCACCGAGAATTCTGTTTCCCATAGAAATCGACGCTTGACGTCTCCCGAAGCCTTCTCTTTCTTCCGTCTGCTTGCAGAGTTGGGGATTGGTCCTCTGTGGAGTCCGGGGCCATACCCTTGTCTAAATCAGACAGCCCGGCAGTCTTCAAGTGCTGCGTCCAGGAAACCCTGAGCAAAGGAGGGAAGGAATCCAACCTCACGGCGTGGTGGGCACAGGCCACGCCAGGACGTTGGACTGAATGGTTTCCTTAACATTTTTGACATAACCTCTCAGTTCCAAGACTCGGAGACCTGGCGTATTCACCAGAGGAGTCTCCCTCCATGTTGATGAGAAATCACCTGGAGTGTTTTTCCGCAAAGCAAACCCTTCCTCTCAGACTTGAGTAAGAAAGACCCAGGACGTTCAACTCATCTATACACAATCCTTCCGGTGACCCCAGGCCCGAGCCTCTGTCCGAGCCGGACCCTGGGGTCACGGTGGTCCCTTCCAGGGAAGCCGAAGGCTCCACGGGGGCGGCCACCAGAACAGGTGAGCACTGGTGAGCCAGCAGCCACGGTATGAAGCAGTAGAAGGAAGGGGCTGGCAAGGCAGGGGCCCCCGCTGGGGTCTCCAGCCAGGCTAGAGTGCATGTCCTCCCATATCTGCCCCATGCCTTCTCTGTCCACTCACCAGTGACCACGCTATGCTGGCCCATCTCGCCCTATGGCCTTCTTCCTAAGAGCAGTGCTCAGAATGCCATGGAGAGCAAGGCCTTTTGGTTTGGGAGCTCAGACCTGTCCATGCCTTGGTGACAGGGATCCAAGACCCCTGCCCCATGTGACCCATGGCCCGCAACTCAGGTCCAGGATGTAGTTGGTCAGGACCAGGCCAGTGACAGCTGCAGATCTCCCGGGACTGGAGTGCGCCTGCCGGGAGGGCCCCGGGCATTCCTGGCCGAGCCAGGTCCTGCAGCACCAAGGGAGAGGACTGCGTGCAGACACAGCCTCTGTGCCCGGCCGGGGCGGGGCGTGCTTGACTCAGGGTCCCTGAGCAGGGCTACCCTCTGCCACACGTGCACACAGACAGACGTGCTGGGACAAAGTGAAAGACTGACAATAACTTGCATCTGGATGGCCAGGGCACTAAGGACGTACTGCAAAGCCACACGGCAGGGCACTCCACGCTTTCCTGCTTCGGCACATCGTCCGGTAGCACCCACTCGCACCCCGTGTTCTGTGGGCCCGGCCGGGCCCTCCGCTCGGGGTCCCACGTGCTGAAGCTGCGGTGTCCCCAGCTGGGCTTGTCCCCGGAGGTTCCGGGAAGAAGGTGCTGCCTGCTCGTCCAGGCTGTGCTCAGGGTCCGGGTCCTTGCGGCTGTAGGGCCGAGTGTCCTTTCCTCGCTGGCCGTGGTCGGGGGTTGCCCCCAGCATCGCTGGCTGGGGGCCTCTGTTTCCATCTTGGGAGCCAGCAAAAGTGGCTGGGTCTTTCCCACACACGAGTCTCTATGACTTCCCAGCCTGCCTCTGGAAATGCCCGAGAGAGCGGAAAGCAGAAACCGCTCTGCTTTTAAAAGGTCGTGTGACTATTTGGGGCCTCCCTGGAAATCCAGGATAGTCTCCCCACCTTGACGTTTACGGCCTTAAACACATCTGCAAAGTCCCGCGTCCTGCCACGTGCCGCGGACACACGCTCACAGGTTCTGGAGGTAGGGGAGTGGACGGGCCGCCTCCCACAGGCACCAAGCAGCCGTCCCCAGAACGAGCACGTCTGCGGTGCGATGACAGAGGGCCCGCTGCTGCGGGTGGAGGCGGAGGACCGCGTGCTGACAGAAGGGGGACCCGCTGGCCCGAGTTCTCGTGCCCCTGGCTTATCCCGCCCACGGAGCAGAGGCGCCCCCGCCCCGGGGCCCTTTGGGGGAGGCCCCGAGGGGCAGCAAGGGCATCTCTCCGCACCAGCTCTGCCCCTCTTTGGTGCCGTCAGTACGGGTTAGGGCTCACACGCAGACCCGCCGATTGGGAAGCTACGCTGGGCTCCCTGGCACGTCATAACGGAAAGTCATTTAAAGTCACCTACAGCCACTTGCCTTTGAAGAAAGGGAACTCGGCCTGGTGTCCGGGGCGGCCAGCCGTGAGGCCATCGTCACCGTCCCTCCGGTTCCGCACGGCGTGGCTTTCTGGGTGCGTGAAAAGCCATTACGTGCCGGCTCGCCTCTCCTGCCGCCTGGGGAGGTGTGCCGGAGCGTGCCTGGGAGGGGCTGTGCCGGGCTCCCCGTTAATTTTGAGGGCGTCCGCATCTTGGGGTGCAGCACATATCACTCCCCCCCCCCAGGGGCACGTGGGCTCTTCGCTGAGAAGACGCCGCGTCCGCGGGTGTGGGTGGGAGGAAGTCGAGAATCAACCACTCAGTAGCTTCAACCGGAAACCGGCCAGGGACCGCGGGGAGGCACCGGGCGCCAGGCACGCGGAGCCGGTGTCACTCACGGCATGTGGGCGAAATACAACCAGAAACGCAATCTGCTAGCCGGGCACACCTCTCCACGAAGGTGGAAGAGAAAGAGAACAATTTTATTATCAAATGAGTGTGCAGCTTGCGTCACGGGCCATCCGCCAAGGGCTGCCAAAGACAGAAGAAAGTGCACCCTTTTCCGGAGCCGAGGAAACACCCCCATCCCCACGTTCTTCAGCTCGCGTAGACACTTCTCAGGAAGGGCCTGACAGCACCTGCCGTCACGTACGGCCCGTCCCCCTCCACCTCTAACTGCGGTGACCGTCTGTGTTAGCTCGCCGGCTTTATCGGAGGAAAAATAAACTCCCGCACCCTCACGACAGGACAGAGTTTGGGGGTGAGGCGCCCACGGATGCCGGGCTCCTGCCTCTCGGGGGCTGGGGCAAGGGGTGCTCCCTTCCCTGGGGATTAATTTCAGAGAGACGGCTCCCAGGTCCTTGAGAAAGACAGTCCTGGGTTGTAAGCTGGAGGGAGGTTTATTTAGCTTTTAGAAAGATTTATATACCTCTCAAAGGAACGCACACCTCCTTTGAGAGAGAATTTGCAACTCCCAGTTTTCTAGAGTCGACGCTGGAAGGAAACGGAGGGAGTCTCTCCTGTTAGCACTGGGGGGGGGGGGGTGATTTCTCAGTTTCTACCTGTGGAGCCTGCAGCACAGAGGACCTGGGGGGAGGAGCTGGGGCTGAGCACGGGGGCCGGCGGGCGGCGGGTGCCGGTGGCACAGGGTCCCGTGCAGACTGCGCGGCACCCGGGAGCCTCAGTGGCCCCGTGATGCCGCTGTGCTAATGGCTCCTTCTTGGGGGCTGCGGCAAGCATAAAATTGCAGGCGGTTGGTACGCACAGAGGTCCCGTGGGAGAAATGCTGCTGTTGTCACTATGCCCACGGTTGGTGGCCGGATGGGGGGGCCAAAAGCTAGCACATGCTTATGGGGCAGTGCGGCGGTGGGGGGGGCGCCCAGAGAGCGCCCTCTGAGGAGGAGGGGATGGGAGATGGGGAGCAGCAGGGACAGGGCATCCTAGGCCCAGCTAGGAACCCCCCCCCCCCCCCCCCCGCCAGGATTCAGGGACCTTCATGGTCACCGTTGTGAGGGACAGAGACCTCCTGATCACAGACACCACCTCATCATGCAAGAATCGCAAGCTTCTTAGTGCTCCGATTGGGTGAGGCCAGGTTGGGGGTGGGGTAGGGGGCGAGGGGTCAAGACCCAGGGCGGAGAGAGGCCCTTAAAGTTCATTTCCTGCCCACCCCCACCCAGGCTGGATCCCACGGCAGCAGGGGACGGGGCTCCCTCTCGGCCCCTCCCCCTCTGTAAACTGGACACTGAGGAGGGGCAAGTGTCCTGGGGCCGTGGGGAGCCTCAGAGGGGGCCGGTCCACACAAGACTTGCCAGCTCCCTCCTGGAGCCCTGACACGGGGACGGCAAACAGGCACAGCCTGGTGTTCTGGGCTGCCAAGGCCTCCCACCACAGACCCCTGACTTTCGGCTCCTTGCCTGGCTTGGTACATACAGTAGGCACTCATTAAGTGTGCTGGGTGCTGGAAACAAAGAAGCCCAGACTGGGCTAAGGGGGCAGGTGGGGGCCGCAGGGGGACCGCAGCGGGTGTGGGGGAGCCCGCGGTGCCCGGGGCCCAAGGGGCGTGCCCTCAGGGGCCCCGGCGTCAGACCAGGGTGGGTCCACCTCACGGGACGGCAGGGCCGTAGCGGGGAGCAGGAGCAGGGCTCTGCTGTGCTAGGGAGGCCGGGTGTGGCCGTGCTGGTCAGAGCCTCTCCCTCCCCGTGCCCCACTGAAGTGTCACTTTCTAATGTAAACGAATGACAGGGACGCTCAGAGGAGCCTGCCTGCCGAGGAGGAACATGATTAGAGTAATTTGGGCCCAAGAGAAGTGACTGATGTGGAGAGACAGGGCCAACGGGACCGACACCCCGTCAGACGCCAGGGCCCCATCTGCAGGGCTGGGCCAGCTCCCGCGGTGGGGGGCCCGCTCCTGGGGGGCCGTAACGAGCCCACCACACGTCCCCAGGAAGCTCAACATGAGCCCCACAGCCGCACGGTGCCGCCCTGCCCACCTGTCCCCCCTGCTGCCCTCGGCTGTCCTTCCCGCGATAGCGGGTCACTGTCCCCACCGGGGGAGCGAGCCCCTCCCAGCCACCCTCTCTGTCTGCTCCTGACTGCTCACCCCAACCACCTCCTTTCTGTTTTCCGGGCTCCCATCCGCCCCCCCCCCCATGGGAGCCCCACGGCCCACGCTGCTCAACGCAGTGTCCCCACACAGCCTGGGCCGGCAGCCAAGGGGGGCTCTGGTAAATCCGTCCATGGGAATCTCCACGTGGATGCCGGGGGAGCACGGCCCAGGCTGCCCCCTCCACTGCCTCCTCCAAGCAGCCTCCCTGGATTAGAGCCACCAGCCTGCCTGGGGGAGGGGACTCTGCTTCCTTGTTGAGCCTGAGGTTCTATCCCCCATGGGTGGCCCAGTCTGGGCAGGAGTCCCTGGAGGACCCCGGGAGGCCGGGGTTTGGGTGGGAATTTGATGTTTTCTTGGGTGCCGCTGAGTCACCCAAAGTGACACAGATGATTTGAAATGGGGTTTTCATGTCTCCGTCAGGTCCTCAGATGACTTGGGGCCAGAGAGGCCATAGGCTGTGTGCTTGGTGGCCATCGAGGAGAAGGACCGTGGGAAGGAGAAAGGACAGTAAAGAGACCCCTGGCTGAGTGCGGCTGGAGCGGGGGCAGGGGAGGGTCCCTAGGGGAAGGAAGCCCAGTCCTTGGGCTGGTGTTGGGGGGCCAGAGCATCCTCTGCTTTGCTGCTGGCCCCGAGGGGTCCCACAAGGTCTCCCTCTCAGACCCACACCCTCATCAGTAAAAGGAACTGTCCCCTTCCTGCTCAGTGACCACTGCGAGGTCCCACAACTGACTGAGCATAGCACGGGTTTTCGTGTCCCTTCTCTGCTGTCCCGGCCCCCTTCTGCCGCCCCCCCCCCCACTGTCCCCTCCTCATTGTGCCTGTCCCTTCCCTGATGGTCACTGGCCTCACCTGCACTGCCGCAGAGGTGGCTGCACGAGGAAGGGTGGGTATGCAGGCCGAGCCCCCCGTCCCACCCCCCAGGACACCTGCAGGGCCGTTCTGACGCCTGAGCTCCCACAGGGTCAGCCGAGGCCTGTGGAGACACAGCAAATCCTCTGCTTGGGCGCTCTGGGGACAGGGACCTCACTTCTGCACAAGACAGCCCGTTTTACCTTCGGGAACATCTGAATGTCAAAGATTTATTTTAACTTCGCGTGCAAGTGCGCACACGAAGGGCCGAGCACGGTTCGGCCGGCGTGGCTGCGCCGTGCGTGTGCGTGTGCGTGTGCGCGTGCATGAGAGAGAGCGCGTGCACGCGTCCGGGGGCTGGTGTCTGTGTCCCGCCACCGCCGGCCCTGCCGCAGCGCGGGGCAGCGCGCTCCCCCCTGCCAGCGGCGGCCACCCCCCGGGGGGACTAAGCGGGGACTTCACTCGGTACCGTGTACTCCTTTCAAAGTTTCCCTCGGAGAGTGGACCACCTTCTACCGAAAGGGAAAGGCTTTGCATCCTGAAAGCGCGCACACGGCCAGCCAGGCAGGCGGGGAGGCTGGGGCCCGATCCAGGAGCGTCTTCCACACCTCGGGCCTCTCTCCCCCCTTCCGCTCGCTCGTGCCGAGTCTTGTCCCGACAAGAGCCTGAGCCCACGCTCCTCGGACGGTAAAGAGGCAGACAGGTGGGCGTGGGGGGCGGCGCCTGGCAAGAAGCTCTTTGTCACCCAAGCAGCGAAGTGACGGGACAACGCCACGGGAGTCGTCTGCCCAGCTGGAAGGCGGGCGCGGGCCGGGGGCTCCCACGATGCCCACTGCTGCCCTTGGGGCGCCAGGTCTCTGGCGACTCCAGCGGTTCAGGATTCGGCCCGCGGTTTGCATTTTAGAGCGGGCACATCCCGTGTAGACAAGGCACGAACGCTCAGAGGGGAGCCGCGAGGTCTCCCAAGGCCCCTCCTGGGGAGCGTGTAGGGTCCGAGAAAGTGAATCACTGCCTGGGAGGCACGGGGGCGGGGGGCGCTTGGAAGGGGCAAGGCAGAGGATCATTCCCAGGGGAGCCCGAATGCTTTGGTTGGGGCTGCCATTCCCCTCACCCCTGCAAATACGCCACACACTCAATCGGACCCCCTTTCGTTCCCAAAGCAGATCTGCCCACCGGAAACCCCCGAGCGGAGAAGCCAGCGGCCGCGGCGCTCCGGCAGCGGCCACGAGCCCCCCGAGCTGTGGCCCTGAGCGCCGGGACTGCTCAGATCACAGGAAACCACTCATCCTGAAGGGTCGATGAGGCTGACGTTTGCCTCCGAACTCCCGGTGACTAATGTGGCAGGGAGAGAATGTCATGGAATATTCAGCCAGAACCTTCTTTCGAAGGACCTGAAGGGTTTCATCACCAACACTCGGCACTGGTAGGGGTGTGCTCCACCAGCTCTGCGGGAGGCGTTGGCTCTAGCGGGTAGAAGTGCACAGACCGTGTGGCCCAGACCGTGGTGGGGACCGATCGTCCACTCCCAGAAGCCGGGAGGGGGATGGCGAAGGCAGGCGGAGCCCCGGCACCTCCGTCCCAGCCCCCTGCCTGGGGTGTCCGGGCCCCCGGTGTAGAGTATCTGTGGGTCTCGGGAGGCAGACGAGTGGAGCGCTGAGCCTTGAAGCTGCTGGGCTCGGCTGGCACGAGGCCGCAAGCCAGACGGCCCTTCTGGAGGCTTGTTCAGACTGGACACCAGGAGGCAGAGCCCTGGGGAAAGTCTTGCTTCCCGAGAGCCCGGGGAGCCCGGGAGCGCCTCAGGTCTCCAGCCAGCTTGCAGGGGCCCCTGGGCTCCCCGAGGGGACACCGGGGGTGGGGGACTTGTGTCCTCATGCCCCACCCTGAGCGCTCATTCTGAGGAGCACCCACACCTGCCTCCCCGGTGGGTACCCCCCCCATCAAACGCTGCAGGATCGTGTCGTCACAGGAAGGCTCACAGACCGTCCTGGGTGCGTTCACCTGGCTCCAGGCCTGCCGTGTGTGTGTGTGTGTGTGTGTGTGTGTTTCCGTCTGCTCCCCCTTCTGCTCAGCGGGGGTTTGCTGAGCCGTGCGGGGGTGGGGGTGGCACAGATCTGGGAGGTCTGTCATTCTGGGGGTCCACCTTGTGTGTCTGTGAAGTTCCTGCCCCTGGCCCCTGTCTCCTCTCCGCAGGGGCCCTGCCCCCACACCTGGTGAGGAAGGCGGACGTTTGCTTATTCGTTCATTAGATTTTCTTTAATGTTCATTTTTGAGAGAGACAGAGCATGAGCAGGGGAGGGGCAGAGAGAGAGACGGAAACAGAGAATCTGATGCAGGCTCCAGGCTCCGAGCTGTCAGCACAGAGCCCGACGCGGGGCTCAAACCCATGAACCGTGAGATCATGACCTGGGGCGTGAGATCATGCTTAACCGACTGAGCCCCCAGGTGCCCATCGATTTTCTGGGTGATAAGTCCCAGCGTCCATGGGCAAAGATGAGCGAATCACGGCGGAGGGCTGGCTGGCCGAATGGCTCTCAAATCCAGCAGCTGGAGTTTGAATTTGTCATTCCATCACAAGTGACAGCCCCAGGGTCTCTGGTTCAACACCCACTGGGAACAAGAGGGCAAGAACCCTGCAGGGGGATGAGCACCAGACTCCCCCCCCCCCCCCCCCCAACCCTGAGCCAGCAGGGAGAGTGAGGCCTGGGCCCTGTCCCACCGCAGCTCCCCGAGGGGCCCCACCAGGGTGGGCATGGGCTGAGTGGAGGCTCTGGCCCTGGGCGTGGCTGGCCATGCCCTGGGGGGCTGCAGAGAGCAGGACAAGCCCCCCTCCATATCTCTTCATCCCCAAGGGGGCGGGGAAGGTAGGGGCCCGGAGGTCCAGGCGGCCAGTGGTCTGTGCCTCCTGAGCTGGACTGAGACCAGTGACCTCTCTGAGCTGCAGGAGGAGCCCCAGTGGGGCCAGGGGCCGGTGCCCTCGCGTGTGTGTGCTTGCACGTGTGTGTACATGAGCGTGCATGCGTTGGGGCTGGCCTCCCCTTGTCCTCGTCTGTCCACACGGCCATTTCTTTTAGACGTTCAGCCTGGACGTGGTTTCCATGGAGTTCTGACAAAAACCGGGATTCAAATCGTCGTCACGGGCAGCAGGAGGGGGAGGGCGGGGCCGGGAGCTTTCCCTGCACTCGGGATCCAGGAGCAGGCCTGGGCCTGTGGTTTTTTTCCTCCTTCCTTCAAGGGTATTTTAAAATGTATGGAATTTTCTCTCCCAAGCCCTCCTCCCATTGCCTGGCGGTGCGACCAGAGATGCCTCTGGTAGAACCCGGAGGGAGGATTCCTCCCTATGCATGTGCTGGAATAGGGATCCAGGCTCAGGAACTTGCAGGAGGGGCTTGTCCAGAGCGCTGGCCTCCCGGGGCAGTGGCACTGAAGTGTGGTTAGGGTTCCAGACCGCCTTCCCACTGACCCCAAAGTTTTGTCTCCTTGACTGGCCTGAAATTCCACCATTAGAGTTTTATTCCTTTGGATATTCTCGTAAAATGTCAGTGCACCTATTGGAGCTTGCCAGTGAGTCTCTCACATCTGGGAGTGAAGGGGTGTCCTGAGCCATCCCTGCCGGGAGGGCGGGACACTCACGAGGAGAGGCAAGGGAGTGTTTGGAGCCTCACCCCTCACCCCTGTGCCAATCAGAAGGGAGCCGCGAGTCAGCTGGAGGCAGCAGGTGAAGGAAGGACTGCGGGAACGGAAGGGGGAGGGCACGTGGCCCGGATTGTGGCGCTTCTGCACAGGCTGTTGAAGGGGCAGGTCCCCCTCCCCGCACCCCCACCTTTCCAGGAGCTTCCGCTCAAGCACACGGGGCAGGCTGGGGCCTGGGAGGCTGGCATCTATGGGCTTGTGGTGTTTCCCTGCAGCCGGGAAAGACGCTGTCCCTCCCACCCCCAGGCTGGACACCTCGGGGACGCCGCCCATGAGGGACGAAGGTGTAGCAGGAGAAGCCGAAAGACGACGAGGGGTCGGCTGTGCCAGAGGTCAGGGTCAGTGCTTGTCCCCATCCCCAGGCGTCCCTCACCTGCCGACCCCTGGGGAGAAGCTCACTGGCTTCCCCGTTTTCTAGGCCGGCCCCAGGGGCCGCGGAGACCCGAGTCTGACACTCACAGAGCCTGCACCCCTGTCACGAGGCCGCCTCTGTGCTCAGCCCGCGGATGAGGAAAACGGACACATGGAGGGCAGCGTGCTGGCCGCACCCCCAGGTGGACCCAGGTCTCCCCGACTCCAGGCCTCAAGGCGGCCCCGTGGCTTATGGGGTCTTCTGAGCAAGCTCCTCCTGCTGCTGTTCCTTGCTCTGGTGACAGCAGGACCCGAGCTGGGGGATCCCGGCCCCCAGTGCCCCCAGCCTTTGGGAGACACCACCAGAGCCCACACGGTTTTGGTCAGAGGGCCCCAGTGGAGGGCTGTCCCCCGAGTCAGGAAACGCCCGGTGAACAAACGAATGAGCGGATGAACAGATGTGGGCCCACTGGCCCCTGGACATAAGAGTCCCAGCCACGGGGGCCACTGTCTCCTTTATTGAGAGGCTCGGGGGCTTTGTTCTTGCCGATTACATCAGGGGGGCGGGGGCGGGGGCGGGGCGGGGGGCGCTTGAGCCGTCGGCGGGGTTTTGCATCACTGCTGACCAGTCACACCGGACACTGTTCTCTGAGACCGGCTTCGGGAGCTCCAGTGTGACGTGGCCAAGGGCTGACTCCCCGGGGCTGGACGGCACGGGGAGGGGGGCCTGGCTGCGCGGCTGCGTCTCTACCTGCACGAAGTGCGCACACGGGAAGGCGGGGTCCATGAAAGTCGGACAGACTTGGGGCTGCGCACGGACCCCGCCCCCGCTGCGACTCGGAAGCTGCGGGGTGGTGGTGGGGGGCCCACCTGCGTTGACTCCGCCCCCACCCCGGGGAACCGTCCCTTCTGTCCATCCTGGGCTGGGCCCGCCGAGACGGTCGCGTGAGTCCCGGCCGAGAGGGAGGAACGGCCCCACCCATTTGTCAGGCGGCTGAGCCCGGGCGCGAGGACCCGTGCCCGAGGCGCGGAGCGCCAGCGAGGGTCCAGGCCCTCGTCCCCACGCCCACCGCCAGGGCCCAGCCGCCCTGCTCACCCGCCCAGAGCAGACGCTGTGTGCCAGGTCTGGGCTGGCCTTGGCCCCTGCGTGGGTGGCCCCTGGGTCACGGGGCTGGCTGTGGGCTGACCTCCCCCCCCGCCCCCCTGGAGCTGTCCCTGGTGAATGGAGAAGGACCCCGTGGGGTTTAAGCAGGACACGGTTCGTAGCGGGGCGCCCATCGACATCCTCCCATCCACCTTGTCATTTTCGTGGGTGGGACATCGAGCCCTGGTCACCCAGGACAGGGACCAGGCCTCCTGAGTCCCGAGTCAGGGCTGTTCCCAGCCGTCGGCCGGCCCGACGGTCTCCCTTCAGGCCAAATATGCTCCTGAGCCCAGGGAGAACCTGGGCTTTTTAAAAGCCTGTACCTCTCTTTCCAGGCCCTTCTGCCACTGTCTCCTTTGGCTCGGGGGACCTTCTAGGGCCAAGGCCGGGACCAGGCCACCCTGCCTGGAGACCGGCTCTTCCAGACCAAGGAGGCGCCTGCCCCTCTGGGTCCCCGGAGCCGGGGCTGCTGCCGGCTGGCTGTGACGGATGACGCTGGCCGGCAGGCTGGCTGTACTCACGACTCCCTGTCCTCACCTGTGGCCGAGTCCCCAGAACTGGCGTCTCTCTGGGACCCGGCCAGCTGCCCTCCACTCCAGGGAGCCGACCCCGAAGCAGCTCAGAGCTGGGCAGCGGGAGCTGACTCGCACAGCGGACGAGAGCCCGCGGGGACGTCCCTGGCCTGGCCTGGGGCGGGGGGGTGTGGAGACAAGACTCCGCCGACCTGGCCTTGCCTCCGCCGAGCCAAGAGGACTTCCAGGGCAGCCCCCCAGCAGCTGGCATCCCTGTGGAGGCCGCTGCTTTGGCGAGGAGGCGGGAGAGGAGGGGGAGGCATCCGGCCGATGCCCGGCACCCCGACCCCCGGGTGGTCTGTGGGGACACAGGGAAGCTTCCCGGGAGTCGCCCTTGGAGGGGGGCCGTCTGGCTGCCTGCTGTACCAGAGGAGGGTAGGGGTCCTCTCCTCGCTCCCCCGGGGCGCCAGGACCTCGGCCGGCCTCTTCCCACCCCCCCACCCCCCCCCCGAGGCACTGCCGCCCCCAACGCCCGCCTGGCCCGACCCTGCCTTTCATTTCTGTCCACCCTCAACACACAGCCGCCTGGGAACAAAGAAGTCTGCCTTTCACCCAGCACTAATTTGTCCTCATTAAAGGCCCTTTCTGGATCCGGGAGAGGAACAATCTCTCCGTGGCGTTCAAAGAGGAGAGGAGGGAGGGGTGGGGCGGGCTGGGGGAGAAGCTGAAAGAAGTGGGGCCCCGGGCCTCGCCGGACCCCTCCGCCGCCCCAGGGGTGGGGGTGGGGGGGGGCGCTGCCGAGCGGCGGGGCCCCACCCGCCTAGTACAGTGTTTCCCGGGTGACGTTGCTGGAGAACGTGTGGTTGCTGGACACACTGTTGCTCCTCCTGGAGAAGGCTGGCCTCTTCCTCCTGCGCCCCCACAGGGGACAGAGGCAGGCCAGGGTGGACAGGAAGGCCTGGCGGAAGTTGGCGGAGACCAGGTTGTACAGGATGGGGTTGATGGCGGAGCTGATGTAGAAGAGGGCGTTGGTCAGCATGTAGAAATAGTGGTAAAAGTCGTAGAGGAACCTGGAAGGGAGGGGCGAGGGCCGGGCGCTCAGACCCCGCGGCCCCCCCGCCCCCCCCCCCCCCCCCCGGGCCGGCAGGAGCGCGGGCTCCGGCGGTGGCTTGGGACAAACGTTTAGGAAACGCCTTGTAAATTTTTGACCCGGGACATTCCGTGGTAAGTTCCAGGACTCCGGCTTGTCTCGAGAAGCCGGAGTCGTGGCCACACCCCCCCACCGAGCTGGGCTGGGGCCGTCCCCCCTGGGGGGTGCGGCCGACCCGCCCGGTGCCTCCAGCGCTCCCCGCGACACACCTGCCCTTCCGCCGGCGGGGTCCCAGCACAGCTGGGCTGCGGGGCTCGGCCGCGCCCTGGCCTCAACCCAACAGCCAGGGAGGGAACCCCTTCCCGGCCTCCTGGGCGGCAGTGTACCTCGCCCTCAGGGGAGGGCGTTCTGGAAGCTTCTACACGGCCTCCCGGGACTCCTCCACCAGATCTTCCTTCTGCTGGTTTTGCCGTGCGTCCCGTGGGTGTGGCTCCCCCTGAGTCCCGGGGGTGCTCCTGCAGCTCCGCCAGCCTGCGGTGGCCCAGCCCCCTCCCACATCCAGCAGGGCCGGCCCTTCCTTGTCTCTGCCTAGATCTCTCAACTTGTCTCGTGCCCGCTCGCTCAGGGTCTGCTTTCCTTCTCTGCTGCTACCTGCTCCTGGGCACCTGTCCCTCTGTGAGCTTCGTCCTTCCCCCGGCCCGGTCACAGCCACACCAAGGACGTGTGGGGACGTGACCCGCACCCTTGCCCTGAGCTGCTCTGCTCAGCGGCCCCCCCCCCCCCCCCATGCCCACCTGCTGTGGGAGCTTCTCCCAGCCAGAGCCCCACCCCCTCCTGGTACTCACGGGGTCCACTGCGTGTCTGAAATGTAGCAGAACATGAGACGCCGGACGTGGTAGGGCAGCCAGCAGACCACGAAGGCGATGACCACTGCCCCTGAGACACAGAGAGACGTGGGTCTCCGTGGGGTGAAGGGCCGTGTCCTGTTATGTGTGCAGGAGACCTAACACTTGTAAAAGTGCAGACTCAGGGCAAGCTCTCTCGGCATCCTGACGACATTTTGTTTTGGAGAAACAGGAAAACCCATCTTAAGATTCACGTGGAGTCTCGAGGGACCCCAGAAACGGTCTTGGGGAAGAACAAAGATGGGGGGCTTTCACGTCCTGATTTCAAAACCTACCATGAACCCACAGTAATGAAAACAGTGTGACACTGGCTTAAAGACAGACATGGAGACCGTGGGATAGAAAGAGCCAGAAACCAGCCTCACGGATGTGGTCAAATGACTCCCTATGGGGCTGCCAGGACAGGACCGTTGAGGGGATGGTCTCTTCAACAAACGGTGTCAGGGAAACGGGCAGCCACACGCAGAAGACCCCTACCTCACACCCTATACACGGTTAGCTCAAAGTGGATCAAAGACCTGAAGGTAGTAAGAACGACGAGTCCCAAGATCTTAGGAGAAGCGGAGGGCGCAAACCTGACGATGTTTAATCTGGCAGGGATTTCTTGGATATGGGATCAAAGGACACAGTCAACAGGATGCAAAGGTAACACACAGAATGGGAGAAGGTATTTACCTAGCATATCTGCTCACGGATTAATATCCAGCATACTCAGAGAGCTAAACTTCAACAGCAAAAATCAAACCACCCGATTAAACATTTAAAAATGGGCAAAGGGCTTCGGTAGACATTTCTCCAAAGAAGACACACAGATGGTTAATCGGCACATGAAAAACTGCTCAACATCACTCATCATGAGGGAAACGCAGTCCCAAACTATAGTCAGATCCCAGCATGCCCAGGATGGCTACTATTAAAGAAAAAAGCCCTCAGAAAATAGTGATTTTTGGTGAGGATGTGGAGAAATTAGAACCCGTCTGCGCTGTTGGCGGGAACGTCAAATGGCATGCCTACTTTGGGACACAGCATGGCAATTCTTCAAGACATTAAAAACAGAAGTACCCCAGGACCCAGCAATTCTACTCCTGAGGGTGTTCCCCAAAGAACCGAAATCAGGGCCCCGAGCAGACGTTTGTACACCAGCAGCACCACTTACAATGGCCACAAGGTGGGGCAACCCGAGGGTCCACCAACAGATGATGGAATATTACTCAGCCTTAAGAAGAGGGAAGTCCACCTGGTGCCACAGCCTGAGCCTTAAGGACGTTGTGCTCAGGGCAGTAAGTCAGACACCAAAACACAATGATTCCACTCCCATGGGGCCCCGAGAGTGGTCAAATTCAGAGACAGAGAGGAGGTGGCAGTTGTCAGGGGCTGGGGGAAGGGGGTGGGTAGGGGCAGAGTCTCGGTTTGTAAGATGAACACATTCTGGAGATGGATGGTGGTGATGGCCACACAGCATCACGAATGTACAAAATATCACCGAACGGACACTTAGAAATGGTCAAGACGGTAAATCGTATGCTATGTGTGTTTTACTGTAATTAAAAAGGGAGCGACAGAAAAGCCAACCTCTAGGGAAAACCCGGGGCTGGCTGGCCCGGTGCAGAGAGGAGCGCGGTCCCCGAGACAGCACATCTCCATCCTGGGACTTGGGCGCAACTTCAGGAGGTGCTCGGTTTGGGGCCCCGGAGACCCGGGCCTGGGGGAGGCCCCCCGAGGGGAGGGCTGTCCTGCTGGCAGCAGTAGGAAAAGGGTTGGTGGCATGGGGCTATTCCGGGAAGCCCGACCCTGACAGGGCGGAAGCAAATGCTGGGACCCTGACCACTGGACACAGTGTGCTGCTCACTGGACATGAGGCGACTGTGAGCTGAGTAACTCTCTCATCGATAATATTGCGATGATCAATGCTGAAAGGGCAATACTTTGGAAATACTAAACCTAATCAATTACTAACATTAATTTCATCTATGTCTTTTTGCTTTTTAAATATGTTGCCACATCTCAGTGGTCACTAGACCGTTTAACATTTAACCGTCATATATTATGACATTCTGGACCTCTTTCTTCTAAGAACCAGGGGCTGCTGAGGGACAGGTGGCCTGGGGCAGAGGCCCAGAGGCCTGTCTGCTGGGGTGAGGGTGACAGCAATTGGGAAGGCTGCTGGGCTGGGGGGAGGCACAGGTAGGTGGTCAGGGTGGGGGGCTGGGTCGGGTGGGGCTGCCTTCAGCAGAGCAGGGCGGGGGAGGCGGGTGTTTGAAGAAAGAACTCTCCACAAGGAGGCCACCTCTGGGCACAGGAAACACCCTCATGGTGTCCCACACACGGAGTCCCACACCCACATGAGCATAAGCTCCACCCAGGGCTCTCCTGTGACGGGGGCTGGCTTGGGGCCTTTGTAGGGGTCGGTCTTCAGGATTCCTTATTAGAATGTGGGTCACTGTGCAGGGGGGCTGCTCTTCAGGCCTCTTTGCCTGGCACCTGACGGCACGTGATAACCCCACCTCTGCTGCTCGATGACTGTGTGAGCGAGCTGCCTGACCCGGAGACGTGCTCAGGGACTGAGTGAATTGAATTGGCGAGTGGATGAGTGATCAGACAGATGGGTGGACAGATGGAGGGATGGATGTGTGGATGGCTGGAGGGACGGGTGGACGGATGGGTGGGTGGGTGCGTGGACAGATGGGTGGACAGCCGGGTGGACAGGTGGGTGGGTGGACGGGTGGGTGGGTGGATGGAGGGATGGATGGAGGGATGGGTGGACGGATGGGTGGGTGGGTGGATGGAGGGATGGGTGGACGGATGGGTGGGTGGGTGGGTGGACAGCCAGGTGGGTGGGTGGGTGGGTGGATGGATGGATGGATGGATGTGTAGATGGATGGAGGGATGGATGGGTGGGTGGATGGATGGACGGATGAACGTGTGGATGGCTGGAGGGATGGATGGGTGGATGGATGGGTGGGTGGGGGGATGGATGGATGTGTGGATGGATGGATGGATGGATGGATGGATGGATGGACAGATGGACGGATGTGTGGATGGATGGAGGGATGAATGGGTGGGTGGGTGAACGGATGGACGGATGAACGTGGATGGCTGGAGGGATGGGTGGGTGGGAGGATGGATGGATGGAAGGATGGATGGGTGGGTGGATGGATGGACAGATGAACGTGTGGATGGCTGGAGGGATGGATGGGTGGGGGGATGGATGGATGGATGGATGGATGTGTGGATGGATGGAGGGATGGATGGGTGGATGGATGGGTGAGTGGGGGGATGGATGGGTGGGGGGATGGATGGATGAATGGATGGAAGAATGGATGGATGGATGGATGAATGTGTGGATGGATGGAGGGATGGATGGGTGGACGGATGGCTGGAGGGATGGGTGGACGGACAGATGAATAGGTAGAGGAG
>NW_024412463.1:11681684-11722135 GCF_014898765.1 Herpailurus yagouaroundi | reverse complement strand
GGATGGCTGGAGGGATGGGTGGACGGACAGATGAATAGGTAGAGGAGTGGAGTTAAGAGCACCAACCCCTGGCTGGGGCTGACCCTTGAGTCTCAGCTCGGACTGCTCCGTTTCCCGGGTCTTAAACTTTGCCCTGTTTGGCAGTGTGAGGCTCACAGCTCTGCCAGCCCCTTGCCGCCACCCGGCCCACCCCCCAGAGGGCCCGGCAGTTACGTACGTAAGACCCGAACGCCGTGCCGCAGGGCCTGGACCCTGCCAGGCTCGATGGACATGTTGAATGAGCTGTGTTGGTCCCCAACTGCGCACACCTGGCCCTGCTCAGATGCCTGGCTGACCATGATGGTCAGCTTGTTGGCGATGATGGTGTTCAGGACGGAGATGACCACCATGGGGAACACGAAGGACATGAAGGTGTTAACCTGCAGGGAAAGAGCAGGACAGCCATCAGGCTGGCGTGCAGGGGACGCTGCCCTGGTGCCTGTCCCTCCGGCTGGGGGTCTGAGGCCCGGAGTATGGAAGGTGCTTGGTCTTTTGCGTCAGACTTGTAGACATACCCCCCACTTCCTGCCCGTTTCCCACCCACTCCTGGCTCAGAGAGCGGTCACGGAGTCTTTGCCATCTCAGGGAGCCACTCTGCATGGGGTTCAGCCTGTAGACAGTGTGGTGTGCCCTGGCCGTGGTGAAAGGCTGGGGCTCTCTGTTTCCAGCTCTGGACACGACATGTCATGGGTATATCCCTGAGCATGGCACTGCCCCTCCAGGAAGGCTGAGCCCAGCCTGTCACCCTGGATGCAGACAGCTCACGTCTGGACAGAAATGGAACGCCCTTCCCCTGCCCCCCCCCCCACCCCCCGCCTCTCCACGCATGAAAAGTGCTTCTTACTGGCCCCTCTAACTTCCGTGTCCTTTGCACTTGGGGAAATTGAGCCACAGACTGGGGCTGGACCTGTACAAGCCCGAGTCTGGCCTTGCCGGGACACCAGGCTGAGATGGACATTCGCAGCCACCTCGCAGGGGTGGCCCTGGTGGGCGGCGGGGAACGGGTCTCCCATGGAGCTGGACCTAACGCGGCCACCGCCTCCCAGGGCAGCAGCCTCGAGCGGTATAAATCCACGTGTGGCTTTTTATTCTTCCTGAGCGCTCCTGTTGTCTGACGCCCCTTGCTCCTCCACATGGCCTCGCCCTCAAGATGCCACAGCGGGTCTGTCCGTGGTCGGCTGCTCCGAATGTTCGTTTTGAACTTCACGTTCAGAAAAGCTTTTGGTTGTGCCTGGCTCTGGCGGGCAGCTGCAATCCCTCTGGGGACTTCTAGGGCGTCTGCGCCCAGGGTTCCCTGGGCCCCGGGCTGCACCCCTGCTACCTCCTAACTCAGTTTGCCCGCAGCCCTTGAGAGCAGAGCTAAGGGTCCTCCACGATACGCAGACATGGTGTCTGCACCTCTGTCCTGCTCATACAAGCAGGGGACTGGGGGACCAGTGGCCGCCAAGAAATGCCAGAGGTTCCCAGATGGGGACGTTGGCAGGTTTGCTCTGCGGCCCTCTTGGCGGTCAGGCGTCTGTCCAGAGCGGGGCAGGCTCACACGCCTGCTCTCTTGAGGGCGCTGGCTGAGGCCTCCAGAGGCCCTGCCCACCCACACAGTGTTCCAGAACCCACCTGGGAGATGGAGAGGGCCTCCAGGAGGCGGTGGCCGGAGGAGACCTCAGTGCCATCTGAACAAAGCTCTGCTAGACTAGGGTGAACGGGCCCTCGGGAGGGCCTCTCCCACACGCTGGCCCCAGTGCCCATCACTCACTGCCGGCCCGGGGCTCCTGACAGCCCCTCCACCAGGCACCCTTCTCCCCCACGTCCTCAGAGCTCGGGAGGCCCGACATGGGGCCCCATCCCAACTCCCTTGGTGAGGACGCTGCTGGCGTGCGGCGGGGCAGCTCCGGGAAGGCTTCTGAGGCTCCTGCTGGGCTGCGGGCTGGGCAGGGGTGCAGGGGGACGCTGTGTCTGGGCCCAGGAGACAAACTAATTCCCTGTGAGTCATCGCAGCCCGGTATTATTTAAACAGAACAAACGTATCCAACACAGATTTTAAATGTCAAAACATTTAAGATACCACACCTCGCTGAGCACAGGCAGTAGGGACCGCTGCCTCAGAGGGCCAGGTGGGGGCCACGGGCAGGGGCCAGGGCCCTGCCTGGTGGGTTAGGAGGTCTGGTGTGAGGCCCGCTGTGGTTCCCCTTGATCCTGAGGTCTGCAGCGAGGAGAGGGGGCCTCACCCCGCAGGCCCGCCCCGGTCAGAGGCTTGGGCCAGGCCTGACTTCCAGGGGCCGGAATGCCTCCCCTCGGCATCCCCCACCCCTGCAGCCTGGAGGTGGGCATAGATCTGGATTGCGGAGGCACTGGGGGGCACGCCTGGCTCTGGGGGCTTGCCTTCCCTTGTCAAAGCTCACAGCACGGACGGGGGCCCGAGGCGGCCTGCCCGCTGACAACGAGTGAACAGAAGCACCTCTATTAAGCCTGGTGCAGAGTCTCCGGGGACACTGTAAATGTCATCCCAGGAAGGCAAGGAGGCCAGGCGAGGGAAGCCAGGGCCTCCCCAGACAGGTAGGTGCAGGTGTGGACGCCGTGCCTGGTCTAGGCATTTGTCCCAACAAGACACAAGACTTGGGAACAGAGGCCGATGCTAAAATGCAAATCGAAACACGTCATCTAAGAATGGCCAGGAAAGCTCTAGAAAGGAAGAGCGATGGGTCAGTACCGGGCAGGGAGGCGGCAGCCTACCACCCACTTAGCAAATACTGACCCACGAGAGAGACTTGGTGCGAACACCCTGGCACAGGGGGAAGGGTGGACGCGGAGACCAGTGCAGTGGAGACGGGCAGAAATGGCGCCCAGTGAGGCAAAGCGTGGTGCTGGGTAAAGAGGGCACCATGTCAGGGAGAGGGGGCAGGAGGGTGGCAGCCTGCAAAGCCCGGAGACTGGACTCAGGGCCTGCTGTCTCCGCCCCCTTCCCCGGGCTCCTCCCTCTGCCTCCCTGCAACTGCCCACCCTCCAGGTCTGTCCAGTCGGCGCATCCCTAAAGCTCTAGGCGGGCCCTCCCTGGACAAATGCAGGCCGTTTCTGCAGCCCTGCACCGTTTACACGTATCTGGTGAGAGCCGACCCCAGGCCTCTTGTTCAGGAGGGACCTGGGGCAGGGGTGGGGGGAGATGCGGCGGGGGGCGGGGGGGGGGGCGCCGCCCGGCCTCGCTGGAGCTCCTACAGCCGCCGTCTGCAGCCACTGCTCCCAGCCTCTCAGTTTTTCTTCAGCAAAATCAACATTTCCTTATTCTCCTTAGGACAATCTGAATTGGTTCCCGAAACTTGTACCCTAACTCACGGAGATCCCACACCAAAAAGACAAAGCCAGGTGGAGCAAAGATTAAAACCTAGAAAGGAGAGCCACAAAACAGTACGAAACTGAGGGAATTTCAAAAATAAAGTTCAGGCACTGCTATTATAAAAAAAAAAAAGAATGATGGAAAAAAAATCAATTCTCTCAGCCGTCGGAGAAATTCCTGTCCTGCCTCGCCTCCAGACATTCCCGTAACCCCAGCCCCGGCCGTCCTGCCTCAGTCTCCCCGTGGACTGTGGCGGCTTCGAGCTGGACCCAAGAGGCCGGCAGGAAGCAGACTGCCCAGCGGGAGCCTCCAGAGGCCCAGGTCCTGGCTTTGTCAGCCCAGCACCTCCCTCCCAGAGCCTGTCCTCCGTCCCTGACGCGGTGGTTGAGCGCCCTCCCCCGTGGCCCTGACTGACCGCTGGGCGAGGTCTGGCCACAGCGGTCAGCCTGCTTCGGGGAGGTCAGGTCTTCTGAGCTCCAGGCCACAAGTTGAGCTGCCTCCCCGCCTCCCTCCGTCCCCTGCCTCTGGGCTCCGCAGCCCTGGCCGGAGCTGGAAACCCCTGAGGCAGGCAGGGCCTCCAGGAAGCAAGGGTTGGGGGTGGGGAGGGGAAAAGGGAGGGAGTGGGGGGTTTGACCTTGGCCTCAGACACCCCTGGTGGTGCGCTGGCTGGCTGGCTACGGCTTTGGGCGGTTCCAGAATGGCCTCTCAGCCTTAGCTTTCTCACTTCTGAAAGGGGGACAGTAAGAGTGCTCAGCTCAGGGCTGAGAGCACGGTCCATACTCAGTGGCGCCCAGGATGTTACTGGGGGACCCGCTTGGGGACGGAGCCAGGATGCTCTGAGGCGCTGTCACCGCCAGTCCTGTCCGAGGACTCGGGGCTGGTGTCTGCCCCCCAGCACTTGTAATCTCGTGAGGGAGGTGGAGCAGAACGTTAAGCAATAAAAAGGAGGTGTGCATCTAGGGACAGAGGTCTCCCTGGGAGGCAGGGCCGGCCCCCAGTCCCGGGGGGGCGCACACGGCAGGCCTGCCAGCCTCTGAGGGGCACCACCGTGGATGCGGGCAGCCCGGCCCGCCTCCAGGCCCTCGGTCAGCCAGGAAGGTTCTCCACTGAGACCCCTCTCCTTCCCCTTTCAAAGGGCCTCGTCTCACTCCTCCCTTCTTTTGTTCTGCACTGGGGCCTAAGCCTCTCTACTTAATCCCACATGTTTAGAGAGAGAGATGGCCCCCGGGCTCACACTGCTTCAAGGCTCAACTAGCAGCCTCCGGTGAGCGGAAAGGCACAAAGCAGGGTCAGGTCATTCGCAAAACCCAGAGGTTCGGCTTCTCGCCCAAACTCTCCACTGTAGAGACCGCTGGGGCCTCCTCGGTGCCTGGAAAGAGGACCCCCTCCCCAGCAGATGAGCAGCCCCAGCCCGGCCCAGGCTCACAGGGGTGGCCCCTGCCAACTTCCAGGTCAGACTCCAGTGGAAAGGAACGTCCCTCAGACCCAGCAAGTGTGGCCCACGACTCTCCACTGGGACAGCCACGGCTGCTGAGGGCGGGGACGGCCAAGTGGGTCATCCAGAGCCCTGGTGTGCCACCGTCCCTCAGCGCAGCCTCGCTCGAAAAGCAAAAATCCAGGAACAACACCATCTGGGCTGGTTGATAAGTTACGACGCGTCCACACCACGGGGCACCCTGTTGACATCGGGAATGAGGCGGACTGGATGCTCCAGGGTGACAGGTGAAAAAAGCAAGCACAGAGCGGCCAGGTGAAGTAAGGAGACAGCTCCATGCTGGCATCCCCAGGAGGGAAACCCAGCAGAGGCCGACATGGGCGGGGAGGGCCTGGGGAGCTGGGAGGCTCCTGTCATGTCCTCCTGGATCGAGGGCACAGGGATGGAATAAGGGCACACTTGGTCTGCTTCTCCTGCGTGTGTGTCCCTTGCCCTCTTGGTTGCATGAAAATCACACGTGTCACCCCGCCTCCTCAGGACTGGGAAGCGTGAGGGGCCTAAGGGACCAGATCTCAGCAGCTATGTCCCCATTCCGGGGTGGGGGGGGGCAAAGGTAAGAAGAGGGGCTTGCAAGGTGACACAGCCCAGGGTTTCCCATCCCTCGTCTGACAAGCACCCCGGCACTCTAGATGCTGCTGGGACCTGGAGTTCAAATATCTGCCACCCAGCAGGGACACGCAGACACGGACCAGTGTCTAGAAAACAAGACAGGGCACCACGGAGCTGCACATCGCTCTGTGGGTCAGTGCTGGCCACAGGCCTGGGTTTTGGTGGGACAGGTGGAGGACCAGGGCAGAGGACAAGGCACGTGACCTGGAGGGGCCATGCGAGTCATGGTTAGTGTTTCAAAGGCCAGCACGGGGAGGAGGGCCCCAGGCACTGGGTGCCGCCTGGGGCTTAGCTCGCCTGCTTCCGGCTGCAGGTGTCGGCCTATCCGACACAGCCCATCCCGCCACGACGGCCCTAATAGGCAGACTCTGGCTCAACGTAGAAAGGACATTTTGAGGGCCTCTAACTTCCCCTTTCACGATACATAGACTTTAGCTAAGCATGAGCGGGATGCTTTCCATGAGCCAGAGAGCATGCTCGGAGCCCTGCCTGCACTTCACTGAATACACATGTCAAATTAACAAGGCAGAAGCTGTCAGTATTCACACCTAATCGAAGAAGCAACCCAGACCCAGCTGTGAGCCCGGACCCAGTCTGACTCACAGCTGGAGTGCCCACCTCCCATGTCACGGGACGTCTTATAGGCAGGGAGCAGATGAAAGGAAGATGAAGCATCCATTTGTATGGGCAAGAGCCACACCAGGGTGAGGGACCTCATCCTCACACGGGAAGCTTCTCTGGGCATGTGGCTTGCCCTCAACTGCCCAGAGAGGATGCTGTTTTTGGGTAAGTGCAAATTAAAGAAAATTTTTTTTTTAAATTTTATTTTGGAGACAGAGAGTGAGCAGGGGAGGGGTAGAGAGAGAGGGAGACACAGAATCCGAAGCAGGCGCCAGGCTCTGAGCTGTCAGCACAGAGCCCCACGCGGGGCTCAAACTCACAAACTGTGAGATCGTGGCCTGAGCTGAAGTCAGACGCTTAAGTGACTGAGCCCCCCAGGTGCCCCGAGTGCAAAATTTTGAGAACAACTTCTAGTTCAAAGACCATGACTCCTTGGTGATCTCCCAGAGCTGAACCTCTGCATTTCTCTCCTTTGATCTCCCTTCAGCTCCACTCTGGTCCCCATGCTCCTCTCTGGCTTGAAACTTCTGGAAGAGGCTGGGCAAGTCACTGGGGACTCGGTGAGAGACGATGCTCCAGCCCAGGAGGCTGGGTGTTCAGCACCATGGACAGTGCCACCAAAGCTGATGGTGCCACTGGGGGCCTGGGGTGGGGAAGACCTGGGGTGGGGGTCAAGGAGTGGGGGGGGGGGGCAGGGGTGAGGGGCTGGTGTGGGGGAGGTGGGCTGGAGTCGGGGAGACCTGAGGTAGGGACCCCAAGCCAGCTAGGAGCAGGGGCCATCAGGAACACTCCACAGGTCTCTAGACCCTTCCTATCTTGATGAGAAGGGGGCGAGCACCCGTAACCTGTGTAGGAGGCACTTCCCCACGGCCCCGCCCGCTGCTCCTGCTGCCAGCAGCCCTGCACTGGGGAGGCAGTCTCCCTCCTGTAGTGTGGGAGCCACAGAGGCCACAGTCTGAGAGTGAACTTGAGAAACAGGAGCCCCTCTGGAGCCACATCCTGTCTGTTCCTGGCGGTGCTGCAGGGCTGGCACCAGCTGGGCTGCTGGGAGACCCTCAATCGGATTAGGAAAATCGCCTTCCCAGGACGCCTGCCCCTTCCTGAGGACTGGGGAGGCATCCTCCAGAAGGAGCAGGATGGCCGCTCCCCTGGGTCGCAGGCTGGAGGCGCACCGGGGGCCCGGCCTTGGCTGAGAGTTGGGGGACTCACGAGCCCCCGCGGCAGCTGGGGCGGCGAGCTGCCTCGTGGTTATGCCGGCACCTCTCAAAACCACACGGAAGCCATCCGTACGGTGCAGCAAGCTGTCGGGGGGGCGTGGGCCGAGGGCCTCTTTGCTGTGTTGTCAAATATCTGTTGGCTAACAAGCCCGTGAGAATGTTCAAATCAGTGGGACATCTGTTAAGTGGCAACAAACGGGCTTTAAAAATCTTTGACAAAGACCCGCGGCAGAGCAGCGAGCGGGTGTGTGGCAGTCTGACCCTGGGGCACGGCCCCCACTTTTGTGCCCGGTGGAAGGAGGGCAGGAACCTTAGTGGTCACCTAACGCACAGAAACCATGGCCCATGTGGCGTATGCCCGGCTCTTGTCCCTACCCGCCCCTCATGCTGTGATGGTGACCCTTTTCTTGGGGTGACAAAGTCCTTCTTGCAGGATGGCTTCCGGTGTGTAAGAATCGGCTCCTGCCAACCCCACCACGCAGGTTCGAGACCATCTGACCAGGTTTGCTAAGCCCTTTGTGTGCATTTTCCTAACGTGCAGGGAATTAATTCGACTCTGAGGGATTACGACCAACTCACGCAGCACAGAGCATTCTGGAGGTTTTGCGTGAGCCTTTGACAGAGTTCGAGGTGTCGGGGCTCTGCTCCATGCCAGGAAAACCTGGGGACCCGGTCTTGATCAAGACCCCAGGGTGAGGGGGGGCACACACAGATGTGGGGGGTGGGTTTCCAGGGAGTTTAGCAGATCCCTCGGCTGTGCCTGGGGAAGGGGTTCGGAGAGGCGGGGAGCTCACACACCGAGGGGCCGAGAGCGCGAGCAGGAGCACCGACTGCCTGTTGGCAACGCGGTCAGGAGAGCGGTGCAGGACCAGGGCTCGGCCTGGGGGCTGTCCCCACCTCGGTGCCATCGCCCGCCCTGTTCCCCGTGTTCCCGGCATCACAGGCAGATGGACGTGTGGCCCCACAATTGTGTTTCCTTGCCACGTAATTGTGTGTGCAGTTTAGCAAATATCCTGTTCCTTCCCAATTTCGAATTACTGTCCCCTTGGCCACTGTGCTCCGGAGGACATCTGCTCTGTACTCATCATCTCCGCTCCTCCCAATAGAATTAGTGCCCTTTCCCTGCTTTAGGTGAATCTGATTATGGTGGACCCAGAGCCGAGTGGCCGGTGTGAAGGAGGAGGGCCGGGGGCCACTCACACCCCAAGCCCAACTCGGCCCGAACGTGGCTCTGGTTTCTTCCCACGCTGACCAGCTCCTGGGCCCGGACGGGAGTCTGTGCCCTGACTTAATTCCCAGCGGTGACACCACATGCTCCCTCGGCCAGGCTTCCTCCGGGCCTCCTGTCCCCGGACGGCTGTGACCTCAGAAACGGTGGTGGGGTCCTCTGCCCCTGCTCCCGCCCAGCCCCACCCAGCGAGGGCCCTGGCTGTAGCTCTCAGCAAAGCGGGAAGGCCAGCAGGCGTGCCGCCCAGTTACCCCAAAGCGGGCCCCCGATGCCAGGAGCAGCCGAGAACTTCTTCCCTCCACCCCGAAGACACGGCGCGTGACGAGTGGGGCCCCACTCTGCTTTTCTCCTCTCCAGCCGCAGCAGACTCTGCCACAGCAGATAGCCCTGGCCAGTGGATTCGAGACTCGCGGTTCTCCGTGCATGAGTGCGCGAGAGAGGGTCGCGGTGGGGGCGAAGGGCCGCGCTTCCTGTTTCTAGATACTGGAGCGCAGAGCAAGGTGGGCCCGGATTGGGGTCTCGCCAGACGACTTGAGTGCGTCCGTTCCCAGGCTGGGCCTGTCTCCCGCCTATGAAGAGGGAGGTGGGCCGGTCCATCTTGAAGACCCCGGTCCTCGGGAATGAGGGCGGCCCGGGCCGGGCACTGCTCGAGGACACGCAACATACCCCTGGCCTCCGGCTCCTGTCCTTGGGCAGATGGCAGCTTGCTGGAGGGACTCCACTGCCCGCGGCCGTGGACGCCTGGCGCTGTTGGTGTTCTGAGCCCACGAGGGCAGAGGGCTGACCGGCTGTAGGGAAGCCTCGCTGTCCGGAGGGCCACGACTTCCCCAGTGTTCCACTCGTGGACCATCAGCTTTTCTTTTCTCTTGCGGGAGCTCAGTGGCAGCTGGGGCAGCTGAAGGGGACCGGGCTGTGTGACTCAGGCCTCCCCATGATTCGGGCTGTCACCTGGACACGGGCCCCGGGCGGCGGCTTCTTCCCAGCTCGGGAACCTCAGGCTTGAGCAGGGACATGTCCTGCCCTGGTGTCTCCTGTTGGAATATTCTGGCGCCTCCTGGCTGCGCCCTCCCTTCTGTCTACCCACGCCCTCCTGGGTTCACCAGCCCGTCGTCCTCTGTCCTCTGAATGCACCGGCACCTGGGCTCACCATCTGACCTTCAGAAGCATTTATTGAGCATCTGATGTACGCGGGGTGCTCTGCACAGACTGAGGTGAGTGTGGAGGACAGGTAAACACACACGACTCACGGTGGGCACGAGACACAGGCTGGTGGGGGGACAAGACGGGTAGGGCCTGGGAGCCAGGAGGGGCCCAGGCCCGGAGAGATGCCATGGTGGCCTGCGTTAGGGCGGTGCTCACGGGGATGGACACGGTGGGCCACCGAGGGAGGACCCAGCAGTGTCAGGCAGGAGGAGTCAGGGAGAAGCCAAGGGGGGGGGCCCATGAGACTCGGCCTCTCTGGTGAACCCGGGGGCTGCACCTCAGAGGCGTGTCTCCTGCTTTAACACCCCCCCACGCGGACATCTTGGCCGCTAATGTCCCCCCACACACACACACCGGTTAGAGGGTCCCCCTCGCTTTTTCCTCCAACAACCTGAGTCTCCTTCTCGTGCAAATGTCTCAGCAGAGATGCTTTCTCATCATCATCAGCCCGTCTGGGAAGACGCCTTTCCTCGGGAGCCGGGACATCCCCCCCCCCCCCCCAGCCCACGGCAACCCCCTGAGGCGCATGCCACGCGTTCGTGACACGCGACTGGCTCCGCTTCAGTAGGATCAGAGGAAGCCGCAGTGTGGGGCTCTCGGGCTGCCCTCCCGGCCGGGCCCGGGCAGGCGGGGAGATGTGGGCAGAGGCAGGCAGAGGGCGAGAACCATCCGTCTGCCCTGGGGAGCACGCGGGACGCCCCGACAGGCTGGGGCCACCGCGGGCCGGCGGGCCCGGTGCTGCCGACCCAGGTGAAGAGTGCAGCCTCGGGGGGTCCGGCTCCTTCAGGGCCGTCATCCGCTGCCCTGTCCACGCCGGCCCCTCCACGCCCAGCTGGGTTTTCCCCCCGACGGCTTTGCAACGGCCACTCAGAGGCGCTCGGAGGCCTCGCTCTCCGGGCGTGGACGCTTCCCGCTCCCGGTGGGCAAAGCGGCACCGGAAGGCGCCGACGTGGCCACCGTGCGGCAGTCAGCGCGTGAGGTCTCCGCTTCCCACGGTCGGTCTGCTGTCATTCCAGTGAGCTCGGCCGCCACGAGACAAAGTCCCACCAACACAGAGGCTGCGAGGCGAAACCCGCAGCCCAGCTGGGGGCGGAGTGGACACAGAGCCTTCCTACAACCGGGTAAACAACTTCGAGGCCGCCCTCTGGGCTGGGAGACGTCCGACCGATGGGCTGCTGTCCCTCGAGCCCCACGCCTGGTTCTGGCTCTCTGCACCTGCTCTGTCCCCCGACCGGCTGCTCCACACCCCCCTCAGTGGCCCACACCTTCGCGATCCCCAGGACCTCCCGGAGACCTGAGAGCCCGCCTTCCTAATCGTCGCGGGCAGCCTTGGCACTGAGGTGTCACCTTGGGGCCTTCACCCTAGGCCAAGAGGCAACTGTCACGGGTCCCTCCGCTAACAGGACCGCGCCACGGACTCTCAGCTCCCTGCCCGTGGAGGAGGGTCCTCAAAGACTGCTGATGGCTTCCCGCGCCCCTGGACGCGCTCGCCTTTCGCCATGTGGCTGGCCGTTGCTCCCACAGAGACGTGGGGCCTGCGGCCCAGCCCTTGCCTGTCCTGGCTCTGACCTGTGACACGCAGCGCAGTCCTGCCTTCCAAGCCGGGCCTCGTGCTTTCTGCTCCCAGAACGTGGCTGCCACAACGTGAGAAAACCCCGACTTGCCTCCTGGACAGCAAGGCCTAGGCAAGAGCCAGCACCAACCTGCAGACGGCGAATGAGGCCGTCTCAGACTCATCCAGGCCTGTGGGGCCACCAGATGACGGAAGCCACATAAGTGGCCCCAGCTGAGACCAGCTGAGCCGGCCCAAGTCCCACCCAAAGAATCACAAGCAATGTTACTGTTTGAGGCAACAAGTTTTGGACTGTTTTGTTGTGCAACAGAGGCCAGCTGACAGGGGAGAGAGAGAGAGAGGCAGAGAGAGAGTCAGAGAGAGGAAGAGAGAGAGAATCAGAGAGAGAGAGTCAGAGAGAGGGAGAGAGAGAGAGAGAGAGGGAGTGAGGGAGGGAGGGAGGGAGAGAGTCGGGGGAGGGAGAGAGAGTCAGAGAGAGGAAGAGAGAACCTTAAGCAGGCTCCACGCTCAGTGTAGAGGCTGATGTGGGGCTCGATCTCACAACCATGAGATCATGACTCCAGCCAAAATCAAGAGTTGGACACTTTGCCAACGGAGCCTGCCAGGCGCCCCAGGGTTTTTAAATTTCTCTGCCCCCCCCCCCCCCCCGCCCCACGACACTTTCCCTTTGGAGAGAAACACCCCTCGTGTAAGTAACATGCAACCCCCACCCCGGGCGCTGACAGGAAGTCCAAGAAGGCAGGGGGGTCGTGGTGCAGCTGACGGGGCTGTCCCACCCCAGAAACTGGGGGCTGGTCTTATAAAGACAGCTGAGGTGGCACCTGCCGTGTGCAGAGTCGGGGTCAGGGGTGTGAGGAGGGCGGAGGACAGTTTTCTTTCATTTGTGTTTCCTGCAAAGAGGCTCATCAGTGTCACCTACGGGTCCCACTTCTTGGAAAAGGAGCAGCGTGTAACGAAGCCTTGCAGGAGGAGAGCCGGCTCCTGGCTGGTGGGTGAAACTCAAGCGTGCAAACGGGTGTGGGCCCTGGGCAGCTGAGCCCAGAGTGGGACGGGTGGGCCTGGGTCCTTAGAGAGCTCTGCGGTGTGATGATGTCGACGTGGGATCCTCCCTTGATCCCCACTATCAGCAAACGCCGGTTCGTGCCTCGTGCGGCTTACGGTCACGTGCATTTGTGTGCCTGTCTGCGCACGGGTATAGGAGCGTTTCTGTGTGTGTGCACGTGTTGTGAATGTGTGCACGTGCACGTGTGCTCATGTGTTTCCGGGTGTGTGTGCATGTGTGCACACGTGTTTCTGGGCGTGAGTGTGGGTGCACTTGGCTTCCCCGTGTGTCCCTCTTTTGCTATCGGCTGGCACAGAACCCGGGAAGTCACTTTGACAAGGAAATGCCTCGTGACGGTGAGGGGCTTGGGGACCTCAGCCTCCTGCCTTCGTCCTGTTGCCCCCAGATTCTGAGCAGACCCCCTGCCCCCTGAACCGGAGGGGACACGTTTCAGGACAGGGTGTCCGCTCAGCTAACACACGGGCCCTCACGTTCACGCTTCTGCAGACGGCGACTGCAGCTCTGGGCAGTGCGCGGCCCTGGCAACTGGGCTCAGCGGCGAGGACGGTGCCGGAACACGGGCTCCGACTCTGGTGGGCAGACCAGACCCCCAGGAAACAGGGTTCGGTTGGAACCCCAGTTCTCGGGCGACCCCTTGGCCACTTGCCCTCCTGGGGGGGCTGCCCTCCTCCCCTCACGGCCTCACAGGGACGGAGGGAACCAGCAAACCCCACGGTCGGGCTCCGCCCCCTTCCTCCCGCACCTCTGACGCCAGCCCCGGGCACGCCGGCCTCACGCTGCCCAGAGGACGGAGATTCCGCCACAGAATGAAGGGCGTGTCCCCCCAAATTCATATGCAGTATTCTGGCTCCCAAGGATATGGTGTTAGGGGGTGAGGCCTTTGGGGCGATGAGGTCGCGTGGGCGCCCTGATAACAGAGACCCCAGAGAGCTCCTGCCCCCGCTTCCTCCATGTGAAGACACCGCAGCCGTCGTGACCCGGGACTCGGGCTCTCGTCGGACGCGGGATCTGCCGGTGCCCTCGGCTCGGACCTGCGGCCCCCACAGTTGAGAGGCACACGTGGCCGCTGTCTGGAAGCCCCCAGTCCCCGTCAGAGCGGCCAGAGCGGACGAGACAGCTGTCATCGGTTGTGAATCTTCCAGCAGCAATGGGGCAGGTCTCTGGGCCCGAGGCCTGGGCCACACCTGGGCCCGGGGGCCACTGGCCTCCGTGCAGGGTGGGGCCACCCGCTGGGCGCCACCCCTCCACCCGCGAAAGGCATTTCATCTCCTTCCTAGTAAGGTGCTCGTCACAGACACGGAATCGGCTCGCTTGTTACACGTGGAGCGTTTCTAGTAGGATCTGGGTCTTTGTCGGGGAGGGGGGCTCTGGCTGGACCACCAGCAGCCTCTGCGGAAAGCAAACGAGGCATTCCGTCTGTCCCCTGCCAGGGCGCCCACCTCTCCCGCCGCCACGCTTACGGCGATTTGCATAACTGAAGGGGGCTGGCCAGGGCGCAGGGCTGTCCGGAGCTCCAGGAGGGGACAGGCCGACCTCTCTGGCACAGACGGAGGCCAGGTGTCACCTGAGCACCAGGTAAGCATGCGGCGGGCTGGAGGGACAGCTTACCTTCCGTTTGGCCGGCGCATGGTCGTTTGTGATGGGACACGTGTTTGTGCTGTCTCCGCCAGTCGGCTGCGTGGGGGCACAGCCTGGCGCTCCAGCCACCGAAGCCCTTCCAGGGTGAACGGCAGGCAGAAGGGCACTGTCTCAGTGCCCTCGGGCTCCTGTGACCATGGCCACGGCCCGAGTGGCCGACAGACAGCAGAAATCTGTTTCTCGCAGCCCTGGAGGCGGGGGTCCGGGATTGAGGGCGCTGGTGTGGAAAGGGGGCGAGGGGGGCCTCTGGCCTCTTCGTACAGGGGCGCTGACCCCGTCCTGGGGGCCCCACCTTCTGACACCATCCCCCAGGGGTCAGAGTTTCAACGTATGAATTTGGGGGCGAGGGACAAAAACATTCAGTCCACGACAGCTGGCAAAGGGAGGGCCAAGCTAACCCGAAGTGGGAGCGCCCTGACCTGGGGCAGCGTGGACGGGCTCTGGAAAGGCACACGGGACAAGCTGGGTGTGCACAGACAGGCGGCCCCACCGGAGAACACCAGCCCCTGGGACTTAAAGATTCCTAGCAGCTACAGCACGAGCCGCAACGGGTGAAAGTAACTTCGGTAAAATAACGTACAACTCAGCACGTCCAAAATACTATCGTTTCAGCACGCAGCCGGCATAAAAATATCCAGAAAACATCGACTTCTTCCCTGCACACCAGCTGTCGGGATCGCGGGTGTGCGTTTCACCCTCGGGAGGCTCCTCGTGACCCACACCAGCCAGCGTGCTGGACGGGGCAGCTCTGGGTCCTTATGAGAAGCCCTGAAGGCGGCATCCACCCCCACCCCACGAGGTGGCACCAGCCACTGCCCTCCCCTGGCCCCGTCTCCGGTCAGAGGAGGAGGAGATAGAGTGCAGCCCCCCCAACGACCCCCAGATTACCCCCAAGCAGGACGAGTCAGAATCCGCACGAGGTCACTTAAAACGACGCGTGAAAAAGTTGCGCTGAGAATGGAAGCCGTCCCGTAAGAACAAAGGGGCAGGAAACCCGCTTGTAAGACGTGGAAGGCACGTCGGGGGTCTCTGGACGGCCCGTGTTTGCAGCCAGGCCTTCTGGAATCCGCGCCCGACTTCTGTGTCCCCCACGAATCACCAGCTGCACCAGATGCTGAGGGCGCCAGAGGTCTCACGGGCGGGGGGCCCACAGGGCGCGCGCGAGCCAGGGAAGGCACCCTCCTTTCTTAATCCAAGTAGTTGAGCCCCGAGGGCAGGATGCTGGGGTGGGGACGGGGAGCACCAGGGGTCAGCGGCACAGACCTGACCTGGGACAGACCTGTTCCGGGGCCATCCTGGCTGTGTGTCTGACCAGATGGCTTCCCCATCCGCAGCCTGAGTCTCCTGATCCGTAAATAGGGACAGTCCTAGGAGCCCCCAGCCCAGAAGGTGGCCCAGAGTCAGCTCTTATTAAAAATGCTTATTTATTTTTGAGGGAGAGCAAGCGCGAGTTGGGGAGGGGTAGAGAGAGGGGGTCAGAGGATCCCAAGCAGGCTCCGAGCTGTCAGCACAGAGCCCGACGCAGGGCTCGAACCCACAAACCGCGAGGTGATGACCTGAGCCGAAGTTGGACGCTCCACCGACTGAGCCACCCAGGGACCCCCAGAGTTATCTCTTAAAAGTGTAATTAGTGGTGTGAACCATCATGTATGGGGGTGTCTGTCCCAGGGCTTCGCTGAGATAACACGCGAATGACACATTTATCACAGTAACGCCTGCTCACCCAGCTCAGAACTTCCCCAAGTCGAGAGTGGCCGTCCCAGGGCAGTGTCCCCCCTCCCCGAAGCTGCCCACTTGTGTCCTCGGGGAGGTGGCCCTGAGCTTCCCAATCTGGGATGCCGGAACGGACCGGGGACGGGGTCCACACCCCGGGAAGCCGCCGTCCCTGCAGACGGGGGTGGGGGTACGAGCGTCAGCCAACGCCTCCCTCAGAAACCAGCTGCTCCCCTCCCCCACCCAGCGCCAACGACGACGTCCCCCCAGAGCCGAGACTCTGAAGGAGCCTCCGGCCGCCTAAGGCCGAGGCTGCTTCCCCGTTATGCCTGGTGATGGAGATTCATTTTCTCTGACACATCTTCTCCCCGGAAGATATTCACACGCTGTTTATGACATTTAAATTGCTTGGAATTTGCAAGTCCCATGCTGGCGTGAATATTCATGGCTGTGTGTTACCCAAGCTTGTTCTCTTTTCCGTGGCTCCCAGGACGCAGCTGCCTGGGGGGCCACGCCTCTGCAGTGAAGTGACAAGTCCTACTGACGCCTGTGGTGGCTTCTCGCCAGAGAACGTTCCGGAACCTGAAAGCCACCAGAGGTCCCTTTCACCAAGCCGTCAGGGCTGTGGGCCCCCCCCCCCCCCCCCCCCGGTGACCCCACCAGGCCAGACACAGAGCCAAGCAAGGGCAGGAGGGCTGGAGGGAGTGCAGGAGCTGCGTGCTCAGGCCTCCTGTTTGACCTACTTTTCTTAAACCAGAGGGGGCTGTGAGGGGCTCTGGTACAGACGCTGACCTTGGCCGTGGCCGGGCCCCCCAGGACATGCCGGCCGCCCCCCTCCCGTCCTCCACCAAACACAGAGCTGACAACATCGGGGATGCGCCCCCAGTGGCCACGGGCACTGACAAAGGGCCACGGTGCTGTCTCTGAACCTGGACGGCCGGAGGGAGCCAGGGGTCCACGCCTCTGAGAAACACCTGACCTGCGGAGGCTGCATGACCCGGCCGCCACGTGGCTGACCGGCACGACGACGGCCCGGCCCGGCCTGCTTGCAAGTAAAGCAGGCGTGTGTAGCCTCCGTGCAAAACGGTTGGCAGGTCCTCCGAAACAAAAACAAGAAAGAATTGCTATACGGCCCAGTAATTCCACTCTGGGTCCATCCCCTAAAGAGCTGAAAACAGGGTCAGAGAGATCCTTGCACACCCACGTTCACAACAGCGACAGGTGGAAGCCGCCCAAGCGCCCACGCACGGGTGAACGCAACGTGGTCCACGCACACAGCAGAATGATTCAGCCTTACGAGGAAGGGGATTCTGACACCTGCCACCACGTGGGTGAACCCTGAGGACGTCTCGCTGAGCGAAATAAGCCAGTCACGAAAAGACAGAACTCGGGTGCTATTTATAGGAGGTCCCTGGAGGAGCCAAACTCACAGACACAGAGAGTGAGGGGCTCCCCAGGCGCTGGGGGGAGGCTGAGGGGGACAGTGTCAGTTTTGCAAAGCGGAAAGGGTCCTGGTGGTGACGGCTGCACAGGCGAGTGGATGTGCTTGGTCCTGGGGACCCGTACTCTTAGAAATGGCCAAGATGGTGGGTTTTACGGGAACTTAACCACACACGTTGGAAGGAAACGCCAAAATGTGCAGAGAACTCAGCAAGAAAACAAACACCTCAGAAAACGGACCTGCACAGACGACAGAAACGTCATCAGAGAAGATCCACAGACGACAAGAGGAGCCTGTGACAGGGGCCCGGCGTCAGGTGCGGAGGGGTTCCCAGGGGAGGCAAGGAGACGATCCGCACGGCTGAGTAGAAAGGGACCGGGCTGTGGGACGGCAGGTGCACACGCGGTTGGCGGCTGGCAGGAACGCAGCAGGTTTGGTGGCTCTGGGAGGCGGCGTGGTGATTTCTTACAAAACGAACCAGACTCCTACCGTACGACCCAGCGACACCCCTCTATTCACCCAAAGGAGCTGAAAGCTTCCGTCCCCACAAAGACCCACACACGGATGTTTACGGCAGCTCTGTCCGTAATCGCCAAGACTCGAAGCCACCAAGATGCCCTGGTGGGTGGGGACCACCCAGACAGCAGTAGATCATTCAGGGCTAAAAAGAAATGAGCTCCCAGGCCCTGGAGGCACACGGAGGAAGCTTAACCGCGAATCCCTGAGTGACAGAAGCCACTCAGAAGGCTCCACACCGTGTGACTCCAACTCTACGACATTCTGCAAAAGGCACAACCGTGGACCCGGGGACAAAGTGAGTTGGCTTCCGGGTGGAACTCCATCACACCCTTCAGATGTTTGGAAAGTTACTGGGTCCCCTAGTTCCCACTGCTGTCCTAGGTGCCCCCACCCATGTGGTCACCTTCCTCGGGACATATCCAATTTCATTTAAAACGGGCACAGCATCAGAGCATCAAAAGCCAAGCCAGGACCTGCCAGGTGCCTCTGTGCGAACAGGTGAGCCCGCCCAGCCCCGACCAGACACCGGAGCCATTCCCCTGCAGCGGGCATGGGCGCCTCTCCCCAGCCCCGCCATCTGGGCTCCGTCTCTCCGATGATGCCCAACAGCCCGGCCCATCACGTCCGCCTGACTGGGGAGGGGTGCGGTCCGTCCCCCGCCCCAGGCCCCCGGCCCCGGGGCGTGGCATCAGATGTGTCTGGGCCGATGGCTCCAGAGGCCCCTGAAGGGACCAAAGACGTCTGGCAGAGCCGAGGCAGAGACCCCACCTGTCCCCCCACAGCCCCTGGCCAGCTTCCTGAGCACAGGAGGGTCACTCTCCTCTCTCTCCCTTCACCATATCCGGGGCCCCGCCAACCGCATCCGGCCTGCCGCTGCCCTCTGTCCACAAGACCCCACCACCCCCGATCCGAGGATAGGGCCCTCCCGCAAAAACGCACATTGCTGGGGGAGAATCTGCCCCCCCCCAGGTCCTAGGGGGGGACAGCGCTGTGATGTGGGGGTGGGACAGTGCCCTCACACCTGCACCAGCATCACCAAGAGCCCAGGGTGGGGCCTGACGTTGGGGCCAGTTCAGGGGGGGGTCTCAGCATTCATCACCAAGCTCCACGGCCTGCCAGGGCCGTGTTCCCAAACCAGCTAAGACCTAAACCTCAAACCTTCTCTGCCCAACGAGCTCCAGCGTGGGCACCCCCTCCCTGGCCCTTGGCGGGGGCACCCTGCCCTGTTTGCCCGAGATACCGGCTTTAGCGCTGAAGCCTCACGTGCAGGAAGCCCTCAGTCCCGGGCACAGGGGACAGGGCCCCTGGGGCTCAGCTCCTGCTGCCCCTTCCCCACCCATGGCCAGCTGTGCCGAGCTCAGATCCCACAGAGGGGTCGGGGATGTCCCCTGCATCGAGTCAGCTGCCCAGCCGGCCGTGGCTTCTCCTGCACAACCTCCCAGCCCCACATCGAGGCCTGGAGCCCCTGCAGGCGGGGTGAGAACTGCCCCCGGCCACTGCCGCCCACCACCCCACCCCCACCCCAGCCACCCCACCCCCACCCCAGCCACTGCCACCCCAGCCACTGCCCCTGGCCTGGAGATGCGGAAGGCGAGAGCTCAACTGCCTGGCCGAGGCCGAGGGCTGATGCCTGTCTGAGCTTCTCAGGCTCAGGCCCGGGCCGGGGCTGAGGGTCCTGGGCCTTGCACGGCAGCCCGACGGAACACAGGTGCCACTCTTGCCCTTGTGTACCCATGGGACCAGGGCAGGGAGGCTGTACGTTTGAGGCCCACAGGCAGGGACTCAGAATGTCCAGGCCCACCCGAGGGGTGCTCTCCCTCCCTCAGATGTCACCACAGCCCTCCCCCTGCCCCCGGGCCACACGGCCACCTGGCTGCTGGTCACCCTGAGCTCTGCCCCGGCTGCTGGCAGGCGTTACAGACCCTCTGAGCGCTGAGTGCTGCTACCTGAGGCTGGGCTTGGGCAGGGCCTGACCTCTGGGCTGGGCCTGGGCGGGGACCCGGACAGAGGTGTCCATGGGGACACGGAGGCCTCCCCATGCTGAGGGCTCAGGCCTGGCTGACCTGAGCCACTCCTGGCCACGAGGGTCTGGCGTGAGAGTGGAACAGCCTCTGGTCCAGGCCCCCCTGGGATCGGGCTGAGGGTCCCTCCCCGCCCCACCCTGCGATCCTGAGAGCCCCTCGCCACAGCCCCCCTGCCCCAGAGCAGGAGGAGTGGGCCTCCTTCAGCTCTCCCTTCGCGTCACCGCCTTCCAAGGGGCTGGGAACCACAGAGCCTTCCCCGATGGGTCAGCCCTGGGGCTCCAGGGAGTGCTGTCCCCACCCCAGCCCGGTCCCCTGCCCCCTGCAACGGCCCCTCCTGGGGCCGCGCAGACAGCCGGCTTGGGCTGAGGAAGGGGCATTGAGTGCACATTTGGACACGGTCGCGTCTCAGCGTTGAGCCCCAAGAGCTGTCCCCGTGTGGACGGGCCGAGGGCCGGACATTTGTCCCTTGGCTCTTGCAACTGGCTTACCTGACTGCTGTTGGGTGGGGAGGGGTGGGGTGGGGTCGGTGGATGGCCCTGGGGGCCCCTCCGCCTCAGCACCACCCCGAGACCTTTTCCTGCCCCGAGGCGCCTCCGTCCTGACCCCAGGGCAGGCGACCGCTGTGTTAGCGCCCTGCAGAGGCAGTTCAGGGCCGGGTGAGCACAGGGCCGGTCTGTGACCGCCGGAGGGGACTCCTTGCCTTCCGCTCGGCAGAGAAAGCACGGCTCAGAGCCAGCTCGTCCTGCACGGACATTCTCTCTTCCCCCTTCTCTGAGCAAGACTCACACACACAGACCCACGTGCACTCCACCGAGCGCCCGGCAGGCCCCGTGTGGCAGGGGGTCTGAGGGCTGGCGGGCAGCTAAAGCCACAAACGGCTTCAATTTTTACTGAAATAGAAACAGCTTTGCAGAGAGGATGCTGAGAAATGAGCTCTCTGCCATTTTTTAGAAACCTGACAGTCAGAATCCGCAAGAGCGAACTGTTGAAAACGCCAGCTTCACTCACTCCCGGGTGGGGCGTCCGGCCGTCCATCCCCGAGATGAGCTCTGGTCGCCTGCTGGCCCCACGCCGGGGCTCAGGGCTGCGTCACTGAGGAAGCAGAGCAAGGGGATGGTGAAGGGGAGGGGGGAGGGCTTCGTGGAGGTGGCAACCCCGGGCCCAGCTGAGCAGGTGGGGGACGTGGCATCTATTGGGGGGGGGGACACGAGGAGCCCAAACCTGCCTTCTGCTGCATCCAACACTGGGTGTGGGGAGCACATGGGGCACGGCAATCCACCCACGTTCCCAGACGTGGAAGCCACTCGACCCTCCTCCAGGAAGCCCTCCCCGTGCTCTAGCCCAGCCTGCCCATCAGTCAATGTTGCTCTCCCTTGTCCTCGTAGGGAGCCCTGGGAGGGGGGCAAAGAGCCACACGGGTCCCGTTGGGCCCTTACGTGCTGCGGCTTTGGGAAATCCCAGGGCTGTGCTGGGCCCTGCACGTTCACAGCAGAGTGAGCACCACAGGGGGGCGGGCGCTGGCTCGGCTCTGCACTGGTCACAGAACCAGGGGCCCAGGACACAGAAAAGGCTGCTCTGTCCCCTGGCCCATTTGCTGGCCTTGCCCAGGACCCAGACCCGGCTGGTCTGGGACAACCTCTCTCCTTGGGCCCCTCGGGAGGACCCAGGCCCCTTTCGAATTGACTCCGGCAGCTTCTTGGACACCCGCGCCTGCCGGGCCCCACCCCTCAAGTTGGCCCTCGGGAGGCTCCTGTAGACGGAGGCCCCGCCCCTGGCTGCCTGGGCCTGGGCCCTTCGCTGTAGAGGCTTTCAGGGTCCTCTAGTTCCAGCCTGAGCCCCTCCCTCCAGCCACCCGGGACACGCGTCCTCGTGGGAACCCAGGTCCCCGCCGCCTGTGACAGTCACTCCACGGCCGGCCCAGGGCTCCGAGCCACCGCCCGCTGGCCACGCACGGCGACGCTCATCGGTGTCCTTCCGCTGAGCACCGGTGGCCTCACAGAGCACCGAAGTTGGCTCCGGACCTGCCTGCTGGCTGGGCCGTGGTGCCAGGCGGTGACGCCCTCGCTCATTTTTGGTGGCCGCGGTAAGCTGTTCGCGCCTTGCGCGCCGCAGCGCTTGGACCCACCTGTTGGAGGGGCGTCCGGGCTGAGACGGGCTGTGATCCCACCCGGGCTGCTCCCTGACGCGTGGACGTCTCAGGACGGTGCCGATGAGCTCAGGCGCCGTGCCGGTGGGGAGAAGGCACGGGGAGCTGGGGGCTGTCCCCACCCCCCTCCACAAGTCTGAGGGGCCGTGGGGGGCCATGGCGGCCTTTGTGCGCGGGTCCCCAGGGGGGAGGATGGGACGGGGCCCGGTTCCCCAACCGGACCGGAAGGTCTCTCTGGACCAGTGAACACAGGGAAGGCGTCTCGTTCCCGCCACGCGCTCCTTAGGAGCACCAGAGCCCCGCCCTCCAGCCGGTTTCCCGACTGGACTCAGGACCCAGGGGACCGACCCACACGCGGCAGCTGGTTTGCAGGCCACCTGCGTGCGGATGGCCGTGCCGGCTTGAGCATCGGACAGTGTCTGTAGCTTTGCTCAGCCGTAGGGGACAAGCTGGAGTCCTGGCCGGGCTGTAGGTGGCCCCATTATCCGTAGAGATAGCACCACTGGCCCCCAACTCAGCCAAATAACGAAGAAAGCCCTCGACGCCTGCGAACACGCCTGGGCTCTACCGGCCTGCCCCGCATGGGACAGCTGGATTCTCTGGGGACCGGCGTGCAGGGGGCAGGGGGCGTCAGCTCTACCTTCTGGGGGGGACACGGGATGCAGAGGGAGGGGCGGCCGGGGGTCTGTCGCCTCCCACCCCCCAGGCCAGGCGCCTCTGCGGTTCTCTTCATAAAGAGCCCGTCCTTCTGGGCTCCCCTCTCCAACAGCGGCTGTTTCTCCAGGGCAGGAGGAATGAAAACAGGTTTAATTTATTGCCGACGGAAGCAAAAATCCTCACAAGTGGGGGCCCAAGCTGCGGGGGGGGGGGGGGGCCTGGAGAGCCAACCTGCTTGCGTCCTGGCCTGTGCTGGGGCTCCAACTGTGCTGCCCCCAGCTCACGAGGTCAGGGCAAGTGTCGATCCAACGCTCCACCTACCTTGTGAATTAGTTACAAAGGTCAGGGAAGGATTCCACCGAACGTCAGCAGGAGGTCCCCCAGAAAGGGCTGAAATTGGTTCTAAACGCTTTAAACGCTTTAAACGCCAACCAAAGCATCCGGCCTGGGGGCTGGGAGGAGGTGGCCAGTGACCACGTGCTGATGACCCGGCTGAGTCTTGGTGAAATGTGGCTCCGGTGTGGTCAAGCCCTGGGGGCTGGGACAGAGCAGAAGATCCCTGGGCCCTTGTGGGAACCACTGAGGCACAGGCAGTGGTTGGAACAGGGGCTTGGAGCCCTCCTGTTCCGGGGCGGGGAGCTCTTGTGGGTGGCAAGGGCACCCGTGCCCCGGGCTGAAGGGAGCCAGGGGGCCCTGACCACACCCTGGCCTCACTGCCTGGCCCCCCACGTTTCCAGCTTGCCTTTGGGCCGGAGCAACCCCCTGACCACGCTGGGT
The DNA here is from genome assembly GCF_014898765.1 of Herpailurus yagouaroundi. NCBI lineage: Eukaryota > Metazoa > Chordata > Mammalia > Carnivora > Felidae > Herpailurus > Herpailurus yagouaroundi. The sequence continues at coordinate 11,698,844 of NW_024412463.1, read as the reverse complement.
CCCAGCATCCACGCCTGCCCTCCGGCCCACCCAGCACGTCAGAGCCGCCCCGGTGCCGGTCCCAGAATTAAGCCCAGACCTGCTCTGCACGCACGTCCCTGTGGCCTTCACGGTGGCTGCGTGGAGGCACCTTCACGGACCCTGACCCAAACTCAGTGACCTGCACCTGTGCGAAATGTCATGGGCTTGGGGCCGGAAGGCCGGGCCCCAGAGCCACAGACATAACACATAATACCCCCTCTCCGTGGCCAGCCCGACCGTCAGGGGTGCCTGTCCCCTGTGTGGCCGTGAAAGCCATCTGAGCTCGTGGCCCGGCACAGAGTCAGACAGGAACCAGTCAGCGCACTGGGGCTGGCACGTGGGAGAGCTTCCTGCGACGGGATGACAGGACAAGGTGTGGGCAGGCAGGGCAACTGGCCGGGGCTGGCGCAGGAATCTGAGGCTTGTGCCGGGGAAGCCCGTTCCACCGCAGCCCGGAGGGTCAGGGGAACGGGCAGCGACAGCCCAACAGGTGCACGTGGAGACAGCGCCCGAGACGCGGCAGGGGCAGACAGGCCACACGTGCCCCAGCGCACCTGCCTCCTCCCGGGTCTCCTGTGGGCCCCGCCTGGTGGGGGGCAGGGCCAGGAGAAGGGAGAGAGGCACTCGGGGCAGGCGCGACGGAGAAGGTGGGGGTTCTGGGGTGAGGGGCACACGGATGCCACATCACGTGCCACTGCCTTGGCGGGAAGACGGATTTGTGGCGCCAGCCCCCCAGGGTCACTACCAGCATTTCGTGAGATTACGGACGAAAGGGGGTCCTTGGCATGCCCGAGCTGCGGTCCCCTCCCTCCCTATGCCCCACCCCCACCCCCACCAGGGGTCGAGTCCTTGCAGGGGGGCCAGAGGCACTTCCTCAGCTGAAGACACTCAGAGCACAGCCCCGTCACACTGGGACGATCGGGACCATCTCATCGGAGGGCCGTGAGCTCTGCACCCGCTCCTCCCTGTTCCTCCCCGTGCATCTATCAGGGGGCCCCGGGCCTGGAGCTGGGGGCCGGTCAAGGGCTCAGGGGACAGAGCGCTGCGTCTGCACCCGGGAGCAAGACGGCCTGGCGGGCAGTGCGCGGGGAGTGAGCCCCCGCTGGGACAGGCAGCCCTGGCCCGGCTTCCGCCTCTGGCCACGAACTGTGGCCCAGTGGGGCTACCAGTGGACACTGAATGTAGGTCCAGGCCCCGATGCCCAGAACCTGTGGGTGGAACCGTACTTGGAAAAAGGGTCTTTGCAGATGCAGTTAAGGACATTGAGATGAGATCACGTTGCCTTAGGGTGGCCCCGAGTCCGATGACAAGTGCCCCTGTGACAGGAGAGGAGAGCCACAGACACAGAGGAGACACCACGTGAAGACACAGGCAGAGACTGGAGGGGCGCAGCCACGGGTCAAGGGACGCCTGGGGCCACCCGAGGCTGCAAGGGGCGGGAGGGACCTTCCTCTAGGGCATGTCCACACCTCGGTTTCAGACTTCTGGCCTCCACAGTTGCAACAGGACAGGACAGGACAGTTTGAGCAGCATGGTCCGTGGTCCCGTGCTACCGTGGCCCCAGGGTCCGCGCACACGGCTCCTGAGACCCACGGCACTTTCCGTGGCCCTCACGATAGGCAGAAGCAGAAGAGGTGTTTGGGTTAGAGCCTTTTCCAAACAGGAATCTCTGCCCACCCCCCCCCGTAGTTTCCACTGGAGCTTTCTGAGCGTCTTCTAGCTGATCTCAGATCCGACACAAATGTAGGTATTTTTAATACATTAGATGGCGTCTCTTAAACAAGCTGTCAGGAAAATGAATTGCAGAGGTTTTACGGGTGCTCACTTTGCCTAAATGCCCTGCCATTATCTGCGCCTCGGCGGCGGGCGCGTGTGACGGGGAGCCTCAGAGGCGCCTCACCGTTCCAGAAAAGCTTCTTTAGCGGGGGTGCGCGTCCCGACCCCAGGTCACCGCTCAAGCGTCTGTGTGGCAGCCTGCGTGGCCGGCTCGGACTTTTTCCCAATCTGCCGAGCCTCGGAGGCCAAAAGGGCCCCCAGAAGACCACTGCCCCTCAAGCCCAGGCCCGGGCGTGGCAAGTGCCCTGTCTTCCTCTAACTCCGCCCAGCACCCAGCTGGGCCCAAGTCTCCCGGGAGGACGGCTGGCCTCAGCAAAATGGGCCTCAGGGCCGGGCAGAGTCTAGGGCCCAGGCATCGTGCCAGCCTGTGGGGGGGCAGAGGGGCCTGTGGGCTGGTCACGTCCCTTCCCGCCTCACGGGGGCATCGCTGCAAGTGCCACACAGGACTGCCAGGGACCCAGCTGCTTGACGCCTTCCTCACAGGGTGCTCCTGTCTGCATTATCCTGCCTCCCGCCCTGGACCCTGGTGCCTGTGCTCCTGGCCCGCTGTCAGGGGAAGATGGGCGGACCGCCTGGGGGCCACCGGGGGTGAGGTTCACCAGAAGCTGGTTTCGAAGAAGTCTAAGCGCTTTTCCGGGGCTTGGCCCTGTCTCCCCGCCCCCCGGCGGTGGGGGAGTGGGGAGGATTCAGTGGTGCTGTGCAGGGTTCCCCACCCTGAGGACAGTCCAGAAGGGGGTCTCCAGGCTGCATGTCCAAACGGGCTGGAAAGCTTCCAGCCCCCACTTGGTGCTCCTTTCCTTTAAGGGTTCCCGGGGCGGGGGGGGGGGGGGGCTGGGAGCTCAGGAGAGCCCGGAGCCAGGGATCCTGGGAGTGGGGTGAGGACAGATGCGATCGCTTCTCCCTCATCCCCAGGCAATAAATAGTGACCCTCGACAGCTTCCAGCCGCGCACATCCTGTTGGGCGCAGTGCCTGACGAGCTACAAATGAGCTCATCTTTGATTTTGGCCCCATCGGCGAGTCCTGGACGTCCCGACGCTCGGGGTTCCCAAGTGACACGACCCAGACGCGCTTCCACTTGGGCCCGAGCCGCGGGGGCTACGGCTCCGCAGTCCTGACAAACCGCGGGGAAGTTACGCAGCCCCCGGCCTGCCGTGAGCGGTTACAACTTAATCACTCCCGAGCGGGGATTATTACCGCCCCAGGACTCTCTGAACTTCAGGAGATTGAAAATGGTGTGTGTTTTTTTAAATAGAGGAAGTGTTTTTTTGAGTTATGAGAGCACAAAAGTCGCGGAAGAATGCTCTTAACCTTTAAACATGTCAAGGGAGAGTTACTGAACTTTACAATAAGATCACCTTTTAGCAGACAAGGAGCTAAAAACGTTCAAGTCCAAATCATGTCACTCTTTCATAAGCTTCTGTAGAAGACTCACTGGAACACAGAGGCCATCTTCAACTTCGTGTTCCTGGGATAACTATGTTTCTTTGTTAGCCATTCTTTTGCAACTTTGTTTTAGTCATTCCTTTGAACCCAAGTCTTCTATCATAAGCTGCCTGGGATATTTTTGAAACTAGGCAGCGTTTCAACTCCAGGGATGCGTCCCGCGTGGGGCGCTGGACTAAATCCGCTGTCATAAACAGCCATGAAGTTGTACACAGAGCGTCGGGCTATTGTTCTCACACACTGGACAATCCGCAGTGCAAGACTGTGGTGGCTGAGGGCGAGGGACCTCCCCAGGTGAGCCCCGCGGTCACGTGTTGATCTTCTTGGGGGTGTTTTCGCCATTGCAACGTTCGGAGTCGGTGGCGGGGGGGGGGGGGTGGTCTGGACAGAGCATGGCTATTCCAGTCAAGAGGCAGCACTCAAAAACTGGGGCCACGGGAGCGGTTTAAATCTGCAGAGAAGGCACTTGGGGGGTATCCTGCACGGTGGGGGTCCTCAGAAGCCTGAGGGGGGCTCTCCGTGGCTTCTGGGCGGGCTGGGCTGTGTACACAGCCTTCTGGCAGCACCGGAGGGGAGAGGCATCCTTGGCACATGGAGTGTCGTGCTCGGGTGCCAGCAAGCCCGCACCTTAGGAGTAAGCGCCACGCCCCAGAGGGAGGGCCACGCGCGACTCATCTAAGCCTCAAAACCAACTCCAAAACCCCCAGGGGACACTGAGTCTACGGCGGGGTCCTCCCCAGTTAGAAGGGCTTGGGCTTTCTGCAGAGCTGCACGGACAAGGTGTAGACCGAGATGATCAGTCTGCAACCGAGAGCCCCACTAAAGCAAGAACCGACACTCTTCAGAAGAAGATGACACAACAGAGTCTCTTCGACGTGTCATCTGCAACGCCCAGTAGAAATAAAAAATTACGAGATATGCAAAGAAGCAGGAAAATGTGACCCACTGCTAAGAAAAAAAAGCAATTAGGGGCGCCTGGGTGGCGCAGTCGGTTAAGCGTCCGACTTCAGCCAGGTCACGATCTCGCGGTCCGGGAGTTCGAGCCCCGCGTCGGGCTCTGGGCTGATGGCTCAGAGCCTGGAGCCTGTTTCCGATTCTGTGTCTCCCTCTCTCTCTGCCCCTCCCCCGTTCATGCTCTGTCTCTCTCTGTCCCAAAAATAAATAAACGTTGAGAAAAAAAAAAAAAAAGAAAAAAGAAAAAAAAGGATTGGCTAAAACAGACCTCCAGGTGAGCGACGGGAAGTGGGAAGTGTCAGGTGTGAACGGGTATACTGTGAATTTCTATCAGACGCCGATAACTTAAGGATGCACGTTTATGGCCCCGGAGCAGCCGTTACAGGAATAGAGACAGGTGCGCCTAAAAAAGTCAGTGGGGGAAATAACACGGAATTCTCTGGCGCCCCAGTCAGAGGACTAAGAAAGGGATCTCTGGAAACCACAGAGCGTGGGAGGAAGTGTCGGCAAGGAGACAGTGGGAAAAGGGGCCCCCCAATTCTTGCATGAATCGACAGCAGTCCTGGGGTTACCCTTGACCTGCACACGTATGGGACGCACCTAGCGAGCCGGAGTAAAGAGCCTGAAAACTGCACCGTGACATAAACCACCTCCAAGAACCAGGACTACACCCTGAACGGTGGGCGCACGGGGGAGGGCACGCGGGCGGGACGGACGCCACAGCCACCGCCACCAGACAGCCCTCAAGGCTCCCTGACCAAAGACGAGACTCAACCGAAAACCTCAACGTCTTCCAGAGGGTTCTAAATCACCCCAGATGCCACGGCAATATTCTAAGTGTCCAGAAAGCAATCGGAAATTACTTGATGTTGAAGGAACAGGGAAAACCTAAGTCTTCTGCAAAAGACGACACAGATCGCCCTCAGGAGGACGCAGAAGGTGTCCCCAGACAAGGGCGTTACGGCAGGTGTTGGAACCATGCTCCTTGAGGTAAGCCAACTCTCTCGAAATGGATGGAGAGAACCAGTGGGAATACAGCGTGGCCAGCCAAATCAGCCCTCAGAGAGTGATACGCCCCACAGAGCGCATGCCCTGCGAGGGCGCACGCGTCGCTCGCCAGCTCAGACCGGGACTCGGGGCCGTCGGACGAAACGTGAACCCCTTTGGGGAAGTGAAATCGCGCAAGCATGTTCTCCAAACATATGGCATTACAAATCAATGACAAAGCGTCGTCTGGAAAATCCCCAAACGCTTGCAAATTAAACAACACGATTCTAAACAGTCCAAAGAGCAGAGGGAATTAAATCTCAGGAGAAGTGAGAAAACCTGTTGGACTGAATTAGAACCCATTTTGCAAATTTTGAAACGCTACTAAGGCAGCATCTGGGAGGGAGTCTGTAGCATTAAATGTTTAAACTGCAAAAGAATAAGGCCTTGAATCATGAGTCTAAGCTTCTACCTTAAGAGGTCTAGGAGCTCAAAACAGACTAAATCCAGACCAGGCACAGAAAGGAGACGAAGACGGGAACATAAAATAAATACGACCGAAGCAGAAAGACACCAGAAAAAGTCAGTGAAGCTGGTTAATCGAAAAAAGAGTAACAATACGGGTAAACCGGCCGTACTGAGCAGGGGAGAAAAGAGAACGCACAGACCACTGATATCAGGAGTGGAGAAAACAAGGGATGGTTACAGACCCCACAGGTAGGACCCGGTGACAAAGCCAAGCCACGAACTGCAAGCCGCCAAATTTGACAACTTAGAGAAAATGCACCAATTCCCTGAAAGACACAAGTTGCCCGAACGTGGGAAGAAACGCACCCCGGACCTTCTCCGTACCCAGGAAGGGCCTTGAATTCACGGCCAGAACCCGTCCCACGAAACTCCAGGCCCAGACGGGTTCACCGAAAGATGCCACCAAACCTTTGAAGAAGAAATACTACCAATTCCACACAATCTCTTTCAGAAAACAGGAGAGGAGCAGATACTTCTCAGACCATTTTATGAAACCAGCATTATCCGGACACCAAAACCAGACAAAGACATACAAGAAGCCAAAGCTGCAGACCGATGTGTCTCAGGAGCAAACACACAAAGATTCTCAACCAAGTATTAACAAACCAAATCCGGCAACATACAAACGGGACGATACGTGACATGACCAGGTGGAGTTTGTACCAGAAACGTGAGGCTGGGGTCGACCCACGACGCAGCGATTGCAGGACGAGGTATTTGGGCAAAGGACACAGAAATACAGACTTGAAGGGGGACACGCACCACGATGTTCACGGCAGCACCCTCGACAACAGCCAGACTATGGACACAGCCTGCCTGTCCATCGACGGATGATGGATGAGGAAGATGTGGTGTTTATATACAGCGGAGTACTACTCAGCATCACAAAGAATGAAATCCTGCCATTTGCAACGACGTGGATGGAGCTAGAACGTAGTACTATGTCAAGCAAAGTAAGTCAGAGAAAGACAAGTACCATATGATTTCACTCATATATGGAATTTAAGAAATAAAACAGATGAACATATGGGAAGAGGGGGAAGAGAAGAGAGGAAAACAAACCATAAGAGACTTAGATACAGAGAACAAACTGAGGCTGACCGAGGGCGGGGGGGCGCGGCCCCCCCCCTAGATGGGGGATGGGCACGAAGGAGGGCACGTGTTGGGATGAGCACGGGGTGTTGTATGTGAGTGATGAGTCACTGGGTTCTGCTCCTGAAACCAATATCGACTCAATGAACTAGAATTTACATAAAAATTTGAAAAAAAAAAAAAAAAAAAGAAATGTGAGTCTGGTTCAACATTAAAAATCAGTCAACATTTTACACTGATACAAGGCGCCCAGAGTAGTTGTGTCCACAGAGGCAGAAGTAGAGGGCAGGGCAGGTGAGGGGGCAGTGGGTGGGGCAGGGGCAGGGCAGGGGGAGCAGGGGCGGACAGTATGAGGACCAAGTTCTCAAGTTCTCGTCTGGGAAGATGAAGGAGTCCTGAGGGCAGGTCGTGGGGACGGCCACACTGAAATGTGGGTGTGCTCAGTGTCATTGAAACAGACACTTAAAAATGGCTAAAATGGTGAATTTTATATTATATACGCTTGACCACAACAAAACACTAATCAATGTAATTCACTGTATTAACTAAGGAAGAAAAATCATACGATCACACCAAGAATGGAGAAAAAGCATTGGACAAAATTCAGCATCCGTTCATGATAAACACCCTCAGCAAACTAGGAATAGAAGGGAAATTTCTTAATCTGATAAAGATCATCTACTAAAAACTTAACAAAAAACCTCATATTAACTATAAAGCACAAACACTTTCTCTCCAAGATCAGGAACGAGGCCGGGAGATTTTCTCTTCTGCCCAGATTACATATCAGATGTCACAGCCGGCGCGATGAGGCAGTAAAAGGAAATTACAGGCATACAGATTGGACAGGATGAAATGAAACTTTCTCTATTCACAGACGACAGGACTGCCTGCACAGAAAACCCCAGGGAACCTACAAAATTATTTGCAGAATTCATACGTGTGCTTACCATGGTCACAAGACACACATCAACCCACAAACCCACTCACATTTCTCTATGCTGGCCGTCAACGACGGGAAAGAGAAAAAATTTTAAGAGCCCGTGTGCAATAACCCCAAACACGAATACTTAGGTGTAACCTAACCGAGCACGTCAGGATCTGTGCGCCGGCAGAGGCACAGTAACCGCGGCAAAGGGGACCTAACCGAACAGAGGGCTGCGTTGTGCTTGGGGACCAGATGTCTCAGGGTTAAGATGCCAAGTCTCCCCCCACTGAGCCACACACTGTCCCAGTTTAAATCAAAACCCCTGCGGGCGCTTCTGTGGACGCTGAGAAGCGGATTCTAACATTTACATAGAAAACAAAGGAACGAGAGTAGCGCAGGGCTTCTGGGAAAGAACAGGAGGACCGAGGAGCCCGCCGTCTGGAACACCCCCCACAAGGCTGCGGTGCTGGAGGCAGTGTGGGGGCAGGGACAGCACAGACACGCAGACGGAGGGAGGTCTGGGCAGAGCCCCGCACGGGAGGTCAGGTGACTTTTGATGGAGGTGCCAAAAAACTTCAGCGCAGAGAAGATCGTCTTTTCTCGAGCGGCACTGACCGCTTGGATGTGGATATGTAAAAAGAAAAGACAAGCATCCATAGCTCACCCTGTGGAAAAATTAACTCAAAACAGATCATAAACCTGCACGTGAAACATAAGTGACGAAGATGATGGAAGGAACCGGGGAAGGGGATCTTCGTGAATTCCTAGACACAACACCAAGAGTGTGATTCGTTAAAACGTCTGGTAAGTTGGAGCCTGTCAAAACGACAGCTGTTTGCTCTGTGACAAACGAGGTCAGGAAAATGCACAGATAAACCACAGGGGAGAAAATGCTTGCGAAGCACGTATCTGCACAGAGGACTCGTATGCAGTTTTCAAAACTCTCAAAATTCAGTAAGAAAACAAGTCAGTTTAAAACCTCTGGGGGGCTCCGTCGGTTAAGCCTCCGACTTCGGCTCAGGTCAGAATCTCGCGGTTCGTGGGTTCGAGCCCCGCGCTGGGCTCTGCGCTGACAGCTCGGAGCCTGGAGCCAGTTTCGGATCTTGTGTCTCCCTCTCTCTCTCTGCCCCTCCCCTGCTTGTGCTCTGTCTCTCTCTCTCTCTCTCAAAAATAAATAAACACTAAAAATGAAAAAAAAATACATAAATAAAAACTGGGCAAGGTACCGAAACCGACATGTTGTCAGAGAAGGCGCACAGGCGCGGACAGAGTGTGGCGAGCCGCTCCACGGCACCGATCATTAGGGAAGCGCAAACCAAACCTCAAGGTCCCACGGCACGCCCCTGGGGGCTGGAAGAAAACAAGGGTCGCGCCTACGACAGCAGGTGCGGGCAGCCCGGACGTTCCCTACGGCACCTCCATTTGGGAAAAGCTTGGCCGTTTCCTAAAAGGTCGAACACCCTCCCGTATGACCCGGCAACCCGGCTCCCTCCTCAGGATTCACTCCGGAGAAATGAGAACGCACGTTCACACTGAAGCCTGAACCAAGGACGAGCTGCTGCTCAAAACTGGAAACGAGCCAGTGCCCCTCACCCGGCAAACGGATACACAGACGTGGTCCAGGCTTCAACGGAATCCTCCATAAAAGGAGGAAGAGCTCTCGACTCAGACACCAGTGAGCACCGTGCTAAGCGACAGAAGCCAGACTCGGGAGGTGACGCCCCGTGAGGCTCCATTTACGTGACATTCTGGGAAAGGCGCGAGGCTCGGAGGAAAACAGATCCTGGGACGGGGCATGCCTGCCCCAACGCAACAGGACAAGACAAAGCTTTGGGGCGACAAGACTGGCCGCGATGCTCTGAGCTACGGTTACGGGGCTGTGTGCGTTTGCCAGAACTCGGAAGGAAGCAAAAGGAAAGTGATTTTTACCAGGTGTAGATCTTAAATCTTTTTTTAAGTTTATTTATTTGAGAGAGCGGGCGTGTGTGCACGCGGGAGAGGGGCAGAGAGAGGGAAGGAGAGAGAATCCCAGGCAGGCTCCAGGCTCTGAGCTGTCAGCACAGAGGCTGATGCGGGGCTCGAACTCACAAACTGCGAGATCATGACCTGAGCTGAAATCAAGAGTTGGACGCTTAACCGACTGAGCCCCCAGGAGCCCCTCTAGGGGTAAACTTAAAAGGTTTCTGGCAGGACCCGGGGGGTGCACGAGGACCCCCAGAGCGTGGACGCACACGGATGACAGAAACAGCTCCCAGCCCCGGGACGAGGACCCTCCCGGGAGGAGAGCAGCTCTTGATGCCTTAAAACCACAGATCGCGGGTCCTGGGCTCCCCACGAACGCCGCTGTTCTGTGGTGTGCGCGTCGCGGAGCCCTCGCGCGGCGCCCGGGGCCGTCCCAAGCACGCCAAGTGCCCTGACCCACTGGGCCGCGAGCCACCACCCGCAGCTGGTGGACAAAGAAATGAGGTGCAGGTCATGTCGCTTGGCCAGGGCCCTACGGCTGGCCAGCGGTGAGGCCTCCGTGCTGCGTGCCCCCGAGGGGCCCTACTGCCCCCCTGCCCCCGCCCTGCCCCCACACCAGCCCAGGGTGATGACGCAGGGGTGTGGTCCCCGCAGGCTGCAGGGGAGCAGCCTCCTGGCTGGACCCGAGGAGCCCGGCCCTCACCGGACGGCACCAGGCCGGGCCGGCCACACGGCCCCTAGTGGCTGCACCTTTGCCGGTGGCTGCTGGGGACGGCAGGGGTCTCCGGGGCCCAGGCGGAGCCCAGGGCCGTGAGCTCGGCAACACTGTGCTCCTCTGGGTGTGGGAGTCGGGCCCTCGTCCCCTGTGCCTCCTGGGCCCCCAGCACCTGCCTGGCTCTCGGTGCGAGTGGAGGGGAGACGGGGCTACCGGGCTTTGAGCTCCCCGCGAATGTTCCCAGGACCCCTCGGGTCCTTCCGGGCCATTGGGCCTTCAGGAGGACCATGAGCAGGGACCTGGTGCCCCCCAGGGCCTTCACGGGGTGAGGTCTCCGAGCGCCCTCAGCTTGGTTCCTGACGCGCTCACGGACACGTAACTCAGTCGTGAAATTACCCCTCAGTCCACAGCTCCACGAGCTCTGATAAAAGCCCTGCCACGTAAGGGACACCAGTCAGGAGGCAGGACACTGATGGCCCAAACGCGACCCCGCCCCCAGCCCGTCAGCCACTAATCTGTCCCCAGTGCTGTCCCTTTTCCGGAATGTCGGTGGTTTTCTGACGGGGCTGCTTTCGCTCAGCGCGTTCCTTCGGGGACCCCGACGCTTCACGGGTGAGGAAAGGCCCGAGACCCCGCAGACGAGGGCGGACAGCAGTCAAACCTGGACCCAGGAAGTGGGAGTGGGCGAGGCTTAATGGGGACGCAGAGCCCTTCCCGACTGACGGCCGAGTGCTGGCGGTGGGGACGGCTGAACCGGTAATCTGCTGTGTGTGCGTCACCGCAATGGAAAACAAGAAAGGCTTCAGATGCCTTTTCTCCTCGTAACACAAGCCGCTGGGAGACCAGATGGGGTGTGTGGCTGTTCCTTCTGTGCTGGAGGGAAACAAAGCCCCCCCCCCCCCCCCACGCCCCGACGTCATGAGCAGGTGGGATACCCTCCCCCCGCTGCCAGGCACACACCCCCCCAGGACCGCCTGTCCTGCAAGCCTGTCCTCCCTCGGTGGGCACTCTGCCCTTGGGCAGTGCCCGGCTTTGACAGCTGGCTCGCAGCCTTCACGGCGATTGCCCTTTCCGGCCCAGCGTCTAACTGGAAACCCCGCATTGGGCTTACCGGCCCTGTCTCTTTAATCCCAGGGCACTGGTGCTGATTTCAGGAGGTCCCTCACTTAGGAGGCGGAGGGGGACCCATGCTCTGGAGGGGCCGCTGCGCCCTCAGTGCCCAGGATGGGGGGATGTGATGGCACCAGCTGGGAGCTGGGCACTCTAGCATCCGCCGCGTCCCCCACTGCCCTGTCACGTCGGTGGGGACCCTGCGGCTCGCTACCCTTTACCCACGAGAGTGCCAGCATCACTGAGGCCGGCCGGCCGCGACCCCCGGGCCTGTGGCTCACAGGCAGGGGCAGGAACGGAGAATCGAGGTGCCACAGGGCAGAGGCCCTGAGAAAATGCCTCCTGGTCTAATTTTATTGGATCCAATTTTCTCCCACTTTGTGGAGGCAGGTCCTGGCTGCCTCTGCCCCCGCGGAGCCACGTCAGCCCTTGAGGGCCCGTGATGGAGCTGCCTCGGCTCTAGGCAGGGGGGTGCGGGGCGCCAGCTCCTCCCCCACGCCCCTGCTCCTCCGGAAAGACGGTGTATCCCTGCCGGGGACACGCCTGTCTAGGAAGGTGAACAAAGGAGCAGGGAGCCCCCAGGAGCAGGATCCTTCGTCCACGCAGCTGCTGCGAGGCCCGCAGGGGCTGGAAACAGCAACAATGAAGTGACAGCTCCAGAGCCCTCGCTGGTGCCCACCAGGCTCCCCGGCTCCTGCCCTGCGCTCGGAGGGGGGGGGGCTGTCCCCGACTCAGCTCCCCCGCCCCTGCCCTCGCCCAGGCACCGCGGTGCGCGCAGGGTCGCTCTGCCCCGGGAGGCTTCCGGGCTCCCTCCGGCCCTGCCCACGGAGCAGAGTTCTCCGAGGGCGGACACACTTTGCCGCTGGTTTGAGCATCACAGAGACCATACATTTACCAAAAAACAGCAGAACCAGGTCTCCCCGGAGGCAAGGCCCTACCGCCCCCAGGACATTCGCCAGGGACAGGGCAAGACCGCCTCGGGGCACCACGTGAGCGCTCGCTTGGGTCCCTGGGATTCTGCCCAGTCATGCCCCTCAGCACCGAGGGCTGGGGTGACCCTGATCCTGGGGGCCGATGTGCACGGCACCTGTTAGAGAAGGATGGGTCCTGAGCTTCCCTCACCAGCCTGCTGCACACGCCGGTCCCCCAGATCCTGTGCCCCGAGCAGCACAGAGGCCTCCCTACTTTTGACGGAAAAGATGGGGCCTCCCAGACCACCCGCTGTTAACTGAGCTGCACAGACAGCCTGCCGTGTGGACAGGATGCTGCGCGGGCACACGGTCAAGTACAGCTGCGTGTGCTCGTGTATGTGTGCATGCATCTGTGTGTGTGTGTGTGCGTGCGTGCGTGTGCAACCTGTGTGCACACGTGTGCTCATGTATGTGTGCAAGCGTCTGTGCATGGGTGTCTGTGTCGAAGCACACACGTGTGTTTATGTGTAATACGAGCACACACGTGTCTGCGTGTTCCTCTTTGCATGTCGACGTGCACACGTGTGCACGTCCGTGTGCTTCTGGGTATCTCCATGTTCGTGCATGTATGTCTGTGCATGTGTCTCTGTGTGTGCACCTGTATGTGTTTGCATACGCGTGGCCACAGTCCCCAGGCTTGAGAACACTGGTCCGGACGTCAGCGCCTCCCCCCCTCCCCCTTCTCTAACTGGGAGAACACATGGGGACAACATGAGTCTAGGGAGCTGGGGCTGGCACCAGGCAGAGCTGGTGACCAGGTTAGCGACCGCCTTGGGGCAGGCGGCATATTTGCTGCTGAGTCCTGGGTCAGGCTGGGGGCCGCCGGGATTATGAGGCTGGACAAGCCCCCGGCCAGGTCCGATCTGAACCAGATGCACAACCCCCCCAGGCGTCTGCCACCCCGGTCACCGGTCCCCTCGGCTCACTGCCTTTGGAACTCGCCGCACTCAGTAAGTGCTCAGGTCGCATTCGCCGGAGGGATGGGCATCCCACCCGAGCAGCAACAGAGAGCGTGGCTGAGGTCAGAGCAGGGACCCGGCAGGGCTGCGTGGGACCAAACACGACCCAGCCCGGGGCAGATCCACAGGAGCAGGGCCACCGGTGTGGCCCGCTGCCCAACCCCGGGCAGACACCTGCGTGAACGGTGGAGGCGAAGCTTCTCAGAGGAACTTTCTAAGGGGAGGGCCCCTCGGTGGCTGGTGCGCGCACGTCTTTCACTCAGGACGGCTGCACTGGAACCAACAGTGCATTGGAAAGCCTGAGTCCAGTTCCCTCCTAGGGCCAGAGGAGGGACCGGATTAGGGAACGTGGCAGGCTCCGTGGGCTCCTCCTGCCAGACGCCCTTGTCAACTGGGGGCCCAGGGCCTGGGGTCTCCGCTGGCCCGGGCGCGGCCCTGCCCTCTGTACAAGCTCCCCTCGGCCCAGCTCCAGGCTACCTGCTCAGATAATGAGATACCTGCTCAAGATGTGGTTCGGCAATGACCATTCTAAGCTGCTCAGATATCTGACTGAACCACCTCATTTCTAAGCACTAGTTTGCATATAAGTGCCCAGCATGGGCTCGTGCGGATGGTGGGGAGGGGCGGCGGGGGGGGGGGGATGCTGGTGGCCTCCTGGGGGACACACAGGCTGGGAGAGGCCTCCGCTTTGGAAAGAGGGACCATTCGATCGGCCAACGGCTGCACGCTTCCACCGTGGCCGGTGAAAGGGCGACATACGGATGGACACAAGCACCCAGCCCCTCCCTGCCGGGCAGACGTCGCTGCTTAAAAGACAGCGGACGTTCGCCCCCGTCCTGCCAAGCGGCCCAGAGGCCCGAGGGGGGAACGTCAACCGGGGGCACCTCTCCTGAGAGGGAGGGGTCGTGTAGAAGGGCCCGGACACACTCCTGCCGTCCGCCCTTGGCCGTCAGCACGGAAGGAAGGGCGCCTGGAGGGAGCCCTATCGGTCCTTCCCAGCACAAGGCTGCGGCCGATCTGGGGGGCGTCAGGAAGCCAGCAAGCTTTTGGTCAATGCTGGGGCAGCACTATGTCCGTGGGTGCAGAAGTGGGGCCTGTCCATAGTCAGTGCTCAGCAGACATCCTGGACGAATGACACGCCCTGGGCAGTGTGGGTGTGGCACCCTCTGAGCACAGGGACTGGGAGAGACGGCCCTTTGAGAGGTGAAGCAGTGTCACTGAGGCATCTGATCGCGTGGGGCCAATGGAGAGGACGCTTTGGGGGGGGGGGGCGTGCCCAGTCTGCTCTGCTGTGGTTTGTTTTTGATGATCCAAACCTGACCGCTCCCGGCCAAGGCCCCCGAGAGCCAAAGGGGCGGGGGTCCGAGTGGAGGCGTCTCCTGGGGTGGGGGCAGTGCTACTGACTCGACTTGCTGACCTGAACGGCCGCATCATACCTTCAAAGGCAGGCGGCAGTGGCCCCGGGACCCAGCCGAGCGAGACAGGAGCAAGGGAGAAGACTCCGGCCTCGGGAGGAGCGGGGACAGCTTCCCACCGTTCACTGCATGCGGCCCTGCGTGCCCTTGCCTCCTGTGCAGATAGGCGGCTGGGCTCTACTCATTTCCCTGCTACGTGTGGCTGGGGTGGGGGTGCCCCTCCACGCAGGGGACCCCGTGGCCACAAGTTCTCAGTGCAGGTGTGGGGGGGGCCACTCGTGGTGGATCAGCCAGAGCCCAGGGAGTGACGTACACATGACAGTTCCTACCCCACTCCCAGCATGAGTCCTGCCGGGCCGTGTGGAAGGACAGCCCCATGGGGACAGTGGCCCCCCCGGCCCCGCCCACCGTCCCCACCCCACCAGCACTTCCGTGGCTACCCGGTCCTGGGCCGTGACGCCGTCCACGGTGGCATTTCTGTCCTGGTCTGAGAAACCTTGTCTCCAGGGCCAGAACCCCCCACCTGCCAGGAGGCCTTGTCGGAGCCGATTCCCGGGGAGCCAATTCCCGGCGGAGGTCTCCCGCCTGGGCTCTCGCGACACCTTGTTCGGACCCTCGGGCTCCGGCGTTACCCGCCTCACGCGGGCCCCCCACCCGCCACCATGCCCAAATGCCGGAAGCCCTTCCCAGCAGAAGCAACTTTTCACCAGCACCACCAAGACAGTGCTACTGAACGTGCCGCGTGCAAGCCCTTCCCACACGCTTCCTCCTCGATCCTCTGTCACTTGAGGCCACGGCTGTGATCACCCTGGTTCACAGACGGGAAAACCGAGGCTTACCTAAGGAACCGGCCCCACAGGGCATCAGGCTCGACTCCACCTCCCAAGTTGTGAGCAGGGGGCAGAGCAGCCAGGAGGCCTGGTGGGGGGGGGGGGAGCAGTGCTGACCCCCGGGGGCTCTGCTGCAGAGGAGAGGGACCCGGCCTCTTGGGGTCACACAGCCTTTTGAGAAGCCGATGAAAGGAATGGCCTCCGGCATGCACACCGGGGTCTGGAGACGGCTGAGGCCCATCCGTGGACCCTCAGAGACCTCGCTGATCTGAGGGCCCAGCCCCCTTGGATAGAAGGAGGGGATGAGATGGGGGAGCAAGGTCTGGCCGCGCTGGAGTGCAAGGTGGGAAGAGGAGGGCGGGCTGATCCTGAGGACCCCCTGCCCCCCCATCTCCTTCCCAGCTTCCGAGTAAAACTTCCCGGTGACGTTCTCTAGAGCGCTGTCCCAGAGGGGGACACAGACTGGAAACTACTTTTGGGGTGGGGGAAAGAGAAGCCCGCAGCTTCCCTGAGGGAGAGCCTGCCGACCCTGGCCCCCCCCCCCCCCCGCGAGACCCCTGTTTCTTCCCAGCCCTCCTCCCGCGCGAAGCAGCCGCTCACCTGGATGACGACCTTGATCGTGGCGGTGCCCACTATGGGGGTGCACACCAGGCCGCCGGGGTGATGGCCGTCGGCGCTGCGGTTCTGCTGGCCCATGGTGAAGGGCATGGGCAGGGCCAGCAGGCCCGAGGCCAGCCAGATGGCACTGATGAACTTCTTGGTGCGGCTGCGAGACATGAGGGTCTTGGCCTTGAAGGGGTGGCAGATGGCCAGGTAGCGCTCCACGCTGAGGCTGGCCACGTTGAGGGCGGTGGCGTAGGTGCAGGCGTCGCGCAGGAAGTAGTAGCCCCGGCAGCCGGCGTCGCCGAAGGCCCAGGGGTGGTGCACCCAGATGAAGTTGTACAGCTCCACGGGCATGGCCAGCATCAGAATGAGCAGGTCGGAGAGCGCCAGGCTGCCCAGGTGGTAATGCACCGTGCTCTGCAGGCTCTGGAGCGACTTCTTGCGCGCCAGCGTGAACGCCGTCACCGAGTTGCCCACGGTGCCCACCGCGAAGAGCGCCAGGTACACGGCGGTCACCAGCACCTTGGAGTAGATGTCCGTGTTCACATCCAGGTCGCTGCTGGGCGTCGCTCGGAGGCGCTCGGACTCATTGACTGAGCCGTTACCGAAGCCGGGGACCAGGAGCGCCGCCTCCAGCCCCGAGGGTGGCAGCGGGAAGGGCTTGGCGCCCGGCGCGCCCCGCGGACCCGGCGCCGAGCCGTTAAGGCGCATGGTGGGCGCGGCGCCGGCGGGAACCGAGCGGAGGAAGCCGGCGGGGTGGGCGCGAGACCGAGAGCGGGCGCGCCGTCCAGCCGGAAGCGCCACC
>NW_024412463.1:11667264-11681284 GCF_014898765.1 Herpailurus yagouaroundi | reverse complement strand
TCTCTCCAGGCACCTCTCCCGGGGCACGCCCCTTCTTCCCCGCCTTCCCAACTTCTCGGGCCCCCCACCCGCCCCAGGGAGGGAACTGCCCCCTGGTCGTTTGTAGCTGGTTCAGGAGGGGTGAGGGAGGTAAGCCCCGTTGGCGCGGCTGGGGCGCTGCCCTTCCCTCGTGGGCGCCCAGGCGGCCTCCAGCACAGCTGGGTGGGAGTGGTGAGTGAGGGGGGCAGAGAGCACCCTCCCCCTGCCGGCTGGGTTCCTGCACCTGGCACCTGGGGGCAGGGGCGGGGGCGGGTGGGCACACACACCCCCCCCCCCCCATGGCCGCCTGGATTTGATCATCACAGGTCATGGTCCCGGCCCAGGCCCAGGGGGGTTGGGAAGGGTGGCCCTGGGGGGTCACAGTCAAGGCCTGGCCTTGTCCGTGTGTGGACCCCGCTGTGCTAATAGGAACCCTCCGTAGGCCTAGGGGGTTGAAGGCAGGGAGCGAGACCTAAGAAGCTCGCCCAGACCCCAGACCCTGGCCCGCACCTGCCCACGGCGAGCGCATTGGGTCTGTGTTTGTTCCTCTGTGAACTGGCTGTGGGCCGGCCTGGTCCGCGGAACCTGATGGTCTCGTCCGGGGTGCCAGCGCAGAAAAAAACGCGCTTCAAAATGTAGCGTTCAAAGACACCACAAGCGTCTCTTCGCGGGAAGCCAGCATAGGAGGCTTAATGGTGGCCCTGCCACGTGGTGCCTGGGCATCGTCTTTAGCTTCTCTGTGCCTCAATTTGTCATCTGTAACATGGGAATGGCGGTTGCACACATGCTCCCTGGGGCGTCTGGGGCGGGTGCTGTCACGCACGCAGGCTGCGCTGGCCCGCCGTGGACACTCAGCAAATGCCTGCGTGGTGGGAGTTGCTGAGGGTGGTGCGGTGGCTTCGGAGGGTGTGAGGGGCCCAGGCCGACAAAGGTTGCAGGAAAACCCCTCCGGGTTAACTGAGCTTGTTCTCTGGAAGACAAGCCCACCAACGAAGTAAACGGGTCTGGGGGTTGGGGCACAAAAGGAGGTGATCCCGCCAGACCACGCTGCCGTGCCAGGGGCTCGCTGCCATCTCGGCACACAGGTAACACGGGGCCCTACCATGGCCCGTGCGGTGTGGCCGCCTCTCCCAGGAGCCTCCCAAGGGGAAGGGACCAGCCAGTGACCGCGGGGGCCTGTCCCTTTGCCGGCCAGGAGCCAAAGCTGCTCAGGACGTTGCTGGTGGAGATGGGCCCTGGCCCAGCTGCTTAAGCTCACTGTTTGGTTTTTAAACCCCTGACCTTTCCGTTAAGCTGGGCTTCTTTTCAAAGATTTCTTTCCGAGCCAGCCTAGGAGCTTAAAAAATCATAAAAGTCAACTTAGCACAAATATTAGGACAAGGGATTTGCTTAAAACCGTGGAGGAAATGTCACTCGGAAGGCCTCGTTCTACAAAGAGGGCGGCAGGCCCTCCTGGGGGGGCTCCCTGGCAGCCGGCTTGGAACCACTCTTCTGCGTACTGACAGCCCGGACGGCACGGAGGCCGGAACCTTCCAACTGGTTCGGCCCCTTCTCTCTGACTTCCCCTGACGTGAACACTTCCTAAACAGCTGGGACCCTTTGAAGAAAGTGTTGGCAAGGTGCGGGGAGGGCCGATCCTGGGTCCGGCTGTGTCTGTGGGTGACCCGGCCGTGCCCTTGGCGGGTGCCCGGCCCCCAGGCTGACAGGCTGAAGCCTGGTACTTGGCTGGCTTCGGGGGAGCGGGGGCCTGTTGCCCTGCCCCCGTGCCCCAGATGCTGCGTGTCGGGGGGGGGGGCGGGAATCGGCTGTCCCCTGTGCACTGAGGCCCCCGAGCCACCTGCCCCACAGCTGTGGGGGAAGTGGGGGCTACTCACCCATCTCAGGAGTGAAGGTCCTGGTTGGGGAATAGGAGTGGTTTTCTGGCTACAGGAATTTGGTCCCTGGGTCACCGGCGCCGTGGGGCCCCTTCTGCTTTGCAGGTGTGCCTCTCTCTCCCCTGGGCCCCGTCCACCGTCGGACAGCTCTTGGTGGCAAGCGCTGGGGCTAAATTAAAAATAAAAAAGTTGGGGTGCCTGGGTGGCTCAGTCAGTTAAGCGTCCGACTTTGGCTCAGGTCGCGATCTCACGGTCCGTGAGTTCGAGCCCCGCATCGGGCTCTGTGCTGATGGCTCAGAGCCTGGAGCCTGCTTCCGATTCTGTGTCTCCCTCTCTCTCTGCCCCTCCCCCGTTCATGCTCTGTCTCTCTCTCTGTCTCAAAAATAAAATAAACGTTAAAAAAACAATTTTTTTTTTAAAGTTAACGGCAGGACCGTGTCGGTATATCATGATGTTTCCTGCGGGGGACAGGGGGAGAACGTTCCTTTGGAGACACCGAGGAAACGTAGTGTGCGTGTGTGAGTGTTCGCTGTAGATCTTCTCATCCGCGGCGTGGAAATTGCATATGTTCCAGAACGTACAGCATTCCAAGGAAAATTGTAAAAATAGGGCAACACACGTGCAAGTGTGAGCGAGGTGTGAGCGCGATCCGGCGGAGGGGCCGGGGAGCCTCCCTCCGCCCGGGCGCCCGTGTGCTCACGGCACATCCCGGCTGCGGGCGCGTCCCGGCCGTCCGGCCCCTGGCCCCTGGAGCTTCGCCGCCTGGCCCTCGCCCCTCCCGTCCTCCTGGTGACTCACCCGCCCCTCACGGGGTCTGTGTGCACGTGTGTGCGTGCGCATGCCCACGTGTGTCGGGCACCCGGGCACGGGGGCTCAGAGGGTCTCCACCGGCCAGCCCACCTGCTGCCCCTGCCCTGAGGCCCCCTGGGCTGGGCGTGTGGTCGTAGAGACAGTGGAGCCCAGAGCAAGAGCCAGGAGGGCCCCGGAGGGGGCTGCGTGCGTCCAGGTGACCCCTTCCCGGAAGCCGCTGCTCGGGCTCGTGACTGGGCTGCACCTTTCTGGTGAACGTGCATTAGAGCCACTGAGGACGCCTTCACAAAAGGGTGCTGCGTGGGCCCTGGGCGGGCCGGCCCCCCCGCCCCTGGGCTCCCTGGGGACAAATGCTGCAAAGAGACTTCGTTTCCACCGACCGGAGGCCCTCTCCGTAGGGCTTCCCCTGCATTCACCGTCCAGTTCGCCACCTGTCCAGCACTTACTGAGTGTGGTCAGTGCCCGACGACAGGAGGCCACTTTCACAGAGCTCACGGCACACTGTCTGCACAACGCCAAGTGCACAAGTGTTTTCCGGTGGAGGGTGACGGGAGTGACGGGAGGAGGGCCGGGGGGCCTGGCTGGCGGGGGGACACGGGTGGTCTGGAAAGAGCTCCGCGGCCAGAGGTGAGGAAGGAGAGGCGAGGCCGCAGGGGCGCAGCGGGTGTAGGTGTGGGGGTTTATTCCCCGTGCGCTGCAGGCTCCGTGCAGAGATATGCACGGACGGCTGAGCTCGTGGCTGCAGGTCAGGGGTTGGTTCCCTCAGGACCGTCGGCCCACATCTTCACAGGCGTCAGTCACCCTGCACAGCAGCCAGCCTAACCGGAGATTCGTCAAGCAGAGCCACCGCCGAGAAGGGCAGGTGGGGAGCCCCGGAGGCCCTGCGCCAGCCAGCGGGAGCCCCGTTTGGGACACTGAAGGCTTCTCCAAGGAGACGCGCAAGGAAGCTGGTGATTTGCAGGAAGGAGCCCGTTGGCTCACCTCCTAGGAGATGAGAAAGTCTGACTTCAAGGCCTGTCAGTGCCACGCGGCTCTCTACGAGTGTCCCGGGGGGCTCCCCATGGCTTCACCGCGGGCCCCAGAGGGTGCTGGTTACACTTGCCTTGGAAGCTGCAGTCCAGCGTCTCCGGCCCAGGTTTGGAGCTGATGGGGTGACACTCCCACCGGACGTCGCTGCCGCCCTCCCCTCCCCCCTCCAGGTCATGCTGGAAGGAGGGTCCCTAATTTGCTCTGGGCAAAGACACACACACACACACACACACACACACACACACACATGTGCACGCACACGCACGTGCACACGCACACACAGCACGTCTGACACAGAAGGACCAACTTCCACCTGCTCAGTGTGCAGAGAGGCGGGGTGCCGTCACCTCATCCCAGGAGCCTGGGTTTTTATGCCTCTTATAAATTTGCTGATTTGCGGTTGAATTTCCCAGGCACGCCTGGGAACGTAGCAGGCAATTTAAAGCCGAAAGGATCCCTTTCGGCTAATGTGAGGCTTCCATTTATTGTCGGGAGGAAGGGGGATGGGGATTCGCGGACTCCATAGTGCGCTGGCTCTCTGACGGCGGGGTGCGGGGACCCCTCCCTGTGCCCCCCCACCCCGGCCCCAGGCACCTCCCTCTGCTTCACCAGGCAGGCGGCACCAGGCCGGGCTGGGCAGTTAGGTTCCCACCTCTCTTTCCTCTGCCGCCTTCCCGTCTTCTCTCCTCCTTGGCGGGGAGGATGGAGTTTTGCATAAACATGATGCTCCCGCTTCCAGCTTTCTCTGTGGATCCGAAGCACACGCTCCCTTTGTCTGTAATCAGGAATTCTAGTTGCCTAGAAATATTTAAATAGAACACTCTCTCATCTTCCAGTGACTTCATACAAGTTCCAGAAATAAAACCTGAACGGGAGCCTTCTTTGTCATTCCTGCCTCGAAGCTCCGATGGCCGGTTCAAGGCAACACCCTTTCCAAAGGCAGCCAGGTGCCCCGGGGGTGGGGGTGGGGGGCGGGGGGGGGGCGCGGGCAAGTGAACTCCAGAGCCTAGAGCCTAGGGTGGAGGAGGGGTCCCACAGAAGCGCACAGCAGGCCGGGCAGCCCGTGGGTTCCGGTGCGGCCCCCACGGCAAGTTGGGGACCCCAGACAGCCGCGGCCACCGGGTCATCGGCAGGTATCCCTGCGTCCCTCTGCCCTCCACCCTGAGTCTCCCGGCTCTGCAGGCAGACGTGCCGTGGGCATGCGCTCTGGCCTCGGGCGTGCAGAGAAAGGCCCACTCCAGAAAGGCCTCTTCTGGTTTCTACGTCCCGGCACGCGCTCGTGGCTGTGGGACCCCAGGTTGGAAGCTGTGGGGGAGATGCCCAGTAGCAAGAGAGAGGGTGCTGGAACCCCTCTTCCTTGCGAGCCCCCTCCCTGGGATCTCCCCGCCCCCCTCCGTCCATGAGACCCCCTCCCACCTCGCTGGGGGAGGGGAGCATCAGCACGCGGGAGGAAACGCGTTCCCGGGGAAATGATCAACGAAAACACGCTCCGATTATGCGTGCCTCACAGACGGACAGGATCTGCTGAGATCGTAAGTACACGCTCACACTCCTACGAACCGCACACTCACGCAGCCCCGCACGCACACGTGTGCACACGTGCTCACACACACTCGGACGTGTGCGCACACGCACGGCACTGCTTTCGTCACGACAGCACGACTCTGCGGGATTCTCTGTGCCTGCTCTGTTCCCAGTGCTTTTCCCGCCTGAACCTGCTCGCTCCCGGCACACACGGCCGCGTCGCACGCGGGCTCCCACGCACAGTGAGCGTGACGGCTGCGAGGCGCGGTGGCTTACTCGCCTTCCGAGGCCGCTCGACGGTGCTGAGCAAATCGTCTGGCCGGCGACATCCTTCGCGGCCCAGAAGCTCCGAGTCTGGCTTCTGTCATCTTGTTCCAAACAGCGCTCCTGCGTGGCAGCCTGGGCCTCTGGATGGGAAATCTGTTGCTCCTTTGTTAGCCCTCACAACGGGCCAAACAGCGCTGCTCTGCCGTGGACAGCTGGCGCCGACCCCGCGGGGGACATGTGCTGGCCTGGCTCGCCCAGACCCCTGGCTCCCCCAGGCTGGCCCTGCCCTCTCCCGCCCCCAGGAAACCAGAGACCCCATTCCCACGGCCCCGGGGGCGCAAGGCGGACCCTCAGACCCCTCCCCACTTGCTGGGAAGGGCAGACACTCTTGGTTGCGGTCGCCAAACTGCTTCCGGGGACGCTGCTCTGAGCCCTGAGTCCCGGGGCGCCTGGAGCCTGCCCACCCCCCAACCCCCCCACCCCCTGCCCCCCCAGTCTGCTCTCAGTCTGGTTCCACTGGGCTTTCCGGCACCTGCAGTCGAGCACTTCAGATGTCACTTGCGGGTTCTGGTGCCCCTCGACCCCCCGGCCCTTTCTGCGTGAAGTGGGGGGGAGGGCAGGGCGGCCGCCAGGCAGGCCCGCGGTTTCACGCACCCGGTCGGGAAATAAGGACACAGGCACGCACCAACGGACTCCCGCCTTCTCTGGAAATTTCAAGGCTTGATGATGAAGACATTAGCTCCCGAGACACTTCGGTCTGCCGGGAGCGGAGTGGGGATAATTTGCTTCTTCCTGTGACAGCTGACGATTAGCTTCATAGCAGCACGTCAACCGTCTCCGACTGACTTGCCTGCACAGCCGGGTCACTCGAGAAAAACACACTTCTGAGAAAATACAGTTGGAGGCTCCCAGTGCTATGTCCTCCCCAGTTCACCAGCAGCTCTGCCCTCGGCGTCCACCTGAGCCCCCGAGCAGCCCGGTCCCGGTCTCTCCCGGGGCCACGGGGAGCCGTCCTCCCCGCGGGGCCCTGTCCTCCCCAGGCCTGCGGGGCGCCGTCCTCCCGGGGCCCGTCCTCTGCGACCTGGTGGCACCGGGCGGCCAGCCCCCCCCCCCACCCCCCGCGGTCTCCCCTCAGTAAGCTAAGGGGAGTCACCCCGAGGCCAACAGTCCACCCCCTCCCTGACCCGCCCGCACACTGACAAGGAGTATCTGACGTCGTCGGAAAATGCTAATAAAGGAATTTGGGCGAAGAGGCCAAGCCAGGGCACGAAGCGCGTTGCAGGTCAGGGAGGCCGGCGAGGGGCGCCGTCCTCGCGTTTCTACACACTTAGCAGGACCACGTCTGGGGTCGAATAAAACTATCGAAGGGCAGTCCTCTCTGCCCGCTGTTGAGTCGTGGAGCCGGGAGCCGGGCGGGCGCCTCCTTTCCGCTCAGGAGTCCACGGAGGCGTCTCCTGCCTGAACGAAGGCCGTGGAAGGAGAGGTGAGCCCCGAGCAATGACGCGGAGTCACAGGGGCAGGGAGGCAGCGCGGGGGCCTCTGGGCCGCGAGCCGGGGCGCGTTTGCCACGGACCCGCTGCCCCTGCTCCCTTCTCGTCGGGGTTCCCGCTGCTCCTGCAAAGCCTTCCCCAGGCAGAGGAGGGGACGGAGTCAGGCGGCCTGGGGGCCATTCCTGCCTTGCCCGCAGGTCGCGGCCTCTCCTGAGCTCCGTGTCACCCTGTGGGAAAACAGAGCGGGACGTGGGGGGAACTGATGAGATCTGAGGGTGCCGGGGAGATGCCTGGGTCCCCCCCCACCCACCCCGAGACGGACGTGAGGCGGGAGCACACGCAGGGAGTATGGGGGCAGGACACCAGGAAGCAGGGCTGGGGGCAGACGGGGCAGGTGAGGCACACGTGACACCTGCGTTGCCCGGGCGCCCGTGGAAACGTCCCCTGAGCCCCACACCGGTGAGGCGTCGGCTCCACGGTCACCAGGGGGCCTTCCTTCAGCTCCACCCCTCCCTTGGCCACAGGGTCCCCCCGCCTGGCATGCACGGTGCCGTCACCTGAGCAGCCAGGGCCAGAGCGGTGGACACAGGTGTGGGGGCATCAATGTGCGGGCCACCTCTGTTTGGAACACAATAGGGGTTCCCGAGCCGGGCCAGCCTGAGACTTTCCAAGGTTTTCTAGGACTTTCTGGAAAGTCCTGGGGGGTCTGAGACCAGCAGGAAGTCTTTGGAAAGGACTGGGCCCCACAGGAGGGGAAGGTGTGGGATGGAGACACTTCTCGAGAGTGACCGCTGAGCTCGGGTGGGGGCGGGGTCCCCTCTGCCACGTCCCCCCTCTGACTGTCTGCTGTCCGCCTCAGGAGGCCCTGAGCGTCTGCCTGTCTGTCCGCGTGGCTGGTGTCCTCTGTGCCCGGGATGGCGTCTGCCCTGTCCCGGATTCTCCACGAACCCTCCTGTGACGACGTGACAATGAAAGGAAAAGGAAGATGCCGTGTGTGCGTCCCGCCCGTCCCCACACATCCCTTCGGGCCCCGCCCGTCCCCACACGTCCCTTCGGGCCCCGCCCGTCCCCACACGTCCCTTCGGGCCCCGGCTGCCCCCACACGTCCCTTCGGCAGGCGCGAGTCAAGGCCAGTCCACGGTTCCGGGAGGGAGAGGTGACGGTTGGTTCTTTGATGACCAGGCTCTGTCCCCGCGGGAAGGGCGGGGGCCTCCAGCCT
Organism: Herpailurus yagouaroundi; assembly: GCF_014898765.1. NCBI lineage: Eukaryota > Metazoa > Chordata > Mammalia > Carnivora > Felidae > Herpailurus > Herpailurus yagouaroundi. Next base: position 11,673,053 of record NW_024412463.1, on the reverse strand, counting down.
GCCCGGACTGGACCTCGAGGACTGTCTTGCAAGAGGGAAGGACAGCGGGGTCTTAATGGGAAACAAACTTCGGTGACTCTGATTTTCCAAACTTCTGGACAGATGGGTTTCATGCTGAGATGTGTGCCCACGGGGCTTTCTCAGGAAACGATAACCCGCCTGCCCCGCCAGCCCGGCACCCCGAGACGCCGGAGGCTTCTCCGCTCCGCTGGGCACTCTGGCTTGCAGGTCCTCTGGGGGCATGTGGCTGAGGCCCGGCCCTGCCCCTGGGGCGTGGAGTCTGCCTAGAGAGGTTGCCCCTACCCGGGGTCCCGACGGAGGGTCTGCCCGTGGGTCTGGGGCCGCCCCCCGCCCGTCCGCGCCTGGCTCACAGTGTGGGTGGTGGAGGGCCGCCGTCTCCAGCCGTCTGGGCCCTGGGCCGTCTCCACACACCCCCCTCCGCCCCCCGCCTGCCACCTCTTCCCCAGGTGGCGGCTCAAACTCACGTTCTGCACGGGCCCCCCGATGCCCACGGTGCCCCCCTCCGCAGCCCCCCCCTCGGTAGGCGTCAGCACGTACCCGGTGTGGGGGGGGGCCTCGCTGCGTTGCCCGCGGCTCTGTGCTCAGCGGCGGCTCCGGGCCCGGGGGCGTCTGCTCACGGCACTGAGGCTCGCCGCGCCCACGCGGCAGCCTGGCCCTCAGCCATCCTTCGGAGCACTGGGAGGCTGAGCCCGAGGCCGGCCCCAATTAGGGGGGAGAATGAAGACTTTTGTCTTCAGAGGTTCCCAGCTCGCTTTGGGGGCTTTTCTTACAGCTGGCACCCTTTCCACCTGCCCCTCCTCTGTGGCCGCATGTACCCTGCCACCCTCTGCCCTCCCCCACGTCATCCAAATCTGCTGGTGAAATAGCCGATACTAATTCAGACTGAAAGGTAAATGACTGCTAAGTCTTTCGGTGGCCCTTTCCTTTATATCTTAGAACAGGATTTTCAGGTTTATTTATTTTTTATAATAATATTATTTTTTAATTTGGGGGGGAGGGGGAGGGGGAGAGAGAACCTTAAACAGGCTCAGCGTGCAGCCCAGCTTGGGGCTCAACCCCATGATCGTTGCCGCGATCGTGACCTGAGCCAAAATCAAGAGTCAGACGCTCAGGGGGCCTGGGGGGGCTCCGTCGGTGGAGCGTCCGGCTTCGGCTCAGGTCATGATGTTGCAGTTTGTGGGTTCGAGCCCTGCGTCGGGCTCTGTGCTGACAGTTCGGGGCCTGGAGCCTGCTTCGGATTCTGCGTCTCCCTCTCTCTCTCTGCCCCTCCCCTGCTCATGCTCTTTCTCTGTCTGTCAAAAATAAATAAAACGTTAAAAACAAAATTAAAAACGAGAAGAGCCAGACGCTCAACCGACTGAGCCACCCGTGGACTTTACGCCAAGAAATCCCGGGTCTGTGGCCGGTCCTGCCTGGGTGTTGGGAGGTGGGCCCGGGTCAGAGCTGCCCGGGGCTCAGCAGTGGGAGCCGCTCCCCAGGTGGTGGACACATCTTCCACCTCCCTCCCCACCTCCGGCCGAGATGCTCATTCTGAAGCCGTGGAACAGGACGTTCAGTCACAACTGGGGACATCAGAAGAGTGACAAACCGTGCGTCTCTCAGTCGGCTGTTGTCCTTGGTAAACAAGGAGGCGTCTGCCGCATTTCTCAGCTGCGAGGAGAGAGAAGGCTTGTTTAATCTGGTGCTTGGAGATAACAAGTCGAGAGCTATTTAGACGTCACCTGTCATCCTGAGCCCGGGAGGCTCCTCTTGGGGCTGGATTCACACGGAGACACTCGGCATTTTCCAGAAGTAGCCCCTGTCCCCAAACACAAAGGTGGCTCTGCCAGATGCGTGTGGCCAAGACACCTGGGCATATGGCCCCGGGGGGCTCTCCGAACCGAGGCGCCCACCCCACCCTGAAGGGCCCCATCCCCTACGCAGCTCTGGTCTTAATTCAGTAGTTGTTGCTCATGGCGTGTGTACTGTTGTCAGAGATCAGAGGTGGCCAGGAAGGGGACAACTCAGCTGCCGGCTTATGAGCCCTGCAACTGCAGCCTGGGGCAGAGGAAAGTCGCTGGGACAAGTGGGGCCGGGGAAGGAGAAGAAGGGAGAAGAGGAGGACGGGAGGGGGGAGGGAGGAGGGGAGGAGGGGGAGGGGTGGAGAGAAGGGGGAGGAGGGAGGAGGAGGAGGAAGAGGGGAAGGGGAGGGTGGGGGAGGGGTGGAGGAGAGGAAGGAGGAGGAGGAGGGGTGGAGGGGAGGGGCATCTTGGAGGAAGAAGCCCGGAAGACCCTCCTCACCAAGATATACACTCCATGCGGTATTTCCTTGTGATCAGACAGGCGTCCCCCAAGCTTCATTATACAACCCTAATTTTATATACATATGTATTTAAATGTTTATTTGGGGTGGGGGGAGAGAGAGAGAGAGAGAGAGAGAGAGAGACACAGCGCAAGCAGGGGAGGGGCAGAGAGAGAGGGAGGGAAAGAATCCCCAGCGGGCCCCCCACTGCCCGCGCAGAGCCCAACACGGTGCTCAAATTCACAAACTGAGCCCGAGACCTGAGCTGAGATCGGGAGTCAGACGTTTAACCGACTGAGCCCCCCCAGCGCCCCTAACCTTCATTTTATTTATTTTATTTTATTTTATTTATTTATTAAAAAAATTTTTTTTCAACGTTTATTTATTTTTGGGACAGAGAGAGACAGAGCATGAACGGGGGAGGGGCAGAGAGAGAGGGAGACACAGAATCGGAAACAGGCTCCAGGTCTGAGCCATCAGCCCAGAGCCTGATGCGGGGCTCGAACTCACGGACCGTGAGATCGTGACCTGGCTGAAGTCGGACACTTAACCGACTGCGCCACCCAGGCGCCCCAGCCTAACCTTCATTTTAAACGACGCCCCTGGTGCTTCTCAGGACAAGGACTCCGCCGTCCGAGGCCATGACCGTCCTTATCTGGCCCTTCTGGGCCCGGGGCGCTGCAAGAACTCGTTTATTTCCTGAGGGGCGGACCGTCCGGCCGGGCCGGGTGCTGGATGGTCAGCGAGCCGGCCGCTCGCCCTGGTGGGCCGGGTGCAGGCCCAGGCAGCGGGAACCCACGGTCTGCCCTTGAACACGTCCTGGCCGGGGCACCCGCCCGCCCGCCGCTCCAAGTGCAGCTTTGACCCCCCCCCCCCCCAACAGCCGCTGGCCTCCGCTGGCGGGAGCGTGTGCACAGCAGCAGCGACCCCGGACTCACGCTGGGCGTGCCGTGTGTGTTGTCGGACTGTCCCCACCAAGTGAGCTAGACGGAGGGATGCGCTAAGAAAAGAAAGAAGACAGAATTCGCCCACAGGGCCGCCCTGTAAGGTCCTGCGTGCCGTGGACCCACGCGGTTCACATCCGTGTTGCTCGAGGGTGGACGGCACCCGCAAGGTGCTCCCAGGTCCACGGCCCCTGAGTTCACACTCTCTCCCCTTCAGACCAAACGAGAGACGCCCCACGGGTGAGGCCACCGCGGGCAGCGCGAAGGGACAGTGTGCGGAGGTGCCCCCACGAGCCGTCTCTGGGGAGCCAGGGTAGCGGGGGGGGGGGGGGGGGGGGGGCAGAGCGGCCGGGTCCTCCCCCCTTCCGGCCCCACCGGCTCCACCCGCCCCTCCCGTCCCTCCATCACCACCATCCGTGTTGCTAGGACAGAAGAGGGGGGCCACCGGCCCGTGTGCCCTAGCCTGACCGCCCGCTGGCTCCGGACGGGGCTGCGGGGCCCACAGTGGCTCACATGTGCTGCTCTGAGCCTCCCCGGGAAGGTGGCAAATACAGACACACACACAGACCAGTCTTCATTACTGTGGGTGTTGTGACGATGCCAGGGCCCAGACGGGGCCAGCAGAGGACGGGACTGGGGACCTCCAGGCTCCGGATGAGTGACTTCCGGGGGCGGCGATGGCCTCCGCGTTGCTCCCGTGCACGTGAGTGACTCCTGGGGGGGAGGTCCTGGGGGGTCCTGGGGACGGCCCCGCACGACGTGCATTGCCGATCACGCTGTGAATTAAACACAGAACATAATTACCGCGGAGCAGCCCTTAGAGGACAGAGGATCATACACAGAACAGGCGTCACACGGTCATCCGATGTGCGTTTCTAACGTGCTGCCGATTAAGATAAATCTGAGCGTAAATGACCAGAGTAATTGCTCTCTACACCTCGTCTCTGTGCCCCAGGGAGCGGCCAGCACGGCCACTGGCCTCCGACCAGATCAGAAAGGGGCCACCTGGGGTCCTGGAGCCACCAGGGGTGACCGGGCATCTTTGGAGCTCCACCCAGACGGATCAGCTCTTCCTCTCCTCGCCCCGGGAGGCGGGTCCCCATCCGGGCCCCATTTGCAGATGGGAACACTGAGGCAGAGGGGCCAACATTCCTCGTTCAAGGTCAAACCACCTGTGAGTGCCAGAGCAGGGATCAGAACCCCGCCCCAGGGTCAGCACTTTAGAAGTGAACGTGTGTATGTGCGTGCAGGGGCACGGCCACGCGTGCACACGGACATGTGAGCACACGTATGCCCCCGATTTGAGTCCACACCCTCGGTTGCTTCCCGCCCTCCCCCAAGGCGTGGCCCTCCCCAGGCTGCACGTCGGGAATTTGGGGAGGGCTGGGTGGGCGTGGTGCTCAGGACCCAGCAGCCCCCCCACTTCGGAGGGAGGTGTCCCGTGGGAGGTCCTCGCACCGGTGCTGCGGGAGGCCTGTCCCCGGCCCAGGCCTCTGGCCAATGCGGCTGACGGTGGGGCGTCCCCCGGGGATCCAGCCAGGAGGCGGCTCTCCCCGGCCACGGTGGCCCCGTTCCCCTGGGGCCTCTGTCCTGCCTTTTCTCCCCCATCTTGTGTCCACACACTTACCTCGTAAGTGTTAACCGTAGAGGTTTCCATCGGGACTTCGAAGGCCTGCGTGGCAGGACACCAGGCGGCTTCCGCATTCCCAGTGCTGCGTGTGGCCGCTTCCTTCGGGGGCGTCTTGGAACCGACATCTGATAATTGTGCCCGGCCCTCCCTGCACGGGGGCGGGGGCGTGCCCTGGACCAGGACCCCCCTCAGGGCCCAGGGCTGAAATCCTACCAGAGTGACAGACTTCGCCCCCAGCTCTGGGGGCCGTGTGGCCGTCCCAGTAAGGACCCGCCTCGTTAGCAGACCTCCCTCTTGTCACGCCCTCACGTGCTGGGCAGGGTGGGGGCTCTGGGGTCCCCTCTCATGAGGACATTAATCCCGTGACGAGCCCCCCACCACTCCACGGGGGCCAGGCCCTCAGCAAGAGAACATTCGATTCATGACACTTGTCTCTGCCAGTGTGCCGCCGTGGGGCCGGTCGGATCCTCAGTCTTCCCATCGGTAAAATGGGCAATTCCACCCCCCTGCAGATGGGGACACGCGGCTCTGGGCACAGGGGCCACCCTCCCCACCGTCCCCCCATCTTCCCTCGCCCCGTTCTTCCTCCTGCCCTTCCAGGCCTGGGTCCCAGGACTCATCTCTGCCGCACAGGACATGTCCACTGGGAGCTTTGAGGCCACACGGCTCCGGCAGGATGCAGTGGGGCCAGGGGACACGGTTCATGCTGTGGGGTGTGAGCGTGTGGACTCAACTGACCCCCTGACACACTCTGCCCCAACTCCTTCTTTGGGTTCTTGGTCCAGATGCCGAAGCCAGGCTGCCATCTTGGAACACTGGGGTGGGAAGGGGTGGGAGGGGGTGGGAAGAGGTGGGAAGGGGTGGGAGGGGGTGTGAGGGGGTGGGAGGGGGTGAGAAGGGATGGAAGGGTGGG
>NW_024412463.1:11642787-11666864 GCF_014898765.1 Herpailurus yagouaroundi | reverse complement strand
CGGTCAGAGCCCTGCTGGAGGCCGTTCCCCCGATCCCAGCATCGAAGTGAGCAAAACTGTAGTTCAGCCTGGAAAGGGCGGGGAGAAGCCAGGGACCTTTGTTTCTTCTGTAAGGAATGTGACCGACGCAGCGGGGCCCGTCCACACGGCGGACTGTCATTCGACCTTAGACAGGATTCGGGATACGGCCTGGACGGCACCTGGCGAGCACAGCAGGCGTGGAAGAAGACGCCATCGGCGCGGTCCCGCCCACAGCAAATGCTCCGAGGAGGCAAACAGGGAGGAGAGTGGATTCGTGGCTGCGGGGGTGGGGGGGGAGCTGGGGGGCGCAGGCCAAGGGGGGGTCTCCGCGAGGAGAACGTTCCAGCCGGCCTTGGCGATGCTGGTCCAATCCTGTGAACAGACCAAGACCCACTGAGTTTTCCTTTATTTTTTTACGTTTATTTATTTATTTTCAGAGAGCGGAAGAGAGGGAGGGTCAGAGAGACAGAGAGAGAGAACCCCCAGCAGACTCCGTGCTCAGCGCAGAGCCCGACAAGGGGCTCGATCCCATGACCCTGGGATCGTGACCTGAGCCGAAATCAAGAGTTGGACGCTTAACCTACCGAGCCACCCGGGCGCCCCTAGTTTACTTTAAGTGGGTGATTCGCATTTCAGTAAAGCTGCTTAGAAAAAGACATGAGCTTAAGTGAGCGCCACCCCAGCTTGGACCCTCTTCAAGGGCAAAGACAGGGTGGAGGGAATCCAGAGGTACCAGCGTCCACCAGGATGAAGGGGGTTTGAGGGCCTCCTCCTCCGGGGAGAGAGCATTGGCGCACCTAAGAGGGTCCCAGCGCCCCTGCCAGGCTGTGTGTCCCCGGGCCCGCTGCCCTCCCACCCGGCCTGGGTTTGCCGTGGGGACCTCTCAGGCAGTGTCTCCCCCATTCCCCGCCACTCAGCACAGGGCCTGGGATACAGTAGGTGCCCCGTCAATTCTCGAACGTGGTCCAGAAGGCCAGGGAGGCCGTTTCCTGCTCACCACGTAAACCTTGGCCAACGGAAGCGGCCGGGTCAGGATTCAAGCATGGGGAGTGGAAGGAAAGGCCCGTCCGGGACGTGGGCCCACGTGGGCCGGCTGGTGAGACTGGTGTCCAGGACACCTGTGAGCTGCCCCCAGGGCCCCCCCGGGCCGTAGTTGTGGACTCTCTGGGCTCCACCTGGGAGGGACTGCGTCAGATCTGGATACCCAGGGAGAAAGCCCAGTGGGGGTGGGGGGGGGTGTCTCCCTTTGTGTCCCCTCTCACACACACGCACACCCTTCCCGAGCTACCTGCTGAATCCGGCCGTCCCCATCTGAATCCTGGTGCTGCGGGTCACTCAGGAAAGTGGGACCCTGGGTGGAGGGCTCAGGCCCACCCAGCTGGCGCTGGGCCCCCGAGGGAGGGGACTCTTGGGGCACAACGGGGGTCACTGGCGAGGCGGGTGGCGAGAGGCCAACCGGGAGGGCGCAGGGCCAACGGAGCGCTTGTCCCCGGGGCAGCCCGACACTGGCTTTGGGGAGCAAACTCACAAAAACCCACACGAAGGGGGTGTACAAACATCAAACTCTGCACCTTCGTAGAAAGAAAACACATTGGCCAGAGAGGCTTGCTTTAAATATCAAAATATATTTATTTACACATAATTTTGACTGAGGACACCCGCGAACATTCCATGGGAGTCCCAGTGTCCTCCAGGCAGAGTTCGCGAATGTCCGCTGAGCCGGCCGCTATGCCCACCACACAAGCAGGTAAAAGACAAATTCTATAAATAAGGTTCTGCAAAATATTGGTCCATAAATATCTGCTTTTGCGGCGCGTCCCGTCCCGCTGCAGCTCTGAGGACGCGAGGGGGCAGCAGGGACCGTGCCCCTGGGGACGGCCGCCCGCCCAGCTGCCCCGCATCAGAAGAGACACAGGAAGTCGGGGCCAGGCTGGTCCCCAGATGCCGAATGAGGCCCGTTCGGGAGCACGGCCGGTGACACGCCCCGGCGGGGGTCAGGGCTTTGTAATTCCCACCCCGCGGTGTCGACGGTGTCACAATGAACAGGAGCGGCACGAGCCCCGTGTGCGCGCCACAGGCAGTGACGGGCGCTTCTCCAGTCTCCAGGACAGAACGGTGACTTCCGAACCCCCCGGCGGCTGCCAGCTTCACACCGGCCGGCAGGTGGTTCTGGACTTTCTGTAACAGTGCAGCTCAGATCGCATAGAGAGGCTGAAAATCACAGCTGTCGACGCGTCCGGGGTTCTCGAGGCCCCCGGGCAAAATCCAGTGCCTCGCGGCTCTGCCCGTTCACGGACTGTGAGAAGGGCTGGGCTGCGGGGCCTCGGTCTTCCTGAGCCAGAGGGACCGTCACACTCTCCCCCGGGGCTAGGGGGGAGGCGCGCCGTGTCCCCCCTTGCCTTGCGTTCTTCCTCTTCAGTGTCTCTGAGACTCGGACGTGCGGCCCCCACCAGCTTAGTACCCTCAGGATCCTAGGAGAGATTTTTGGAGGGTCCTCAGCCCTGGGGTATCAATCGGCGAGGGGTCAGCCCTTCTGGGAAGAAATCAGACAGTGCTTGCTGGCTCGTGTCCCTGGGCGGACGGGTGGGCGGTCAGACGTCACTCTGGAGCTGGAGGGCCGAGGGGGCGTCCTGGAGGTCCATGGGGGTGTCGGAGGCCGAGGACTGGCTGGGCAGAGAAGCTTCTAGGCCATTGGGAGCCTCCAACGGATGCTGGTACAGGAGGCAGGCGGCGGCAAAGAACAACAAGCCCAGCACCTGGGAGAGAGGAAGAGGCCAGGCGGCCCGGTTGCTCCCGAGGTCCTGAGGACCCCGCTTCCGGAGAGAAGACCCATCTTTCCTGCATAACCCGCCCCTGCGTGGACACCCATACTGTCAGTGAGGGAATGAAAACCAGCATTTGACGACATACTGGCCCTGGATGGGGTGGGGGGGCTCGTCCTGGGCTGAACAGTGCCCCCCCCCCCGTGTCGACCCCCAGAGCCTATCGTGGGAGCGGTGTCTTGGCAGGTGTAATTAAGTTCAGAAGGTTGAGATGAAATCATCCTGGGTGTCGGGTGGGCCTGCCTGCAGTGACAGGTGTCCTCGTGGGAGCAAGGAGACAGTGGCTTTACAGAGACACCCAGGGGAAGACCACGCAACACAGGGGCAGAGACGGGGCTGGAGCAGACCCTCCGTCAGAGCCCCCAGAAGGAACTGACGTGCGGATTTCGGACCTCTGGCCCCCAGAACTGAGGAATAAAGATCTTCAGGGTTTTTTGTAATTAAAAAAAAAGTTTGTTTATTTTGGGGGGGGGGGAAGGGCAGAGAGAGACGGAGACACAGGATCCGAAGCAGGCTCCAGGGTCCGAGCTGTCAGCACAGAGCCCGACGCGGGGCTCGAACCCACGAACTGTGAGATCATGCCCTGACCCTGAGTTGGACACGTAACTGACTGAGCCCCCCAGGCGCCCCTGTACACGTGTGTGTTTTAACGTGCAGATGCTGGGTTTTAGCGTTTCTGGGAGCATCACCAGCCTGAGAAGCCTGGCACCCGTGTCCACTCTGGCGCAGGGATCGGAGGGGGTGCGTTGAGAACCTGTCTGCTACTCCTGCTGAAACTAACACTGACCTGAGAAGTCACCGTAACCGCTGTGCTGACGCAGAGGGCTCATCGTCTGGGTGGACAGACGGCCCGGGTACCGGCCTGTTGCTCCGGGCACAGGGGCACAGAGGAAAAGCCGGGGGCAGCTCCCAGGAAGCCATGTCCCCCTCCGACTGACCCCTTGCCTTCCGCTGGGGTCACGCAAATCCTTTCTCACACGTGGCTATTATTATGCTAATCCGTGTGGAGATAAGCCCAGGGGGCTGAGGATTCGCCATCCCCGAGATGCTTCTAGACAAACGTGAGGCAAGGGGGGGACCCCTGAGCAGCCCCCCCACCCAGAGAAGAAAATCGAGACACTCCTACAGGCTGGCCCCAGGATTTCACTTTATTGTGAAGGTTCCGTGTCCCTTCCTCCCATCGGGGAAAATTCAAACTATAAATACCGTGCTTCTCCCCACACGACACGAAACACGTGATAAAGCAGGCAGTTTCTCTTCCCAGGCTCGGGCGGAGGGGGGGCCAGCGCCCCAGGCACCTCAAGGTCAGGAAGCGGAATTGCTCAGGGGTCCATAAGCCCCGCCCCGACAGCCCCCAGACACCGACAGGCCCGCCAGAATCTGCCCTCGCGGGACGGAGCGGGGTCTTATCCCTGCAAAGCCCTAGGGGACCAGAGTCCGGGGCCAGCGGCAGGGGGGAGGCCCCGGCAGGCAGGGGCTTCGTGGGGCTGGGGCCCCACAACGGGCTCTCACTTGGGAAGGAGGCCGCTTCTGGGAACCGGGGCCCCGGGTTCGAGCGGCTGGAAGGCCCCGGTGGAAAGCCTGGGCCCCTGGGCCAGCAGGAGGAGACCCCGGGCCTCTGGAGCCGACCCGGGACCGCCCCCCTCCAGCGCGCCCCCGCACTCACCTTGTACACCAGCCCCGCGATGAGCATGTAGCGGCTCATGGCCGAGTTCTGGTACACGAAGCAGGAGCCCTGCTGGCCACACTGGTCCTGCCAGAGCAGGCACGCCTTGTCGATCACCCAGCCGAAGGCGATGGGCCCCGGGATGCCCCCTGCAGAAAGAGGCTCACTCAGGACCCAACCCGCGCGGGGGGCCAGAGGGGGCGGGTGGGCAGCGACGAGACCCAGAAGGGTGACGTCAGTCAGCCACTGGTGTTCGCGGGGGGGGGGGGGGGGGGGGACGGGCGGAAAAGGTTCCTTTCTGGGGACTTGGCACCAGGGGGGGAGGTGCCGAGTCACCCTCCACTCCCCTGGAGCCTTTGTGCTAATCAGGAAAAGGCAAATAAATGACCATGGGTCCCCCTAGTGGACGGCGAGGGGATGGCGTCCTTCTCCAAAGCGGGCACTAGCTGTTCCCGAATGCACACCCGCCGCGTGAGGGGACACAGGCCGGGTGCCCTTGTGCAGCGAACGCACTACGCAACTGTACGTGGCTTCCTCACGGGTCACAGTACCTAGAGTTCTAACCACAATCCACTGGATTCCCAGCGCAAACGATCTCTGCCGGTCACAGACACACCTGAAACGTGAGACAGCCGCGTCAGCGCCCGGGGGGGTGGGGCCGTCTGCCAAGTCACACCCCCCACGCTAGCAGCCAAGTCCTGGCCACGCCCCAGGCTGCAGTGGCCACCTCCCCAGGTGGCAAGCACCTCACAGAGGCAGTTGGCTCTCTCCTGCCGCGGTGTTTGGGGGGCCGGGCACGTACCCCGCGGGATCTGCAGAGCTCCACCGCAGCGTGCTGCAAGGGAAGGTTCTGGGCCTGAGCGATACCCAGGCCGGGGCTTACCGTAACGTTGCCGTGAGCGCAGGAATGCTGCTGAGGAATGTAAATATGATTACAACGAATATGAAAACCAGAAGGAGGGGCTTTCTTTGACAAGTTGAGGTGCATTTCCCTGCAGTGGCATGGCCAAAACCAGAGGAAAAATTCTGAGGGACACAGCTACAGTCTCGGTACACCTGAGGGGCGCAAACAGCGCGGATTACCGGAGGAAGGGGCAGGGGCCCTCCCAGGGCGCGGACGGCACGGGGGGGCGGCGGCCACGCTCACCTTCTGGCCGCCGGGGCCGGGTTCGGCCGCCTCCAGGCAGCCCGCGTAGCAGGGCGAGAAGTACGTGAGGCCGTCGGAGCCGCACACGGGGCTGTAGAGCTCGGGCTGGCAGCCGCAGGCCGCGTTGCAGGCGGCGGTCAGCTCCAGGCGGCCCTGGGGCAGGAGGCTGCGGGCGGGAGAGGAGGGGGCGGTGGGGCCGGGGCCGGGTGGGGAGCCCAGCCTGGGGCCTCGCGCCCCCCAACCCCCAGCCACGGCCTCCGGTTCCCGAGGTTCCCGGTGCTCCCCTCCCTGCCTCCTGCCCGTAGACCCGCTGGGCGTTCTCACGCCACGCAAACCGCGCTCGCTCTGCTCTCCGTGTGCGCGGCGCACTTCCCCCGACTTGGTGGTTGGACGGGCAGGTGGTTCAGAGCGCCCGGGGACAAAGCCCCCCCCAGAGGCGCCAGCCCCTCAGGTGACAGCTGTGCACCTGCACGGCTCAGGGGCGCGTGCACACCGTGGCCATCACGGACGCGCGGGCTTCCTTCTCTTTCCACTCAGATGGAAGACCCCATGCCCATCCGGACCCTTCCCGCCTCCCTCAGCACCCTCCCTGGGAGCTGGCCCGGGACCCGCCTGCCTCCCTCCCGTGGCAGCACGGTCCTCGTGGGGGGACCGTGGCGGTCCTGTCGGGGGACAGTGCTCCCACGGCCACTTTGAGGTCTGTGGTCCTGACCCTCCAGCGGCACCAGGAGTCCCTGAGAGGGGCCGCCCGTCCCAGCGGCCACCGTCGCAGCCTGCTTCAGATATTAGCCTGACCGGCTGTCGCTCTCACATTCCCGTGACTCGGTCACACACGGGAGCCGACCCTGGGCCACCTTCCACGTCCACACGTGGAGAGCGGCTGGGTGAGCGGAGTCTCATTTTCCAGATGGGAACCCCGGGCTTGGGGCTGGGACGGAGCCCGGGGCTTCCAAAGGGCCGCTGCCAGGCTTTCAGTGACCGTTAGCCCTGATCCTCTCCAAACAGTGACCGAGTCCCCACCCCACCGCCGCCATCCCCCGGGGCCACCGGTGCCTCCGACAGGTGCGCTGGGCTCTCCCCTTCTCCCGGGCACCTCTCGGTCCTTACCCGCCGTGGTAGCTGGCGGTCACACCCGCCACGGGCACGTTGGGACAGTGCATGAAGAACACGAAGATGGCCAGCAGGCTGGTCAGGGCACAGAAAAGGCACAGCTTGATGATGCCCGCACCACGAAGCTTGAACTTGTTCACGAAGAAGCCACCCAGGAAGGTGCCGCCACCCCCGGCAGGCACCACCAGGTACCCTGCGGCAGAGGGGACGTGCTCGGTGAGGTCCTGCGGGGCCGCAGGGGTGGGGCAGGACTGGGAGGGGGAGAGGCCAATAGACCGCTGCCCGCCTGACCGGGAGGCCGCCCAGGGACTGTGCTCCCCAGAAAACCACAGCTTCTGAGAGTCCAGCCGTGGGCCACCTTCGAGAAATCCGTGGCCCGCGCCATTTCACGGGAAGCTGGGATTAGTTGGCGCGCGGCTCCCAGGCCGTCCCAGGGACGGGGTGCAGACGGGTGTGGGGCTCGGTGGGCCTGCCTCTCCAGCAAGGACCAAAGCCGGCTCTGACATGGACCCCTTCCAGCTCTGGGCTGCAGCCCGGGGGACCCCAGAGCAGGTGGCCGTTCTGGGACAATGTGAGCACAGGGAGGGGGCCGCTTTGGGAAAGGGGAGGCGCTTGTGGATGGGGCCGAGAGGCCAGGCAAGGAGGGGTGTCTGGGGGCATTAGATAGGGGGACGGGGTCCCTAACTGAATGCCCAAGCCCCGTGCCGGAACAGAACCCCGAGGGCTGGGGGGCGGCCTGCACTGGCCCATGTGCTGCCCAGAAGTCCCCACATTCCACACGGGGTGTTGACCCCCCCGGCCAGGATCCACGCCACGTCTGGCACGGCCCGGCATCGACCCCTTGTCTGGTAACGCGTCCCGCCTGGTGTGTTCTCCGTGAGGCTGCAGGTGCCCTCTGCGCAGCAGCAGGAGGGGGTCTAAGCAGGGCCCTCGTTCTCCTGGGGGGGGGAGCCTGGCTCTGGCCACAGAATGTCTCTGGCCAGGCGGGTCCCGGGGCTCCGACCTCATGGTCCCGTGAAATCGTGGGACGCCGGCCACCTGGCTCCCGGGTGCAACCGGGCCTGAGGGTCTGGATGCCTCTAGCCAAACCCTTTCTGCAACAAGCCAGGGACGCTGGAGGGGGTGAGCGGGCGTCACAGGCGATGAGCTCGCCCCGGACCCTCCCAGCCAGAGCGGACCCCCCAGGAGGTCAGCACACTGTGGTCCGTGCTCCCCACCTCCCGGGAAGGACCATCAGACCCACGAAGCAACTCTGCGCACGGCCCAACACCCGCTCCGGGGGCCTCCCCTGCAGGACCATGCGCCCGCGTGTCCTCGCGCATACAGGAGCCGCGTGCGCTTGTAAAAGAGACTCGGGAGACCCCTCACTCGTCCGAGAACTCACGAGAAGTCAGAGGACCCCGAGGATTCAGCGAGTTTTCTCACCGAACAAGGTGGCAGCTTCCGAGGCGCTCAGGCTGAACTGGGACTCCAGGAACTTGGGGCCAAACGTGGACATGCCTGCGATGAGTGTGGCCTCGGTGGCTCCCGCCAGGCACAGCAAGATGAACGTGGGGTTTTTCAGTAGGAGCCAGATGGAGCTGGATGGGGAGACGAGAGAAGAGACAGAGTCAGAGCAGGGAGGAAGTGCCCTTCCAGAGGGGAGCGCGGGGGGCTGGGGCGTGGGGGGCCCTCCACGTCTCCCCCAGAGCGGTCAGGACGGGGTGTGAGGCTGGCGGAGAACCAGCTCCAGGAGAGCAAGCCGCCAAATCAACCTCCTCACCGCCTCCGCCACAGTTCAGCTCTGGCGTGGGGAGAGACCCCGAGCAACCACAAAACCGTGGAATCGCTTGGCAGTGGGGGGGGAGTCAGGAGCCAGGGGCCGGGGGAGGCGGCTGTCCCCGAGTCCAGGACTGGCCAGGTCCCCACGGATGGGGACCGGCACTGAAGGCCGGGGTCCTTTCTCAGCCACCAGCTCTCGAGAAGGGGGCACAGGGGGTCCTCCAAGGAGCCTCTGGGTGGACCGGGCTGGTGTGTACTTTGGGGGTGGTGTCGTAGGGATCCTGAGGAAGGACCTTGGCCCTGGCCCCTCGGACCTGACCTGCCCGTTCCCTAGTGAGGCCGGCCTTGCTTCCCTTTGGGGATCAGGGAGGGGAGCCCTGCACGGCCCCGTGGCGCTCTCGGCCTCAGGTCTCACCGAGAAGCGGAGAGACCTCTGTGAGTGCCCGACGCGGGCTCTGACTGCTGCCCGCCTGTGTCCCTGCCCCGAGCGACAGGCTGGGCACCAGGCCCTGCCCCACACCGCCTGCCCTCGCGTGAGCACGTTTCTCCGAGGGCCGCTGGCTCTGGCCGGACTGCTCTGCACCTTGTTGGGGATTCGGGCCGAGCAGGGCTGGCGCCCGGGTGTGCCGACCACACACGCAGCATAGAACACAGCACACCGTCCTTACGGGGCAGTGGAGGCACGAAGCTTGGAGTGGGAACGGAATTACAGCCGCGGGGGGTCCGCAAGTTCGGAAGCTCGGCCTCGGGGGGCAGCCAGCCGCCCGCACTTGAGGCTCTACTGCCTGCTTTCCCGATTCCCGGAGCCGCCGGGCGGCAGGTGCCTGGACCTGGGCACCGAGGTGCCGACCAGTACGCTTCTGTCCCTGGCCCCCGGGGAGTGATGTGGGCCGGGGGCAGGGTTTTCTCTGGAGCCCCAGGTCACCGCAGGGCAGCGCCTCCCTCTCCCGCACCTACGAGAAAGCAAACCCTGGAACTGAATGACTACCCTCAGCCCGCCGTGGGGGCCGGCTCTGAAATGGCCCTCGGGGCTTAGCTCTCCGGGTCTGCAGCTCAGGGCTGTGCCACACGTGAAGCCCGTCCTCGTGAGCCCCGGCCCCGGAGACCCCGCTGCTGGTCGTGCTCACACCGGGAGGGAGCCCAGAGTCCCTGCTCACATCTCGGGGCACCTGCCACAGGCCGGCAATTGGATCTTGGAAAGCAGGGACGTGCGGTGCAGCCGTGACTAGGCTTTGCACCGGGACACGCGAGCAGGCGGCCGGGAGGAGGCGAAGGAAAGACGTTCCACGCGGCTCGTGGCACCTGACCCGCCCCAGAGCGACACACATGCAAAACTGACTTTCGAGCCGGAAGACTGAAAACAATGCTTTTTGGTTAATTATTTGGGTCCCATGTCCATGAAGGGAAGAAGAGGGGTGCTGGCGGGTGGGGGCTCGGGGGGGGGGGCCCAGGGCACCGGCCCCTCCCCGGGACCTCCTCTGTTGGGGCTAGAAGGTCCTGCCTTGTGTGGGGGACGCCCTGTGTCTGGCTGGCCCCTTCCCTGGGTCTTGTTCAGATCGGCCCAGGCTTCGGGGCGCTCGGCTAGGCTTGGGGGGGGGGGGCAGGCGACCCTCCCCAGGGTGTGCAGACCGTCCCAGGCTCTAGGTGGCTCTGCTAAAATCTGGTGTTGAATTTGCTCGGAGAACTAGTCGTGATGTTAACAGAGGGCACACGTTCCAGGATTTATTTTATTACCGGCAACTGGCTAGGGAGCTAAGCCTGGACACAGACCTCTTCTCGGCCCTCTGTCCCCAGCGCTGCTGACGTGCTGGGTCCCTAGCCCTGCATGTGGGGCACTGGTGGCCCTGCTCCAGCTCAGAGCGCCTCCCCGTGGCTGCCGGGAGACGGGGCGACCCGGCCTTCACACAGACGCTCTTGCGCCCCTGCCCGGTGCGGCCCCTGGCGGCTTACCTGCCTTGGGGCACCCTGCTGAGCGGGCAGCTCTTGGGTGGCCCCACAGGAAGCAGGACGCAGGAGAACAAAGCCCGAAGCGAGGCAGGCCCGTCCACCTTCCACCCCTAGCACGCCAGCCCTGCCTCCTCTCCACCGGACAGCAGACAGCCCCGGGGCTTCCCCGGAGGCCACCTTCGGCCCCGACGCCCCTCCACCCTTCCCACGGCGAAGGTAGGCAACAAGGGCTCATTCCTGCCACCAACAGCCCCTGGCCCCACGAGGCCAGTTAGACATGGCCGTTCCTGGGCTCCGGCTCCAGACTACCGGGGGGCAGGGGGTACTCAGCGAGGCCGAGGAATCAGGCTGGAGGCCGTCCGGGGGCTCCTTCCCCATTCCCTCAAGAGCCCCCTGTGCGATGCCTGGTCCCGTGAAGAGGGTGTGGGCGGCCAGGAGCCCCTCCCCCCCAGGGCCCCGAGTCTCCCTGAGACCAGAGCAAGCCAGGGGTCCTTGAAGCCCACAAAACAAGACCAGGTCTCACACAAGGGAGGGGAGCACACGAGGAGTGGGGGCTGCTGCAGGGCAGGGAGGGCAGGGGGCCGGAGACAGTCCCGTCCCTTCCTGGGTCGTCAGAGGCCTCAAGGCAGAGAGAGGGCGTGAGCCTGGAACCCTGGCACGTGCAGGTGACCTCAATGAGAAGGTCAGAGGACAGAGGACACAGCAGAGTGAGGGCCCTCCGTCGGGACTGTCCCTCACCGGCTCTGTGTGCAGCTCTGAATCTCCCAGCCCGGATTTCGGGGCTGAGACCTCGAGTCTGCGGGGCCACAAAGTAGGTTCAGAAGCTGTGTGCTCACCGCGGCCCTGGAGGGGCCACGCGGACTCTCCTAGCTTGGGGTCAAGGTCCGGCACGTGTGGGCCCCCCAAGGGTCTGCAGGATACATGGGCACGGGCAGGAGCGCCACCCCCTCCCCCACCGCCCACAAGGTCCTTACAGAGGCAGGTCTCTGATGGTTTTCCCGAAGTCGGGGTTGCTGGCTGCCTCGTGGCCTCTGTCCTTCAGCCGGCATGTCTCCGACGCTCTCATGACCACGTAGTGTCGGGACCCTGGAAGGACACAGACGTCGGCGAGTGGCAGGGACCAAGGTCTCTGCCTGAGGCTCCCCCCTCCCAGGCCTGGGGGCGCCTGAGGGTCAGCTGCACGTGGCCGGGCTGGCCCTGCAGGACGGTGGCCTCGCCCCGAAGGCGAAGGGCCCGGACTCCCCAGGGGTGCCCCCCCAGGAGGACAGAGGAGCGATGCACCCACCTGGCAGCTGCCGGGGGTAGCCGAGGATGGGGATGGCGATGAGGAAGGCGGCGGCTCCCGCGCCCAGGAAGCCCACCCACCAGGCGCCGACCCACAGGGGGCTCTCGGTGGTCAGCTCCGTCCTGTGGGGGGAGACACTTGGGGTCAGCGTCCTGCCCACGTGCACTCAGGGCGCCCACGCCGGGCATCCGCACGCTGCTCCAGAAAGACCTTAGCCCAGGGGATCGGAGGGCTGGGGGGGGGGGGGGGGCGGTGCTGGGGTGGCGCACTGCACATCACGGAAGCCTGCACCCCCTCCCACACCTGGCCTCTCCACCTCCTCCATCTGGCGGCTCCTGGGTCGTAATCTGCTTAATAAACCGGTAATCTGGTTCGTAAAGCACATTCCTGAGGTCTGGGAGCTGTCCTAGCCGCTCACGAAACCCAAGGACGGGGCAGTGGGAACCCCGATTTGTAGCCAGGTGGGACGGAAGTCGTGGGGACCCAGTGCCTGAGGCTGGCGTCTGCAGGGGGTGGTCTCCTAAGGCTGAGCCTTCACCTGTGGGGTCTGTGCTGACCCTGGGAAGTCTGTCAGACCTGAGCTGAATTTAGGACCCCCAATGGGTATCAGAAGAGACCTGCCTGGTGTGGAAAACCCCACACAGAAGCTCACATTGGCAGCACGAAATCTGCTCTCAGTTCTGCAAAGGGTATCAGAGAACTGGTGACCTGGTCTCGCCTGGTTCCAGGTCTCCGTCCTCAGGGCCTGCACTCAGGGACCCCCAGACCCCGGGGCCGCCAGAGCAGGGCCAGCCCCCCCCAGACCCCAGGGCCGCCCCCCCACCCAGACCCCAGACCCCGGGGCCACCAGAGCAGGGCCAGCCCAGCTTTTCCTGCTGTGTGTCCTGCTCTGAGGGAGCCACCGCCCAGGCGAGGTACCGTCCGCGTGGGGCAGATTCAGCTGGGGCCACTCACTGTCGGCCTACTTCGGTGTAAATGTTGAGCAGGGTGCCTCCGATCAGGTAGCCAGCGGCGGGGCCGAGGATGGCCGCCGTGTAGAAGATGGCTGGGGAGAAACAGAGAGGTTGAGGCCGGCCACGTCCACTGCCCCAGGGCTCGCGAGCCACTGACACTCAGAAGCCCACCTGCGAGGAGCCCCCCACTCCGTGTGTCTGCACCTATCTGCCCCCGTCACACGGACCCTTTGGGCCAGGGTTTAGGTCGGGGAGGCCTTCACGGGGTCTGAAATCTGGCTGCTTTTAAGATTTTTCTGGGGGCGCCTGGGGGCTCAGTCGGGTGGGCATCTGAGTTTGGCTCAGGTCACGATCTCATGACTCGTGAGTTCGAGCTCTGCGTCTGGCTCTCTGCTGATGGCATGGAGCCTGCTTGGGATTCTCTGTCCCTCTTTCTCTCCTGTCGCTCCCCTGCTTGCGCGCGCGCGCGCTCTCTCTCTCTCTCTCTCTCTCTCTCAAATAAGTAAACATTTAAAAAAATTTTACAGCTTTCCTGGCCAAGCCGACCGCAGACGTTATTTGGACCCTTTCTCCCGGAAGAGCAAAGACCCCCAGAGCCCGTGTTCCAGGCCACGGCTATCTCCACGCAGCATCACAGGCCCACCAGGGCGTCGCTGGACTAAGGAGACCCCAACGTCCCTGGGTCGGCACCGCTAGGTGACTAGGGGGACAGAGTCTGAGGTGGGAACGAGCAGGCTGCAGCCAGCTGACGGGGTCAGGGCAGGCCTTGGAGCGCCGGCCGGTCCCTCGCGCGCGTCCCCGAGCACCTCTCCCTGGGAAAGCCTGGCCTGGCAGGAGGGACGCGGGGACGTGGTGCCACGAGGTTGAAAACCCCGAATTCTGACACCCCCCTCCCCCCCACAAACGAGGGTGTCTCAGCGGGAGCGTGAGGCTCGAGCCCAGTCCCAGGGGCAGCAGGGCAGCGCCTGGCTGACCCGGGGCACGAGCCAGCCCTGGGCCCACTTACTCTGCGCGCACCCCCCCGGACCCCCAAGACGTGCTGGGGGCCAGGCTGAGGTCGGCCAGGACCACCGCCAGCCCCTGCGCTCGCCCGCTGCCTCGCCTGCGACCCCACTCACCGATGTAGACGGGCGAGTGGCTGGACTTGACGTTCTCGTCCAGGTAGGTGACGCCCAGCGTGTAGAGCGGCGTGGCGCCCGCACCGTGCAGGAACTGGCCCAGCATGAAGACCAGGCGGTAGGCGGACAGGCCGGAGGCGCGGTCCCTGCAGGCCAGGCTGCGGTTGGCCCGGCACGTGCCCAGGCCCTCGGCGCCCTCCGCCTCGTAGGCGCCTGCGGCGAAGTGGGGCAGCGTGAACACCAGCGAGCCGGCGCCCATGACCAGCACGCCCCAGCCCAGCCAGCGCGGCTTGTGGCCGGTGCCCCCAAAGTAGCTGACGAAGGTGAGGCACAGGCAGGCGGCCACGTCGTAGGAGCTGGCGATGAGGCCGCTCTGGTAGCTGCGCAGGTCGTAGCGGCGCTCGATGGAGGTGATGACCGTGTTGATGAAGCCGTTCACGGTCATGCCCTGCAGGAAGGCGGCCGCACACAGGAAGAGCAGGAAGGCCCTGGGCGTGTTGAAGGCCCGCAGGCACTCGGGCGCGAAGGCCCGCCAGCCACACACTGTGCTCTGCGGCCCCGCAGCCACGCGGCGCGTCTCGGGGGCCGCCCGGGGGTCACGCTTCCCGGCCGGCGGCTGGCACAGCGGCTGGCTGCAGGAGCCCAGGGCGTCGTGGCTGGGGGGTGAGCCGAGGGACGCCCGCCTGCTGGGGGTGCTGTGGCCGCTCCCGCCGTCCGCGGCCGAGGGCGGGCTCGGGAGGACCAGCTGTGGCACCGACGTCGGGGGCTTGTCCCCCGTCGAGTGCTGAGGCATCTCCGCCGGGGGGGGGTTCCCGGGGGCGGCCACGGAAGCCGCGGAACGGTATTCCGGGGGCCTGTTCGTCCTGTGAGAGGAGTTTCCGGGTCAGAAAGCGTACATCTGCCCTCGGATGCACGGATATCGCGGGGAGCGTGTCCCCCTCCCCACCCCCCACCCCGTGCCCGGTCCCTCGGGGCAGCTGATGGCTCTGCTGTCCGCTACCCAGTCTGATGGGGTTTGACTTTCCCTGGCCAGCCCCCTTCGGAATCCGGGGCCGGACCTCCCAGACCCACACACGTGAGCAAGCCACAGTCGGGGAGCGGGGCTGAGGCACAGCGGGACCGAGCCGGATGGCCGACCCCCCCCCCCCCCCCCGGCCTGTGCCCGGCCGGCGTGAGCCGTGCGCTTTGCTGCTGGGAGGGCTGCCCCATGTGGACGCGGTCTCCACACTGACCGTCCTGCCTCACTTCCGCAGGAGACTCACACCCCGCTAGCTTTCCGTGCCCTCAGCTCGAAGGGGACATCATTGCAGTCCAGCACTTGGAGGGCGCGGGCCACGCGGGAGGGGAAAGGGCGCCACAGCTGGCCCGGCTTGTTCTGCGGCCGCGGTGCTTGCTGCCCACGGCACGTTTTTCGGGATGTCGCCGCAAAGCACGTGTGCGGCCACGCGGCCGGGTTAGGGGAAAGGCAGACACTCCTCTCCGCCGAGGCCCCAGCCCGGCCCCGTTCCCTCCCGGCCCCCACACCCCCAGCCCGCCCTCCGTTAGAAACGGCAGCACATCCTGCCGGGACACGGTGGCTTCTGGGCGCCCCCCCTGCGCAGCCGGCGCTCCCGCCAGAACTAAACTGTCGTCCCGCTCGCGCTCCCTGCGGGAGAAGACGCCGGACCCTCCCCGTAGCCCACCTGCTTCTGGCAAACCCCACAAAGTCTCTGCTTCTTGGGGCTGACGGTCCTCCCCAAGGAAGGCGTGCTGCAGCCCCGACCGCCGGCCCCTCAGAACGGGGGCGTGTTTGGGCCAGGGCCTTCGAAGAGGTGACTGAGGTCAGATTCGGGGGTCAGTGCGGGCCCCAGTTCACTGTGACTGGCGTCCGCACTCAAGCACACGCAGAGCGAACACCACGTGCGCACAGAACACTGTCCCCCGGGCAGGTGCTCCCTCGCGGCCGCACCTCCGTCCCAGGCATCCTGCTCCCAGGACTGAGACCCTCAACACCTGCTGTGTCAGCGTCCGGTCTGCGGTCTGCCGTCCGGCAGCCCCAGGACACCGCCACGCCCCTCACCTTTGGGGCCGGGCCACTTTGTATGCAGAGTGTTTCTGAGGCCCAGCCATCTTGGGGAGCCTCACGCCGTGGGAGGCACGGGAAACATCACGGGGTTGTGCTCGGAGGCCCGGAGCCGCCTACTGGCCTCCCCCAGGGCTGGGGCCCCGTGGCTGGTGACTCAGGACCCCGACGTGTCCTCAGACCCAGAGCATCAGGCCACAGGGGTTCACTCCCACCCACGCCCCCACCAGGCACAGAGACGAGGGTGTCCAGAGCTGCCTCCCGTCCACTTTCGCCGGCTGAGACTCCTTCAGGGACCCGGTTACGGGGCACTGCCTCGTCGGGCCCTGCGCTGGGCGAACGGGGGTCTCCCCAAAACAGCCAGTGTCCACCCAGACACTGAGTGCGACCTTATTTGGAAAAAGCCTTTGCAGACGTCGTTAATGGTTTGAGATGAGGTCATCTGGATTGGGGTGGGCCCCAATCCAGTGACAAGGGTCCTTAGAAGAGAAGACACAGAGAAGTCACGTGACAACGGGAGCCAAGAGCGGAGAGACTCAGTCACCAGGAGGCCAGGGGCTCCCAGGGCACGAAGACCCTCTCCTGGAGCCTCCAGACGGCGCGAGGCCCGCTGACCTCAGGCTCTGGCCCGCAGAGCCGGGAGAGGCTGAAGTCCTGCGGCTTTAAGCCCCCGGTTTGGGAAGCTTGGCGAAGGCAGCCGCCGAGGACGCCACAAGCTGTCGCGTGTGGCCCGGCATCGAGGAGGCCGCAGGCCTGAGGGGGTGGGGCGGCCGAGCTTGACAGACACCCGGGAGCTGCGTGCGTGCGACACGGCCGTCCTCGCCAACACCGTGCTGAAAGAACCCCGACTGATGGTGGCGTCCGTGCACGGGGCTGGCTGCTCCCCGTGAAGGGGGCGCCGCCAGGCCATCCACGCCGAGTCCCGAGGCCGTGCAGGGACAGCGACGTCGTCCCACGGCGGCCACTAGTGTTCCAGGTGCCTTGCTAGTTACTTGTAGCGCCTCCCAGCCTTGCAGGCCTGGCTCTGCTGTGAGCAGAGTGGGGAGGGGGCAGCTCCTGGGGACCCTGCAGGACAGGCGGAGCGGGTGCTGCAGCTGATGGCCGCGGGGCCACCTCCAGCCCACGCAGCACAGGCGCCCGGACCACGGCAGAGCCTCGAAGAGAGCAGCCAGTGCGAGCCCCGGCTCGGGCGGGCCGCAGAAACAGACACACGGAGAGATACCACGAAGGCTGGACGTTCCCAGAAATGCCAAGGCCCAGAGGCCAGCCCGTGCTGTCGCCGTGGCGTGGTTTCCTCTAGATGCACCAACACACGCGTGCGTGCGGGTCCACGCGTGCACACAGAGCCATCTGCACCTTTGCACGCACAATGCACACACACATCGTCTGGGGCAGGCCCGGAAGCAGAGGAACCTCAGCCAGGTGAAGGCCGGCAGGGGCCACGGGCAGCTCAGGGAGGCCACCAGCAGCCTGCGTGGATGACAGGCCGGGATGGGGCCTTGGGAATTATTCGTGGGTCGGCGTTTCCAGTAAGAGGCGGAGACACCAGCCGCGGGCAGACGCCTGCTGCCCCAGCTCTGGGCTCGCCTCACACGCCCCGCCCCTGCAGGAGAGACGCAGAGCAGGTGACCCGGAAAGATCAGGCCCACAGCAGCGTTCAGGAGGCGGCGGGACAGCCAGCTGTTGTGACTGGGGCCAGGCACAAGATCTGAACTCAAAAGCCACAAGCGAGCACCCACGAGCAGCCCCAAGTCAGTAGGAAAATCCCACCTGCACCAACACTGTGGACGGACCTCGGACGTGAGTGTGTAAGGCTCAGGCCAAATCCTATGCGTCCCATTATTTAAATTAGCAAATTGAACCGCCAGTCCGGGTGCTGGCCGGCGACCCACTTGTGGCTGCCACCCGCACACGGTAAGAATTATCAGCAGCGTTCAGGGCCGCCGGCCCTGGCGCCTCCTCCAGGGGTTCCGCCAGGAGGCTGACTGCGGCGGGCACGGCCGCTTCTCCTTGCTGTCGGCGGCCAGGTCAGCGCGCTGTGGAAAAGCCTTCGCAGCCTTACGCCTGCAGCTCCGCCCCGGGTTTCCTGTGCCTCCTGGAGGCTGGAGTTCTTTGTCTGTCCGGCTCTCACCCTTCCGGACGGACGCTCTGGATGGGGAGTGAGGAGGCCGGCCCTCCCGGTGGCCCCGGCGCTCCCGGCACTGCGGCGTGAGCGAGGAGAGGGTGCTCATGCCAGGATCTCACACGGCCCTGCCTGGACACTATCGTGTGCCAAAGCCTGGGGGTGGATGCACAGACGGCCATGCCGAAGCTTGCTGTGTGTGCCCGAGGCCCGACACGTCACCGCGGAGGCCTGCTAGAGAACGGGGTCCTGCACGACAGCAGTCGGCCGCACTGGCCGAGCCCGGTGGTGCGGACGTGGAGGCGAGGGCCGGATATCACGGCTGCGCTCGGAGAAGCCTTGCTCCCGAGGCCCTGTGAGCATGTGACAGGTGCCTAGTTTCTGTCCGCTGGGAACCGTTTGTACAGAACGTGTGTCGGCTTCCCACCTGCCGATCGGGCCTCACTGGATTGCTGAGCCGGGTCCAGCCAGTGCCAAGGTGCTCACTGGCGCTGGTGCAGAGGGGCCGGGCAAGGTAGCCGGACGGTGGAGGAGGGAGCGTGTGGACGCAGGAGGCCGGCCGCGGGAGCCGAGGGGCAGACAGACCCCACAGCGGGAGGGACGGGCCGCGAGGCCGCCCTCACCCCCCGGGGACTCCAGGCACAGCCCGCGGGTACCCCCACCCAAAAGGACCCCAGGGCATCTCACCCCTGACGACTCCTCCCCCTCCTCCACCCAGACCACCGCTCAGAGTCCGGCCCAGAGCCACGGCCACGGCCTCAGAGCCAAGGGCAGCATGATGGTGGATTCCACCTGTCAACCTGGTGGGCCACGAGGTGTGTGGGCAGGGGTGTCTCTGGGAGAGATTAGCGTCTGAACTGGCGGACCCAATGCAGGTGTGTGGGCCTCGTCCAGCCAGTCGAATGGCGGGATAGGGCGGCAGGGCTCACCCTTCTCTGAATTTCTCTGCCTGGCTACCTTTGAACTGGGAATTGGCTTTTTCCTGACTTTAGACTCGAACTAGCACGTTGTTCTTCTCAGGTCTCGAGCCCACCCTGCCGGCCCTCAGGCCAGAAGCGCACCTTTATGTGTCCCGGGTCTCCAGCTTGCCGACTGCCCATTTAGAGAATTGTCAACCTCCACAGTTGTGCAGCCCAAGTTTCTAATAATAAATCTCTTTATATATAAATATCTCCTATTGACTGTGTTTCTCTGGAGAATTCGGGCCGCCGCGGCGGGTGGTTCTACACCGACACCTGCTGTACGTGAGGCTGTGCTGGGCAGCGGGGCTTGGGGACCCCCGGGGCACTGTCCCATCCACCAGGAGCTCACAGCCCCCCTACACCCGGGAGCCATTTAAGAGCCAGCCGCAAACTGCCCGCTACCAATCACAACAGCACAGGCTGCGAGAGCCAGCAGAGGCAGGAG
This sequence comes from Herpailurus yagouaroundi, assembly GCF_014898765.1. NCBI lineage: Eukaryota > Metazoa > Chordata > Mammalia > Carnivora > Felidae > Herpailurus > Herpailurus yagouaroundi. The sequence goes on along the minus strand of NW_024412463.1, from coordinate 11,647,443 downwards.
GCAGGCAGCCAGCAGAGGCCCCGAGAGGAGGGCTTCAGGGCAGTGGGATCTGGCAGGACGCCCGCCACTGTCGCAGGTCATGAGCATTCTGCAGCCTGGTGCCGGCTGAGGCCTCTCCCACGCACACATAACCTCTGAGATCCCCGGTCTCAGGAGGGGGGTCCTTTTACCACGGAGCCGTGTGCGTTGCCCAGGACGAGGGAAAAGGCCTCCACGGGAGCCCCAGCCACGTGACCCCCAAACAGTGGCGGCAGCAGGAAGGAGCCCCCGCGACTGGAGTGGACTGGGGGGCTCCGTCTGGTGCCCTCCACCCCCTGCAGCACCTGCTCACACGCTGGGCCGTCCCTCCCTGCTGCTCTGCTGCCTTCAGCCCTGTGGAGGCGCATCTGGGGCCTCCAGATGCTCCGCGGGACGCTGGGAGGGCTTCCCAAGACCCGAGAGGAGAGACAAAGCATCCCCGTCCTCCAGCTGTGCAGGGAGGAGGCAGCTCCTTCACAGGGAGCCACTGTACGGGGCCTTACCCCGTCCTCCAGGCTTGTGCTGGGTCCCTGGGAGCCTCCCCCTACTGCCAGAGGCCCTCCCCCTGCTCCCATAGGAGACGCGCCCTGTGGGATTAGGTGCCCAGGATTAGCGGCGAGGACAACGGGGTCCCTGGAGCCTCCAGCCAGAGGCTCTGCACCTGGGGCTCCGGTGGGAGGGGCAAGGGCGTGGCTGCTCACGCACACGTGTGTGTGGGGGGGGGGGGGGGGGGAGGTGAGCTCGCTCAGGAGGACAACACAGATCTCTTCCACCGGCCCAGCCAACAGCCACAGCTCTCCGAGTCCGAGCCACTCGGCTCCAGGAACTCCAGGTGCATCTCCTCCCCGCCCCGCCGGCCCCAGCGGCCGCAGCGTGAGCACCGGGGGCCCCTGTGTGGGAGGCTCGGGGTCCTGGTCTCAACCCAGGGCTGCAGCAGCCCTAGTACCCACAAGCCCCTCTGCCGGCTCAGGCCTTGTGCGCTCACCCGCGCCCCACGCGGAGGCTGCCCGCAAACCCAGCGGGCGGGAAGGACGCAGGTCGCCCCCGGCGCTACTGGTCCTCGCCTGGCGGCTCAGTCTGGCTCTGGCCCAGCCAGCGCCCCAGGGGGGCCTTTCCTGTTAGGGGCCGGGGCGCTCCCAGGCTCCGTCCTGAACCCCGTTCGCCGGGGACGTGGCAGCCGGGGACACACACACGCTGGTGTCACTTCTGCTTCCTCTCTGCGCTCCAGCCGGTAGGTCCCCTTCTTTGCACCGATGGCTCTGAGGTTGACAGCCACAGCCCACGCCACTGTGACATGGCCACCCCACATGGTGGCCTCTGCCTGAGCTCCTGCACGTGGGTCCCCTCCCTGTCCCCTCCCCTTCTCCCTCCTAACCCCCTGCATCCTGGGTCCTTGCCCTGTGACCCTGGACCGTCGCCCCTAGGGCCCTGGGCCTTGTCCCCATGACCCTGGACCCTTGCCCCCGGGACCCTGGGTCCTTGCCCCTAGGGCCCTGGGCCTTGTCCCTATGACCCTGGGCCCTCACCCCTTGACTTGTGGAGGTCTTCAGGCAGCTCTCTTTTCTGGTCTCCTACATCCATCTTGGTGTCTTATCCTCTGACTGAGGGAGACGAGGGGACTTTCACTTGTTGAAAACGAGGCCAAAACTATTCAGGGGGCAGACTGCGGGTGGCAGACAGATCTGGGCTGGTCATCCCAATTTGCATACCAGGGTGAGCAGGAAGCCGGCCACTTTGCATGGAGGTCAACAACGGAGGCTGGGAGAGAGCCAAGGACCTGTCCCTTGGGGCTGTCCTGCACGGACGTCCCTGCACCCACCTTGCCCCCACCAGCGGGCAGGAGTGTGGGGAGGGCCGGATGAGCCAGAGAGAGGGGAGTCCAAGTTTACCGGTCTTTCCAGTTCCCCACGTTTGATCCCTGGAGGGATGAAGACAGGATGTGTTGCAGCCACGCAAGCGTTCCCACCTTGGGCAGTGGTGGATTTCTCTGCACTCTCTGTGCCTCAATTTCTCCACTTAAACATAAGCGTGGCCTCACGGGCAGGAGGGTGTGAGCCTCTTCTCAGGTGGGTCTGGGCACCACTTGGGGCTCGTGAGAAACGGAGACTGGCAGAAGGGCCCTCATAGGGTTTGGAGGTGCTGGGTGGGGCACAGGTTGGGCTGGGCCGTGTCCGGGTGGCCTCTGAGGCCTGGGGCTCCAAGTACCAGGCTGAGAGCACCTGCTGAGAGGCAGACCCCCAGCCCAGTGGGCACCACCCTCAGCTCAGCTGGTCCCAAGCCCTAAAGGGCACTGAGCCGAGGGACGTGGCCTCGGGTACCCCCAAGGCTTCCTGGATAAAAAGCCAATGAGGAAAGGGGGCCCCCGTGGGAGGAGAGGATGCGTTTGAAGTTCCCCAGTCCAGGAGCCTGTGACTCTCCGGGCGGCCATAAGTGGAGCGGCCAGGCCCTGGCGAGCAAGCCCCGCCCTGTGCCTGGTCCTCCGTGGGCCACACCTGGCCACGCTGTGAGTGCCGTCTGCAAAAGGCATGATGTTGTGCAAAATGTCCACCAGCCCCAAGAAATGTGGTTCAAGAGGCTAATTCTGTGTAATGCTGGTGGGAGGGGGTGCACCATGGCCACAAAGGGGATGTGAGGGGTATCTGAGAACAGCAGGCTGAAGGCCTACATCAGGAAGAGTCCCCATGAGCAGCCGAGGAGGGGATACGACCCGGGGCCCAGGAGGCCGGTCTCCTCCCCTGCTAGCAGGCCCCGGGCTCCACGGACACACACACACACACACACACACACACACACACACACACGAGCTCTGGTCCCCAGAGACCTGAGCTGGTGCCTCCTTCCCACCCACGGACAGGGGCCTGGTGGGCCTGTCGGTTACCTGCCGTGGTGGAGCCCCGGGCCTGCCCTGAAGTGGGCTCACCGCGACCAGGCCCAGGCCAGACAAGCAGCTCAATGTTCCGGAACAAAAGCAGCTGGGTTTCTGAGGATTATTGTCTATCCCCTTCCAAAAGCAGACAATGGGCTCTTTGCCATGCCTGAGAACAGGAGGCCACGTGGCTCAGGAGGGAACATTTTCGTGGTTTCTGTCCACAACAGAGGAAGCAGAAATGGGGCCGGGCGGGTCTTCTGGGTTCGCGCCGGGCCAGCTGTCGAGCCCCCTCCTGACTGCGAGCACCGGGCGCCGCTCTGCTACCCGCCGGAAACCCGGGGAGGCCTCCCAGACCAAAACCACCCCAGCGAGCTTCAGCACTGACACCGGCTCAGCAGTGCCGGCCCAGGAAATGGATCACCGCTCGCGGAGACTTCTACAGCGTTTAGAAGCCGGACCCAGAAGCAGACCCAGAGCCCGGACTGCCGCAGCGGTTTGTCAAGGCGAGGGTCCACTGCAGACTGGGGACAGCCAGACTCTCTGAGCCGAATCCCTCAGAACAGGTGTTCAGCAGACAGAAAACATCAGCCCCGAGACTTCCATTCACTCGGCCACCATCAAGCCCCGCCTCCAGGCCCCGGCCACCTCACCATGGTGTCGGGAGGGACTCGGTCGGGACCTGCCCAGGCACCTGCCTGAGGGGCCACACCCAGGGCGGACTGGGTCACAGCCACCCAGGAGGTAAGCAGCCCCATAAAAACTTTCCAGGTAGTGTCCACCAGGCCTGTCCAGCAGGTAGGCAGTACTGAGGCAGGGCAGCCCGGAGTACGGGGGTCCAGCCAGAGGGGCCCTTCCCTCCTCTCCCTGCATCCGTGGGCATTGGCCATCCCTGCCGGATGCTCCAGTCCCCTTAGCCACGGGCCCACCTTTTGGGACACTGCTCTGCGTCAGGCCGGGTCACCCGGGTTGCCTTCTCCCCACCAGCATGAAGGCTGTGAGAGCTCCGGAGGCACCCAAGTCTGGATGAAAACCTCTCCATCACATGCTAGCGGTGTGACCGTGCTCGAGTCACCTAACTCCTCAGTGCCTTGGTTTATTCATCTGTGAAATGGGAGTGGTAGTAGCCCACTCCACAGGGTTGTTGTGGGGCTTACATGAGATAACGCTCAAAGCACTTAGCACCGGGCCTGGCACGTTCGACTGCTCAGCAAACAGCTTCTCCCCCGTGAGCATTACTGATATTGTCAGATTCGAACACACAGCGGCTCAAACCGGACGCTTTCTCTCCTCTGAAGGCCACTTCGCGTGCCACACAGGGAATGAGATCTTCCCAGGTCGCGGGGTCCCAGCCCGGCTCCCCAGAGCCAGGGTCTGGTCTGACGGCAGGAACCCAGGTTCCAAACAGCACAGCGGAAAGCGGCGACTAAGCTGGTTGCTTCAGGTGGAAAACTACTGCGCTCCCCCGCGGCTGCGGAGAGGAACAGGCCCCTCCACCCAGTCCGCCGCCCACGAGGGAGCGCACGCACGCGGCCGGTCTCTACCCTCGTGGCGCTGACCCTGCGGAGCCCCGCTCGGGTCCGCACGGCCGGCCGGCTCGTCCTGCCTCGGGTCTCCAGGTCCGGGGCCAAGGGTGCCCCGCGGCGCCTCAGGCGGGTCCGCACCCTCGTTTCCATCCCCCCACCCCGCCCTCTGCTGGCACCCGGGCGCCCGGGCGCTCCCCGCCGCGCCCCGCGCCTCGCGCCGGGGTACCCGCGCCGGGCGTGGTGGGG
>NW_024412463.1:11632693-11637787 GCF_014898765.1 Herpailurus yagouaroundi | reverse complement strand
GCAGAGAGAGAGGGAGACACAGAATCGGAAACAGGCTCCAGGCTCTGAGCCATCAGCCCAGAGCCCGACGCGGGGCTCGAACTCACGGACCGCGAGATGGTGACCTGGCTGAAGTCGGACGCTTAACCGACTGCGCCACCCAGGCGCCCCTATGAGTTTCCTTTTAAAAAGGCCAATCCGTATCTTTATCGGAGAGCACGGACGCAGATAAGAGAACACGGAAAGTGGGGTTACGTTCTAGACAGATGCTACTGTCTGCCGAGCGCTCCGGCCACAGACCCTCTTGCCTGAAAAAGGCACGGTGTCAGACAGGCGTCCGAAGGGCTGTCGCTGACGAGGGGAGCCCGTCTCCTGGACGTGTGGGACGTGTGGGACGTGTGGGACGATCGGCGGGTGGGACAAGGAAGGGGAGAGAAGCCGGCTCCCGCTGTGACTCACTGTTGTCCCCGTGCTTGTTCAGACACTGTCTCCATCACCCACCCCAGGGAAACACTGTCCCCGAGGCCCCCCGGGGAGCCTGGGCTCCTGGCCCTCCGCGTGGGCCCCACCAAACCCAGGGTCACATAGGACAGTCTCCTCACCGGGGACCCTCCGCCAGGACTCATCCACAGGTGCAATTTGAAAGGTAAATCAGGAAGGAACGTTTCAGGCACATTAATGCAAAACTCGGGCCTTTGGTTCTCCAATGTTAAGCCGGTGCCTTGGTACCTCGGGAGGCCCCTGGGAGCACCTGTGTGCCCGAGACCGCGCCCTATGTGGCCTGCCCAAGGGGGCAGCCAGGTGCCTCGGGGCAGGTGTCACGGGGCCGAAAGTGCCGGCCCACGCTCCGGGCCACTGGTGCCGTGGGACTGGGCGGCGGCCTGCTCTCCACAAGCCACCCCTGCCCTTCAGCGTGTGGGGGACGGATTAGGAGAGCAGGGACGAGGCCTTCGAGAGGTCACTCACAGAGCACAGCAGCCTTTGAGAATAAGCCAACCTGATAAAGTGCCCTGGAACATTCTGAACTCAGTTCTATTCTGGGGGGAGTGGGGGGTGGTGGCAGGGAGGTTTGTCTGGAGAGGAAGTAATTAGAAGGAAAAGAAAAAAAGTGTCCAAGTTGCACCGGCCCCCCTGTGGTCCCATGGAGGCCGTGCCACCGCCTGTCGGAGCCTCTCTAGGAGACTCACAACAGGCATGTTACATTTTTACGGTCGATCACCGTCTGGTGTCACCTCCGGAGGCACCCCAGGAAACCAAGACGTGTAAGCTCCTGCCGACCGGCACACCCTCTCTCCGTGTTCGCCCGCTGGATTTACGCACACCTCACATCTCCTCGTACGATCAGAAGCAAAGAGAGAGAGGGAGAAGCGTTCCCCGCGTCTCAAGACACGTTAATGGTCAAACCAGAAGTGCCCCTGACGCTCCACAGGCAGCAGATGGGGCGTCGTGTTCTTTTTAGGAGCCGCTCCTAACCGAACAGGTCACCGCTCAGAGAAGCTGCTGTGACACTTTAGTTTCGGTGGAGAAAGAGGAGTCCAGGCTTTCCTGCCCGACTAGACGGCCGTGTGATCTGAGGACGTCACTTGAGGACACCCAGGGCACCAAAGTTCCAGGAAAGTCCGACTCAGCAGAGACGGGGGAAGGCCCCTCTCTCTGCAGCTCCACGGCACAGGTACTCCGGGACCCGCCGAATGGCAGGTGCCAGGCTCCCGCGACCCGTGGGGTCCAGCCCTTGTCGAGACCCAGGGCCTCGGCCGCCCGGCGCTTCCCTGGAAGGATCACTTGACTTTCATCGGGATCCACTTGTGCGGTCCTTCTCCGTTCGCTTCCACAGAGGCAAACATCTGCCAGCGGGAGGGCTTCTGGAACTGCCCAGGCCTGCCCAGGGCCTGCCCTGTCGGACTGGGGTGGAGGTGGGGTCAGAAGGTCTGTTTGGCAGAGACCTCACATTCCAGAATGACCTCATGGTAGGTGAGTTGTTATTTCAGCCTCACCGATCCGCACGCGGGGCCTCCCGACGAGGCCTTGGGGAGTCCAGCCTTCCCGCTCGCCGTCGTGCCCACCCAGGTAACGCGCGTCATTTGTGAATCCTTTAATTGGCCTGACTAGGAAGACGGTATTGCATCGAGGGTGTTTTTGTGTCGGAAACACTTAAAGCAAACATTCAAATTATCAACAATTATTTGTAGGCCTGCTTGGGCATTTCTTCATGTTTGATTTTGTTGGAAACCTCAGCAAATGGAGTGGGCGGGACCTTTCCCGCCACCGCGGCACTGCCTAGGGCATCTCTGCCCCAACGGCCACAGGAAGGGACGACACAGGATGCAGGGGGCCGGGGCCTCTGCTTCTCCGTGGGGCTGGGTGGTCTGCCCCGTGCCCTTCCGGCCCCAGCCCTCCCTTGTCCAGTGTCCTTGTCCTGTCTCCCGCCCGCCTGGGCCGCAGCTCACACCCCACAGCCCAGGCCGACCTGCCGCCTGCCCTCTCACTCCAGCCAGGACCCTCCTGCACCACAAACACCTCATGGGTCGTCCCGTCTCCGTGCCTTACACTTGCAGCGTTCTTGTTTCTGGAAGTTTCCTTCCTCGCTGACTGTGGACACCTCTATCCCACCTCCTCCAGGTCCTTAAGGACCATGTCTCTCTCCGCACTCCTGGAAGCCAGATCTCCGGGCTCTGTAGGTCTTTGTTCGTGGGTGTAGGCCTCACCCTGGTACCTGCCAGGCTGCATGCTCCCTGCAGAACCTTCCAGAAATCTGGCCATCCAGCATCGACACTCAGGCTGCCAGTGAGGCACTGATGGTGTGAGGAAGGGGGGACGCATGTTCATGAGACATGATCGCAAGGGGGCTGCCTCAGTTTCCCCAGCTGTGGGAGGCATCCTGGACATCCACAGCCTAGTGCCGGCCCCAGGGTCCCCTCTGCTTGGCATGGCTTCATCATGGTCCCAGAACTGCTACCCGGGCTGACCCCTTCAAGCCCGGTGGTTCTGCTCACTGAGTCTGGCTGAGCCACCTTCCTCCCCTACCCTGACCTTCTCAACCTCCATCCAGGACAACATGGCTCCTACCCAGCAGACAAGCTGCAGGGCCTGAGAGCCCCCTTCCCCGGAGTCAGCTGCCAGACCTCCCCCCCACCAATCCCTGTCCTGGAAATAAGGGACAAACTCCCAACTGAGAAACAGACCTCCGGGGGCTTCTAGCTTAGTGATGGGACAGCAACACGGTGGAGACCAGTTGCATGGCAGTTCTCAGTAAGTGCTGGGGGGCTGCTAGGAGGGAGAGGCCACGTCGGGAGGCCTACCGGCCAGTGTGAAACGGCTCTGGGGCGGCTGGGGAGGGCAAAGCTGGCAGGTGCAGCGGGAGAGCCAGGCTGTCCGCAGGCAGCTGACCTCGGGCACTGGGCACTGGCATCGGGTGGGCCTGGTGCGGGAAGGACAGACGGCTGCAGTCACAGAGGAGGGGCCGAGATTTGCAAGGAGACAGGACGCTGAGTCTGGAGCCTGCCGGGCACGAGTCAGGTGGAGCCGTCACTGCAGGCAGGGAGACCGCCCTGAGGGGGGTCCTGGGGCCCAGGGAGACCCTCGTGGGAGGACTGAGACGTTGGGACTTCGCCTGAGGGGGGTATGTCCCTGTAGAGCCTGGCTTGGGGGGCCAAGGGACCAGGCCCTCTCCAGGCTCCCCGGCTGTGAGCAGAGAGCTGCCCGCAGAGGCCCCTGGAAGGACCACTGGGGGGAGGCCAGGAGCGAGCCCTCTGGTCCCCCAGCTTCCTTCTCCGGAGCCCTGGTGGCCACCAGGACCCCGACAGCTTGCCGACCCACCCTGCCCCGGGACGGGGGACCAGGGGGCTGGGTGAGCTCAGGTGAGTTCTCCCAACACCCGAGCCTGCTCAGTGGTGAGATCTTTCCCAAAGTCTCCACGGTTCGGTGGCCTGTGGCCAGCATCCTGCGGGACCGGTGGGCACCTTCCCCATCCCGGGGTTGAAATGCGATTCTCCCACTCGCCCAGAGGCCTGAATGTTCTATCAACCTCAGGAACACGGAGACCCAGAGGGGATTTGGAGAGCTGGCTTAATTTCCGGATCCCAGATGGCTTGCCCCGTCACAGGAAGTGGGTGGCTCGGCAAGGCCCTCCGAGGCCCCCTGCCTCCCTCACCCCGCCCCCCCCCTGGTGGTGCCTCCCCCCTCCTGCCTCCAGGCCTGTGGGACCCCTCCCTGCAGTTACACCTGAGGCTTCCCAGAAATGCTTCCTGAAAACCCTCCCACAGGCTCCTGGCTGGGCGGGGGGACCCTTCTGAGGTCACCTCCGAACCCGGCCCCACATCCTCCCGTGCAGACCCCACCCCCGCCTCCTAAGACGACCTCAGCGCCCACTCCTCACTTCTCCCCCCTCACTGATCACTGCCCCTCCCGGGAACGCATCCCCCCTGCCCGCCAAGGCCTTACACGCCTGACGTCCTTCTCTGTTCCCTCTGTCCTCTCACTGGTGAGGCAGGCGCGCCGTGGCCCAGGCCCCAAACCTGTGCCCGCAGCCGGCGTCCTCTGAGCTCTGCCTTCCAAGACCCATGGCTGGCCTCCCCCGTGTCCCCCCCGGGAGGGGTCCGTGTGGGTCTCTCCGGCTGACCCCCGACCACAGGCATGGCCCAGGGCCTCCTCCCTGGGCCTCGACTGGCTCCCTCCCGGTGTGCTCGTCTTGCCCAGGGACCTGTTCAGACCGTTCGGGTTCTCCAGTCTCCCGTCACCGCTGCTTGCCACTGTCCCTGCCAGCCCCCCGGTGGATCATCGTGTGTTCGGAAAACGCCAGCCTCCCTGCCGTCGTTCCGGGGGCCGTGCTGGGCTCCAGTGCAGACAGCCCCCTGCACACCTCGGCGTTTCAGCCACCTTGTCCCCACCTTGTTCACGGTCACATCCGTGCCCCTCCCCAGGGCCCCACCTCCAGGGCTCCCGGAGACCCCAGAGCCTCGGCCAGGACGTCCCACACCCTCCGTTCGGCCCCGTTTATCCCACCCGGGTCTTGCCTCCCTTCCTCCCTGCCAGGCTTTCTTCTCCCCACCCTCCATGACTCGCGCTCCACCTCTGTCTCTGCCTCTCTGTCTCTCTCTGTCTCTGTCTCTGCATCTC
>NW_024412463.1:11625378-11632683 GCF_014898765.1 Herpailurus yagouaroundi | reverse complement strand
GTCTCTGTCCCTGTGTCTCTGTCTCATTTGTGTCTATCTCTCTGCCTCCTCCTTTGTCTCAGGAAATTATTTATTGCCAAGGCGACGTTGCAACAGTGTCACAGGGAACGTTTAAAGGACAGAAGTTTGCTCCCGGCCCCGGGACGAGAGCACAGTGGCTGGTCTTCCCTATTTTTCTTGTTTTCTCTTGGCCTCGGCCAGCGACGTGGTGGGTGAGGTACAGCTCCAGAGGCAGCCTCTCCTCAACACCGCGTCCACGCGGACACGTCCCCTGACCGGTGTCGGCACTGTCCTCCTGCCGATGGCCACGTGCCTGTGTGGACATGTGGCCCAGGGGACGTCGGCACAGGTGGTGGGTCCCCGCCACGGCCTTCGGGGAACGGCCCGGCAGAGCCTCCTTGCTGGGGCCTGGAAGGCACAGAACCCACACCCAGAGATGCCGGGGACCTCCCCCTGCAGCCACCACGCGGGAGCCAGGCTGGTGTCGCCGGAGGCGGGTCCGCACTACGCTCGTGCGCGGTGGGTCCCTCCAGCGCGCACCTGTTTTAGCGGAAGGTGGGGAAGGGTGACCGCTGTCAGCACTGGGGCCGCAGGCGGAGGGAGGGGGGCAGCGTGACTTCTCCTGGACGCCCCGGCTGGGTCCGTGGAGCTCATGTTCCCTTGTCTTAAGAAACACACGAGGGCCCAGGCACCGCAGAGGCCAGATGCCCCCAGTGTGGCCCCCTGGGAGCAGCCGGGGGAAGGGAACTCGGTGAACGGCTGGGGCCAGGACGCCGTGCTCCTGAGGATGGGCTCCGTCCTCCACCTTGGCGCCAGCTCCCTGGGTGGCCTCCCGCATCGGGCAATTACCACCTCAGTCACCTCCCACGCGTCTCCGTCCAGAGCCAGGCCAGCCACGGTCCTCGGGCAAGACACCGCCCACGCGGGCGGGGGGCCGGCTCCCTCCTCCTGGCCCCCTCCTCGAACCCTCCCCCCTCCCTTCTCCCTCCCCCTCCCTTGGGTCTCCTCCCCCCCTCCCCCTCCTCCCCCTCCTCCCTCCCTCGTCCTCCCTCCCTCCTCTCTCCCTCCCTCCACCTGGCTCCTCACCCAGGTCACCTGGGCTCTGCCCCCCCACCCCACCTTCGTGTCCTAGGCTGTCCTCCTCATCTATGAGCACAGCCTCCAACACGGTCCTGCCACCTCCGCTCCGACACGGGCCGCCCTCTGTCCCTGTCCGCACCCTCAGGAGGGTGCTCCCTCCTCCCCGGACCCCAGGCCGAGGACCCCCAGAGAAGGTGCCCACTCTACCCCACGCTCCACAGGGGGGGCCCCCCGGCAGCTTCTGGTTGGGTAGAGGCCCCAGTCCCGGGGAAAGGGGCCACCCCAGGTGGGCAAGCGAACCCCCTTGGCACAGAGCGTGCCTTCAGGTAGGAAATCGGCTGATGTGCCGGGAGCCACAGCTTTCGTGCGGAGACGGCGGAGGCGCAGGTGCCCGCCCACCAGGCGCCCCGGGCCCGGCTCTCGGCGGGCAAGCCCCCTTCTCCCCGCTGCTCCCCGTGGGCCCGAAGTCAGCCCCTGGCCGGAAGCCCCTCCCCCACCACGGTGGACTCCCGGTTTACGCCTGGGCTCGGCGCGTGTGGGATGCTCTCTCCATGTCGGCAGGTGACGCGGAGCCTGGCGCCCGCCGGGGCCAGAGCTGTCTCTGGGCTGCCTTGGCCCAGACGTGGTTTCTCAGGCCATGTGGCGGCATCTCTCAGGAGCACACCCACCGCTCCTCTCCTTCCGGGGGCTTCTGAAACACACACGGGCCAAGCTCCGTTGGTGAGGATGGGACGTGGTGTAGCTGCTGGGGAAAATGGCCCAGCGGTTGCTCGGAAAATTCGGAACGGAGCTGCCGTGCGAGCCGGCGACCCCACCTCTCGGCGTATCCCCCCGAGAGCAGGGACTCGGGGGGATCTGTGCGCACCCACGTCCACAGCAGCCTTATTCGCAACAGCCGACAGGTGGAAGCGACCCGAATGTCTGTCAACGGAGGAGCAGGCAAACAAGCTGTGTGTGTCCGTACAGTGAGGTATTCGGGCTTAACGGGGCCGACGTGGGGCAGTTGCACGGGGTGGGGTTCCAGATGGCAGGCTTCACAGTTGGCTGAGTGAGGTTGGGGCTGCCAGGCCTGCTTAACTCACAGCCAGTTCCCTTAGATCAGGGCGGTGGAAAAACCCCAAGAATGTGAATAAGTATTTTCCTTACAACCTTCGTTAACTATGCCTCTACATGGCCCGGGAGATGTTAATTTCCTTGTGTCCAGGTCTCACTCATAGTGACAGAAACACTGTCTGGGGGTGTCTCTGCCTCCTGGGCCCCCCATGTAGGGAGAGGCTCCCTCCCTTTCTAGGCAAACTAGGAAAATGATGATGGTGATGGTGGTGATGGTGGGTCAGCAGCTGGGCATACAGCTCTGGGTTTTGAGAACGGTCAGGCTGGAGGGATGTTGTCTGTGACGCTTACGTGGTATTTATCTCAGACCAAGGCCAGGGCCCTCTGTGTGCGGTTTGCAGGGAGGAGACGGGGAAGGACAGGTGTCTGGGCCACGGAGAGCGGAGGGACCTGCCTTTCTAGTCTCCTCTGACATCCCACCTCACGATCGTGTGTCTCGAGCCCGGGTGGCCCTTGGCCGCACGCATGCCTGGGGACGGCAGGGTGGCCGGCCTCCTCCTCCCTCGGCACCGCTCCCCGTCCCGACCACACCCTCGGCAGGACCAGCCCCACGAGGAAGTGCATTCCGGCAGCTTTCGTCCTGGGCGCTGCGGCTGGGTGGGCGGGAAGGTGGCCCGCCCAGGACTGTGTGTTGTTCCGTCTTCGTTTAGGGCAACATGAAGCAACATTAAGCTCTAAACCAGAGACTCAGAACCGCAGGATTCCATCGTGCCCGGTGGAATGAGCAGAGAATGCTCACTGGGCCCAGACAGTGACCGGCCCGCCGTCCCTCGCTGGGCCCAGACGGTGGCCTGGCTGCGCTCCGCACGTGGACCATGCTGTGCGCGGCTAACGCACCCGCTCCGTGTTTCCTTTCTGCACCGCAGGCGGTTACCTGGAAGTGGGAGGATGGTTCATGAGCTCATAAGGTGGGGATTTGCATGAAGCGTTCTTTGACCTCGTTTCTGGGGAGGAAGTAAGAGCTGGAGCGTCTACGCGGGTGACTCCAAACTGCTGGCCCGTGTGTGCCCCGTGCAATGCTGGGTCACTCTCAGTGGCTGGGAGGGACGCAGGGACGAGGGGCTGTGGGGCCAGAGTCTGACCTGTCCCGGCAGGCGGGGCGGGGGTGGGGGGTGGGGGGGCTCGCCATGCCCTGGGGGCACCGGCTGCAGCACAGTCCGCTCTTTCTGGAGAAACCGGAAGGAGTGTGGTGTGGACGGCGTTTCCCTTTTTTGACAGTCACACACTTGGATAATAATAAAGAACTGCCCTTAAAAATATCCAAATGCAGAGTTGCCGGGAGGTTTTGTAGAAGACGAGGCTCGCTCAGGGGCGCGTAGGGGCAGCCTCCGCTTCTGAGGGGGGCGGTCGGCACGGGCCCACACGAACAGGTCCCCGGGCCCGGGCTTCGGCCCCGGGAGCCCCTCTGGGTGCCATGCAGCCAGGGCAGGGGAGGAGGAGCTGGGGAGCCGCACACGAGTCCTGAGGTCTCCCGTCCAAACTGCACACTGCCACATCCTGTCGCTCTCCACGTGGGCCCCTGGCGGGCGGAGGTGACCTCCTGCCTTGTGCCTGAAGCTGGAGGAGGGCCCCTCGCTTGGTGCGGCGTGGTTTGGGTCCGGTTCAAGGTTCATTCTGGGGGAACGGGGGCAGAGCTCGGCCACGGAGCCCCTGCCGCCTGCCCGCGGTGGGTGGGAGTCCTGAGACCTCGGGGCTGAGAAGGGTGGCAGCATCTGATACCCGTTTCCTTGCGCTCTCCCGCCAGTGGGAGCTGGGAAGGAGTCACGTCTTGCTGGCCTCTCTCCCGCCTGCGGCCGGGGTCCTGAGTCCTTGGCCACCTGGGCCTGCCCCCTGGAATGTTCTGTACCTGGGAAGTGATGCTCATGTGTGGCCAGAGATGCACGTGGTCTGAAGGTGGCGGGGGGGGGGGGGGGGGGGGGACGGCCAGACCTCCCAGCGCCCCACCTGCCATGGCTCTGGATGCGTCCTGGGACGGCACCCCGCCCCCACAGCCGGCGGCCCCCGCCTCCCATCAAGAGCTGCCTCTGCCCCTGCTCTGCCGGCTTCCCTTATGCTGCTGAGTCACGTCCCGGATCCCACTCTGGGCAGTTGCGACTTCTGGCTGGGTTGTCAGCAGCTGAATGTCCTTCCTGCCCCTTGACAGGAAAGTTGCAGCTCTGGAAAATTACCAGGCCAGGAAGCAAGGGAAGTTTCTGCCCTGGGGAGGCTGACAGAGGAATTTCCCAGGTTGGTCCCAGCCCGCGAGGAGAAATACTGACTCCTGGCAACCTTTATCATTTTTTTTTTCTTTAATTTAAGTAGGCTCAACGCCCAGCGTGGGGCTTGAACTCACGACCTCGATATCAAAAGTGGCATGCTCCACCGACTGAGCCGGCCAGGAGCCCCACCCGGTAGCCTTTATTAGAACCAATTTCCTGATTCTGGGGCAGCCGGGAAGGCTGTGTCCCAGACTGCGCTCGTGGACCCAAGCCAGTCTGTTCAAGAGAAACTCGGTCCTTTGTGAGAGGTGGAGACTCTAAGCGGACTCCTTCCAGAAAGCACGGGAACCCCCAGTGACGGCCTGAAGTGACTAAAACACGGCCAGGAGGCACATCCCTGCCCCAGCCCTCCCTAGGCAAACTTTGTGTTCAACGCACCTGAGAGTCAGGTAAATACCGATAGCAGGTTAAATACGAGTTGAACCATTAGAACAGAAAATACAGCTGCCGAGCAGCCCAGAGAGGCTGTGGGTTCCGGGAGGGGCAGGCCCGACACTGACTGAGCTCGCCGCCCGGCACAGGTCGTTCGCTTCTGTAGGAACCACTGATCTGGACACCCGCCTCCCCCCCTCTGTCTCTCTGCCGCTGGCCCGCGTGTTTGTCGCACCCACGTGGGTGTCGCATGGCGCACAGTTCCGGGGAAGGCTCCCGAACGCTCCTGAGGAGAAGCCACTGAGGAGTTATGCACAGCTCAGCCCTGGACGCAGCACGCGAACCTGATGAGCGGAGCTGTGGACAACCCCAGCAACCTGACGGGGGCCCCCGAGCAAGGGGCTTCGAGGCCAAGTTTGATACTGAAAGAGAAAGCCGGCTGACAGAGGCACACGTGGCACCCAAGGATGCCTGCAGGGTGACATCCACCCGTCTGAGCTGCTCTGCCGTCCAGCACCCACGGGGAGGGCCAGTACGCAGGCAGGCCTCAGTTTGCCCATCTGTAAGATGGGGACCCAGCCGCGCTGCAGGGAGAGCAAAGGAGGCTGTGCCACCAGGGGCAGGGGCCGCGTGAGCCGTCCGCAAGGGTCCTGGGGCCACCCTCCCAGCAGGTGCTCACAGTTAAGAAACACAGACTTAGACTGTATCTCTTCCTGCTTCAAACCCTCCACGCTCCCGGGAACCTCCCCGCACTCAGCACCCACGCTCCTTCCCTCAAAGGCCACGTGAGTCTCCTGTTGCTGCTGTGACAAATCACCGCGAGCCCAGGGCTGAAAACGACACACGGTCCCAGGGCCGAAGTCCAACCCGGCCTCACAGGGCTGCAGGTGTCCACAGGATGGAACTCCTTCCGGAGGCTCCAGGAGAGAATCCGGGTCCTTGTCTGTTCCGGCTCCTGGGGGCAGAGGCCTGGGGTGGGGGGCATGGAGTCTCCACAGAAGCACGGTGAATAGAGAAGAGTCGAGCTCTGGGCTCCTGGGGCCCTCGCTGTAGGACTTGTCGCGTCCTCCGCTCCCCATCAGAGTGGGTCTCCGAGAGCGGCCGGGTCGGCCTGGTGCGCCAGCTCACGCGGCCTTGGAGTCCTTGCTCATCCCTCAGAACACCGAGTGTCACCTTATGGCCGTTAACCCAGGTGGGCTGCCTGCAGGCGGGGGGCTGGCAACATGGGTTTTGAAACCCCAGTCCCATCCGGCAACCACAGAGTGCTTTAATCTGACTTTAATTAGGTCAGATTTAAAAATTTTAATGACAGGGGGTGCCTGGGGGGCTCAGTCGGTTAAGCATCGACTTTGGCTCAGGTCATGATCTCACGTTTCGGGGGCTCGAGCCTCACCCACGTCGGGCTCTATGCTGACAGCTCGGAGCCTGGAGCCTGGTTTGGATTCTGGGTCCTCTCTCTCTGTGCACCTCCCCTGCTCCTGCTCTGTCTCTGCCTCTCTCTCAAAAGTGAATAAACATTAATAAAAAAATTTTTTTTTTTTAGGTTTTAATGACAGTTCAGTTACTGAAAACTTTTATGTATGTTTGGAACAACTTAGGTAAATGAATGTCCCTTTTGGACTATAAATCTTATGAAATGTAAGTACAATCAATCATATCTGATAACAAGTTTAGCGAGTAAATTGAAAAGTGCTGTAAGTGTAACAAAGACACTGGACTTTGAGGACTTATAGAAAAAAAGGAAAGTATCCCACCAATAATTCCTTATATTGATCACATGTGTAAGTGGTAAGTTTTGGCTCTGTTGGATTAAATAAGATATTCTTTCTGTTTTCCCTTAAGACAGATCTTGCTCAGCCCAGGTAAAAAAACGTATTATTACAGTTAACTTCGCCCATTTCATGTAAAAATTACCCACGTGGCTCCATTATATTTTTATTGGACTGTTTCATTCCGGGTGCGCCAAGTGTAAAAAACCCAAGCAAACCCCGGCGGTTTTGCGGCGCCACCTAGTGGAACCGCGGAGAGAGTGCGTTCTTTGGAGAGCTGGCGCGTGGGTGCCGGAGTGCGACCCCCGGGGGCGGAGGGGGGGCGGGGTGGGGTGAGCAGGGCTCCGTCCCCGCGCCCGAGCGGGAGTCCGGCCACCGTCGCCGCAGGGGCTGGAGGCCTTTCCTGCAAACCCCGAAGACAACTGCAAACAGCCAGGCTGGCGCAGCGGGGACCAGCCGCGTGCAGTGGCCTGGGCCTCAGGGCGCCCGGGACGCGGGCACCAGGTCCGGCACCAGAACCTTCCAGCGGCCCCGCTGCCCTCCGCGTCCTGTTGCAGCCTGTGGGCTCGGAGCCCTTTCCGAGCCGGGGACCGCGGGCACCGCGCCTCCGTCTCCCCACCCGCCCCCGGCCACCCGGAGCCGCACGCGAACGGGGCACCTCGTGCCAGCCGACCCCACCTGTGCCGCCCCAGGCCCCCCCCCCCCCCCCCCCC
>NW_024412463.1:11597030-11624978 GCF_014898765.1 Herpailurus yagouaroundi | reverse complement strand
TGCAGCCTGTGGGCTCGGAGCCCTTTCCGAGCCGGGGACCGCGGGCATCGCGCCTCCGTCTCCCCACCCGCCCCCGGCCACCCGGAGGCGCACGCGAACGGGGCACCTCGTGCCAGCCGACCCCACCTGTGCCGCCCCAGGCCCCCCCCCCCCCGCCCACCGAGCGGGAGGCCGGTGCCTGCGTGGGGCTTGGGCAGGAGGCCATCCCCCTGGGGGGGTCGCTCCCCGGGGGGGGGGGGGGGGGGGGGGGGTGCGGTTCCCGCCCCCTCGGGGAAGGTCCCGGCTCGGCTTCGTCACCCTCCCATCAAGGCCACTTCCGGGCGCACCGTGACCCCGCATGACTCAGCCCAGGCCTCCGCGCTCAGGAAACGGCAGGTGACGCAGGGTCACAGTGAAACCACCGTGACTGTGACCCGGAGCTGGAGTGGAAACGTTTGAGGAGCCGTAAATCCTTCCTGGGAAACTCCCCGGGCTTCGCGGGGGGGGGGCCGAGCCGCCAGACTCCGGCCTGTGCCGCGTTCGCGTGCGGCCCCGGGTGGCCGGGGGCGGGCGGGGAAACCGAGGGGCCGCGCCCGCGGTCCGGAAACGGGCTCCGAGCCCGCGGGCTGCAACGGGACGGGCGTCCAGCGGGGCCGAGGAGCCCCTGGAAAGTTCCGGCGTCCCGGGTGCGCCGAGGCGCCGCGCCCTCCTCTGCCCCCTGGAGGCCGGCG
The DNA here is from genome assembly GCF_014898765.1 of Herpailurus yagouaroundi. Taxonomy (NCBI): domain Eukaryota; kingdom Metazoa; phylum Chordata; class Mammalia; order Carnivora; family Felidae; genus Herpailurus; species Herpailurus yagouaroundi. Next base: position 11,624,268 of record NW_024412463.1, on the reverse strand, counting down.
AGCCTGGGGACGCCCCCGGGAGGCACCGGCAGCCTCTCCACGCCGCGGATTCCAGGCAGCTGGCTTTCCCCGCGCCTCCCTCCCGGATCGCGGGCAGGGACGCCGGGGGGACGGCAGCCTGGCTGCACGCTGGCGGGGGTTTCGGTCACCGGTGGTTCCCTGCGCGTGGCTTCCACCGCCCACACCGCAAGATCGCTGCGCGCAGGAGGCGGGGCGGGCCCTTCTGGAATCCCGCGCCCGCCCTTCTCTGGGGAGAACACACAGCAAAGCAGGGGGAAAAGCAGGTGCTCCGGCTGACCCCACCCACCCCAGGCGCAGACACTCCCGGACCCCACAGTCCCTACAGCAAGGGCAGCACAAATGCCTCAGTCTTGCCTTAAAAACCAAACCAAAGCAAACATTTTTCAAAAAGAAAGCCTGGGCTGTGCTGGTGTTTTCATCACCGTCTCGAAGGCGTGCGTCTCGACGCAGCGGCACGACGGGTGTGGACAATGGCTGCCGTCACCCTTCCCGGTGCCCAGTCGGGCCTTTCCGAGGGCTTGCCACCACCCGGCCCTGCGGAGCTGCCACCCTGGCTCGGGGAGGCGTGGCATCGAGGTCTGGCCCAGGGCCCCGTGGGGCCTGCAGGCCCTCCTTCTGGCACCTTCCCTCCCCCGCGGCCGGACCCCCTCTCTGCCGGCTCTCCCAGGCTGTGCGTGCAACTTGGGCATGGTTAGGGGTCTTCTCTACATACAAACGCTACCTTTCTGACAGTCTGAGAAAGAGTAGAAGGGGAGGCAAATGCTCAGCCGGGTCCCCCCAGCGCCGGGCTCTCTCCAGGCAGATGATGCACACGCCTGCCGCCCAGAGGGAGGGGCCCCGCTCATTCATTCGCTTTGCTGTAGGCCATTGTCCAAACACGCACAGTTTACCCACTGAGTTGTTCGCGGGCACTTGGGCTCCTACCACTTTGGGGCTGTTCCCAACGGCACCGCCATGCCTGCGGAGTGGCCACACTCCGCGTGTGCACTTCTGATGGAAGCGGGTGCCGCCGCGTTGTGGCTCCAGGATACGCACGTGCCTCGCCTGGATCTGTGTGATCTGTGCCAAGCAACGTTCCCTTGGAAAGAGGCTGTGTTCTTCTCGAATACATACAGCAGCAATACCCAGGTTAGCCGCAGCATGGGTGTTTATCAAGTCCTTCCAAAGCGGATCCCAACTCTGTGAGGTGCATCGAGGGGCAGACACGATCACTTCTGTGGTGTCACAGATGAGGATAAAGTGAGAAGTCGGGTGGCTCGCCCTGAGTCCATCGCTAGTGAGCGCGGAGCCTGAATCCCACCCGCTGGGCGCTGGTGCTGAGGTGAACAGTCTTCGTTCCCATCATTTACCTCTCCATCACTCGCATTGCCTTGTAAAAAATCGGTTTTAATTGCAAGGGGACTATGGTAATGGTTGTTCCACCGCGCCCCGGCTCTTTCCTCCTCTGTTATGACAATAACCCGCTTGCTAAGCGGATGCCCATCTTCCCTGTGTTTGCAGCCCCATTCGGGTGCGTGCCTCCTTGCACTACGATCCTGAATAACTCCGTTGGAAGTGATTTATAGAACAAAGTCAGTGGGAACAGATAGAGGAGTCATCAGCAGGACACTGACCGGCCTGTCTTGTAATTTCTTCTGATTTGCCGCGAGTAAGTTTAGGAAGGCCCGCTGCTCACCCCGGGCACGGGTGGGGACGGCCCTGGGCCCTTGGCCGCCCGCCTGTCCGACTCTTACAGAACTGCGTGCGCATCTGCCCACTGTTTCTGGAACTCTCTTCACCCCACTCGGCCGTGGTTGGGGTTACATGCTTCGTCAGTGAGCGTGCTTTTACAGCATTTCAGTGGCTGCATACGATTCTCCCACAACCTGCTTATGCTCGGAGACCGTTTCCAGCTTCAGGTGCTATGTGGAGCGACGGTGCTGGATGCAAATCTTCCCGCGGGAATGCATTTTTTACGGACATATTTCTATGAATTTTATTAGGATTTCGGTTCCTTGTATCTAAATGCGCCCCGTTGCCTTGCTCCCACCCCAGCCTCCGTGCCGCAGGGCATAAGGGGTCTTTTCTCTGTTCTTTGGCCAGAATTGGTTTTATGATTTAAAACATTGTTTGCCAGAAGATAAATTGAACGCCATCGATGCTTTTGTGGCATTTCTCTGACTCCAGCGAAGTGAAGCATTGGTCATGAGCTCACTGGCCACAGTGCAGTTTGTGAAATGCCTGTTCAAGTCTTTTGCCCATTTCTTGTGGGTGCACTTGTCCTTTAAAAATGTAGTGCTTTAAGGGCGCCTGGGTGGCTCAGTCAGTTAGGCATCTGACTTCCACTCAGGTCATGATCTCGCAGTTCGTGAGTTGAAGTCCCTCGTCCGGCTCTGGTCTGATAGCTCAGAGCCTGGAGCCTGCTTCGGAGTCTTGTCTCCCTCTCTCTCTGCTCCTCCCCTGCTCACGCTCTGTCTCTCTCTCTCTCTCTCTCTCTCTCAAAAAGAAACATTTAAAAATTTTTTTTAAAAATGTATTGCTTTATAAGATTATTACTAACCATTTGTGACATATATTGAAACACTTTCTCCTGGTTTGCCATTTGCTTCTAATTTTGGTTTATGGTAACTTTAACCATTCAGATGTTTTACGTTTTTATGTGGTCAAATATATGAGTCTTTCCTTTTGTGGTGCTTGGAAAGGACTCACCATCCCAGAGCAATAAAATAACTCACTGTGTCCCTGTTATTTTATCTGTCTGGCGGATTTGGGTATACGGTGACGTGAGGCTTCTGAACTTTGGTTCCAACTGCACATTTAAATAATTAGCTGAGGGTCTGGCACTGGTGACCCACGATCGCAGAGCGCGTGTAATTATACGGTTTGAAAGGGATAGAGGCTAATGTTTTCTAGAGATCTTCATCGACAGCCCTGAATAAACTCATTTGTCCGTGTCCGTGGGGTTGGAGACAATGATTTTCCCCCAACCGGAGATCTTTCAGCTACTGGGCAGTGACCCCTGAGGTTGGGGTCTGTCTCAGGGCCACTGCCGCCCCCCACGCGCACACACGAGGTCGCAGACGGAAGGGAAGAGCCCGAAGCAGCGTCCTCGCACGCACGCCCGGTGTGAGTGTGGCCTGGGCTGCGTGGCTGCGTCTGGTGATCAGTCCCCGGGGGCCAGGCGGGCCCCCAGGAGGGTGTGGGCCGGAGTGAAGGCCGCCTCTCACCAGGCGGAGCCGCCTGGGAGGACGCCCCTGCTCGCGACGCCGGGCTGTCCGGAAAAGACCTGACTCGTGGGATTTCATAAATCAAGATGATTTTCGTGTCGAGGGTTGAAAATTGATTAAAATCTGAGCTGTCACGTGTCGTATGGATCCGGGAGGCCGGTCTCCCTCAAGCTGTCTCTGCCAGAGTCCCGGGTATCAGCAGTTTTCCCGGAAAGCAATCTTTCCACGTTTAGCGTCGGTGCAATTACTGTGATGCCGTGGTGGCCGCGGGCCTGGCAGGCGGGGGCTCGGTGACTGGGGTTCGCACAGCTCCCGGCTCCCGAGCACCTTGGCCAGGGGGGACCCGTAGGGCAAAAGCTGAGGCGTGTTGGCCCGATGCCTCAGGACCTCCCTGCCACGGGGGCGGGGGCTCCCACTGACGTCAGATCGCTGGGCCGGGTTTGCGCTGGGGCGGGGGCCTCAAAATAGCTGACCAGTCGCTCTACCCTTGCGCCAGGCTCCCTTCTGCCCCCGATAGAGGTCGTGCGGCGTCATCACCCGCTTCCGTGAGCAGGGGCCTCGAGGGGGGTCCCCGCGTCCACCAGCCCGCGGAGTTTTGGTGACCGTGAAGCCAAGGCCCGGACCGAGTGTGGGCGTCTGGCCCGTGTGCTCGTGCTTGGCCGTCACCTGACGAGGACGGGCCCTGGGCTCCCGCCGGTCCCAGAAGACTAAGGGGGACGGGAACGGGAAGGAGATGCCCCTTCCCACCCGCCATGGGGACGCTCGTTACCCGGCGCCGGGTGACTGACACGCTGCCTGGCTTGGCCGGCAGGTTCCTGGTGCCCGCCTGTTGATTCGGCTCCTAAAGGCTTCGGTGTCCGTGGGCTTCTCTCGTTCCCCACCCCCTTCCTTTCTCTGAGACGCGAACCGAGTGGCAGGGAGCCCCTCCGGGTCCGAGGAGCAGACCCCACAGCGACTGGCGAGCTGCCCCTGCACTCCGGCACCGGGCCGCCCCCTGCCCTCGACCCGCATCCCGCCTGTCCTCCGCTCCCAGCCGAAGGGCTACGGGGGAACGGCTGGGCCGTGGTCCCCGGTCGCGGGGCCGGGGCTCGGGCGCCTGCACGTGTGCAGCGGAAGCCAGAGGGGCTGCCGGGGTCTTCCTTCGGGCGGGGCCCCTCATGCCGCACTCCTGCCGACCCTGCGGATCCTCCGGTGTCCTGAGCGAGGCGGGCAGTCCACACCGGCCAGCTGCCACCCGGTCCTCACCCACACGGGCCCGTCTCCACAGCCGCTCGGGGACACCGAGCCAGGACCCGCATGCCGGCCCGGAGAGGCCACCGGCAGCCTGCCGGCCCCAGGCGGGGCGGGGGTGCCTTCTCAGGTGGCTTCTCCTGCCCCAGCCTGGCGTCGGTGGGGGTCCCGACCTCACTCACCTCCTGTCCCTGGCTGTTCTCCGTACAACAGCCGTTAAGGTAAACCGTCATCCTTTTCGTGGCCGAGGGCTCTCAAGCCCGACTGCGTGTCTGCCCACACAACCCCTGCCCGTTCATCCTCGGGCGGCCTGGGAACCTGTATTTTTCTCGCTGTGGGATTTTGTGGCCGCGTGGACTGCTTGCACACGTAACAAAGTTCCAGACCCACACGGGGCAGCCGCACGCCTCCCAGCCCCTCCCTTCTTCTAGAGCTGAAACGTGTAACATCAAACCGAAGGCTCGCTGGTGTTTGCGAAACCGTATCTCCTCAGTAAATTTTCAAGTTGTGATTTATTTTTCTCCTTCCTGTTTTAAACACACATGGAAAATTTTAGAAGGGTTTCAATTTACAGAAATGCTGCAAAGAGAGGGTGGCGAGTCCCCACGTGCCCCCAGCCAGATGCCCTGCCGCTCCCGTCTTGGGTCACGATGGTACGTTTGTCACAGGGAAGGAGCGTGTGAACCCGTGATGGGAAATGGGCTTTGCTGACGTCCCACTGTCCTCCTTCTGTGCCAGGACCACATGACGCTTGGTCACCACGTCTCCTCGGGCCCCTCTCGGCTGGGACACTCTTGGACTTTCCTTGTTTTTGGCGACCTTGGCAGCTGTAAGGAGGATTGGACCGGTGCTTTGTAGAATGTCCCTCAAGCTGGATTTGTCAGAGGCTTGTCTCACGATGGGGTCATGGCATCTTCTCCGCGGCCTGGCGTGGGCCCAGCGAGCCCACGCCACCCCATCCTGCCCCTTCAGCTTAAACACAGGCTGGCCGGCCTCCCTCGGTTGCAGGTGGCGGAAAACACAACCCGGAAGGTCAGGGCAGGCTGATTTCAGGTACGGCTTGATCAAGGGTTTAGAAGGTGTGGTGCCTGGGTGGCTGAGTCGGTTGAGCGTCCAACTTCATCTCAGGTCATGATCTCCCAGCTTGTGGGTTCGAGCCCCGCGTCGGGCTCTGTGCTGACAGCTCGGAGCCTGGAGCCTGTTCGGATTCTGTGTCTCCCTCTCTCTGTGCCCCTCCCCTGCTCATGCTCTGTCTCTCTCTCAAAAATAAACATTTTATTTAAAAAGGATTTAAAATGTATTGCCAAGATGAGATTTCTCCTCTCTCTGTCCCACCCACATCGGCTCTGTCCTCAAGAACCCATTTCACTGACATGGATGCAGTCCCCGAATCAACCCCCCCCCCAGGGTCACGTGCCCACCCTGGATGGCAGCCAGGCAGCCGAGCCTGTAATACGTGGGCTGGAGGAGCAGCGGTGGATCCCCAAGGCAAAACCAGTCCACCACCGTAAGAGGGGGGCCCCTCCACTAAGGTCTTCTGCAGCGGGGAAGGGATTCCCAGCGGCCCTGGCCCCACTGGGCCTGCAGCCCAGAACTCTGCTGAGGAGGCCACGAGGAGGCAGGGGTAGGACATGTGCCCTCAGCCCCGACCCAGATCGTTACACAGCGTGAGACGCAGCGTTCGCGCCCCCACGATAATTCTCCAGGCGAGTGACGTGGAGCGAGTGGACGTTCAAACGCGGCCGTGGCTGGCCCTGCATTTGGGGCCGAGTGACACGGGGCACGGGCAGGATGGACGAGGCCCGTGTAACCCATCAGGAACCCTTCAGGGAGGTGACTGTTGCTAGGTCCCTTGAATGGTATTTAAGGAGGAAATGAATTTGTGAAATTACCTAAACGTGCGGCCCAATGGACACACGGCGGCCCTCCGGGTCTTCAGCGGGAAATGACCTGGGACTTGGCCGGAGCAGGGCTCAGAGAGTCTGCCCCAGTGGCGGGATGGCAGACGGTGTCTCGCACTTGCATTAAGGCCAAACAATGAGTGGTCACGTTTAGAAAAGGGTGTCACCCGAAAGTGCTCTGTTCCTCACTCACGAAATCAAGGCAGCGAGGCTCGAGCCTCCACGAGTGTCTTAGAAGGCTGCTACCACAGGTGTGGGGAAGAACCTTCTGGAAGAGGGCGCTTTCGCTGCACTTCCCCAAAGTGGAAAAGTGTGAATTTCCCTGGGACACCGGCCTATTAGGAGGCCACAGCGTGACCTCAGAGAAGTGCGGATGGTAAGTACGAGAAATGTCATTCGGAAGGGCCACTGTGGGCTCCCCCAGCCGCCCGCTGGGCTCCCTGACCACTCACCCCTGCGGCCCGCCGGATATGGAGCTGGGTCTGTATGTCCCTGCCCCGCGAGGACGAGGACCGGCCTGCGGGGCAACCTGGCCCAGAGCCTGGGCAAGTGCCAACCCCAGGAGTGGACGACAGGCCATCTCCGAGAGATGCTGAAGTGCAGGGGTGGCTGGGGAGGGACATCGGACCCCAACAGGGTCCCAGGTGGGGGCGTGACGGGAGCTGGCAGGTGTCCGGGGCCGAAGGGTCCGTCAGTTCCATCTTCCCTCTCCACCCGCCCACTCCACCTCTGTCCGTCCCACCCTGCCTCTCCCCTGCCCGCCCCCGCGCCTCTCCCGGAACTTACCCTCTGCAGACAGGGTTGTGAGTCGGTGCCTGGAGCTGGCTACACTGGGGTTGCTCTGGACACGGAGCACTGCCGGTGCAGGAGACTGGCCCTGGGGACCGTCCAGGACAGGAGGGGGCGCTGAGCATGGAGCCTGCTGCGGGGGGAGGAGTGAGGGTCTCGGAGCATTGCCCGGCACTGAAAGGAAACCAAGGGGCGCGGCTGGTGGGGCAGGAGCGCCCTGGAGGCCCCACCACCCTGCAGTCCCGAGTCCTAAACCGCTTCAGGGCCTGTGCCTCCAGGATCAAGGCCAGCAGGGCTTTCCCCCTAGCCCCCCCCAACCCGCCCCGCCTCCCCCCACCCCGCGCTCTCCGCTGCCCTGCCCTCCGACTCCACCCTGGGCTGAGACCCTGCCCTCCTTCCGCCTCCCTCACTGCTGGGCCAGGATGGGCAGTGTGTGACCTGCTGTGACCTACAGGTCTGCCCGGGCTGGTGGGGCAGGGGCGCTTACCTGGGACACCTGGCGGGGGGCTGCAGGAGAGTCTGACCTGTGTTGGCTCAGCCTGCTGTGCGCACACTTCCCGCGTCCAGGGTCTGAGCCGGGGGTCCCCGGTCCCAATCTGGTCCTGGGCCAACCTCGGGGGGGGGGGGGCACATGTTCCTACAGGTGTCCCCTTGGGTGTCCCCCTGACCCCCAGGGCACATGGTTGAAGAATCACGCTCCTGCTGAGCACAGACCTTGGAAATGAAAGGAACAGAGAGCCCAGCCAGTTGGTGGGACCGTGGCGGAACTTGGGCCCTTTTAGTGGCTCAGCGCCCACCCCCACCCAGGAAGGAGGTCCCTGTGTGGCTTGTCCGAGCCCTGGCCCACAGACTCTGAGAGCAACACACGAGGTCATCTTACAACCTGAGTCTCGGTGCTTGTGATGTGGTAGTCATGGGAACAACGTTTGAGGTCTGGGGGCAGGCCCTGGGACATCTGGGGGCTGATCCCGGTGGGCTGTCGGGGGAGGCCCTGGGGGTCTTACAGTGGCATTTGCTAGACAAGCATCTCCTGCAGCAGCCTAGCTGACATCCTTTGGTTGAAGCAAATATTGGCCTTGGGGGCTCACCTCCCTCCAACCTCGCCCACACGTGCTCTGGGTACATGGTGCGTCTCCTGCCACAGGGCCTTTGCACACGTAGGTCTGGCCTTGGGGAAAGCTCCCCTCACCCCGCATGGGTGAGGGCCTCCATTATCCACTGCCCCTGTACCCCAAAACTCTTCCTGTTCCCATCAGGTCTGTGCCTGCTGTTTCCTGCTGGGGACATTATCTGGCACATAATAGGACCTTACTTTGTATTTGTGAATAAAAAGTGAATGGAGTGACATTTATGCGGCCCGAGCGCCCAGTCCCTCCGTGTCTGTGGTTGAACGTGGGCCCCGCCCGCCCACCTGGCCTCCAGAGCTCACGGCCCAGAGGAGCTGGGCCCCCCAGCCTCTCCGCTGCCCGGATGTGACCTCCCCCCACCACGCTGTGAGTCCTCAGTCCGCGGCTGACCTCTTCGTTGAGATCCTGAACCTGAGAATTCTCAAGACACTGCCTTCTCCCCTCTCCCCTAAGACAGCTCACCCCTGGGACGAGAGCTTCCTGCCAAAATCCCAAAGAGCCTGTTTTATAGGCTTCTTTTATTTGGAAGCACTCTCTGGAAAGCTGACCTTTAGGACGCACTTGCCCCTCTACCGTTCAAGGTCTCAAGTCGGCACACATGGGTCGCTGAAGGGAATGTGGTTTGTCACACTGGATCAGGACAGGGGCCCCCTCGGGCTGTGTGACCCCAGCAGGTGTGCCGAGGGCTCTGTGGGGGGCGGGGGAGTTCCCTGGTCACCGGTCACCGCGAAGGTGAGAACGTAACTACCCGTGAGCAGACCCACACTGTGCAGCCGGCCCGGCCCAGGGTCCCCAGAGAGGAGACAGGGGCGCTGAGGCACGGGATTCTCGGGGGCTGCAGAGGGGAGCTCGGGGGTGGCGTGGGGAGGGGGCCCAGACGCACTGGCGGGGCCCCGGGGCAGCCAGTGATCTCATCAGAGCAGATCAGAGGGTTCCACCCAGAGGCGGGCTGGGGTGCTGTGTGTCCGTGACAAGGGGGGAGGGAAGGGGGGCAGGGCTGCCTGGGGGTGCTCTCGCCCGCAGGAGACCCAGGCGGGGGATCCCCGACGGGGGGTGCGGGAGCTGGCAGAGTGGGCTGGGACACGGGTTGAGGGGCGCCCCTGAGATCGCTAGCGGACAGGCCAGCGGGAGCCGGATGCTCAGGCCTTCAGTTGGGAGGCAGGAGTAAGGGTGACGACAACTGGGGGACAGATGCCGGCTGGTGCTGATGGGGGCTGACGGGCTGCAGCTGTGGAGAAGGACAGCCCTGGCCCCAAGGGAACGCTGCCCGGGGGACGTGGCCTTATTCTAGACTCGGGGGGGGGGGGGATGCCCAGGTCCCCCCTGACCTCACTATTCTCCCCAAAAAGGGACAGCAGATCTGGAGGGACTGTAGTGTGTGGGTGGCCCAGGTTGCAGCCTCCAGATGGCCGGTGTGTGGTTTGGGGCCGCGGGCCCTCGCTGTCCCCTCTTCCCGGCTCCTGCTGGTGGGGGCCAGGGAGGGGCCCGCAGGGGAGGTGGGCATCGTAGTGAACAGGCAGGGAGGGGCCAGGTTCACCCCCATCCGGATGTGCCCTCCGAGGCTGGGCAGGTCCTACGGGGGGGCACGGCCCGCACGTGTGTGCGCACTGTGGCTGCCACACCGTCCCCGCCCGGCCGCCACGTGACGGGGATTGTCGTCCGCGTCCACACAGAGCCTCGCCCGCGCTGGCACACTCAGGGGACGCTTTGGCCAAAGGCCATTAAGCTGTCACGCTCCATATGTCTCACGTCCTTCTTCCTGCCCCGTGTGCGTGCGACGCCTCTGCCTCCCGTCTCCTCCTCTGCACTGAGTCACCGCCGTCCGGCCGGACCGCCCCCCAGCTCTGAGCTCACCGGCCCCGCCATCAGCGAGCCGCCCCGGAGCGGCGGCGTGGGGCCGAAGAGACCGGGTCCTCCCTGCAAGGACTCAGCCGGCCCAAGCGGCTGGAGGAGCTCAGAGAACGCGGGGCCGGGGCAGTGCCTCCGTGTGACGACGGAGCGGGGACGAGGTCCGGAGGCCCCAGCTCAGGTTCTGAGTCCGGCCCTGCGCCTCCCGTCCCCACGGCCGTGGGTGTGCCGCTCCGGGCTGCCCGCGTCTGAGGATGCCGGCCCGACGTGTCGACACGAGGGGGCTGATCCCCACTCCACCTGACCCGGCCTCTGCCCGCAGCCTCCCCGCCAGTTGCGGGTCAGCTCCGGCCAACTGCCAGGAAGAGTCCTCACCACCTGCCTGAGCTCCCAGCACCGCCCGGGGGGGGGGGGCGCACCCAGCGGGGGCCCACGCTCACTCGCCCTCGGGCCTCAGAAAGATCTTCCTGCAAGCGTCATGGGCAGGAAACCCTCGAGGGAGCACAGAGGTGGCGTCTCCCACGCGGCCAAGGTGCGGATTGGGCGACAGCCCACCCCTCCACTAATCACAACGGAAATCCACGCAAAATGCAAACGAAAACTTCTGCCGGGGACGCGGTGAAGTGCGCAGAACTTCTGGGTTTTCCCGGCGGCTCTGCCCAGGAGGCGAGGCCCGGCCTCGGGTCAGTGCGGCCACGCGAGAGGCTCTGGTTGTGATAGAAACCCCCCCTTTCCAGGGAGAGAAACAGGGAGAGGGGCTCCTACGGGGGGGGGGGGGGGGAGAGGACCCGGGGAGGGAGGGAGCCGACAAGAGGGTCCCCTAGTTCCGTGTCTGGCCCCGCACCCACCTCAGAACAGCCCCGGAGGGTGCACGTGTGAGGCCCACAGAAGGCGAGGTGAACCCACCTCCATGCCACCAATGCCAGCATCTCCAGAGGATTAAAACAGGACCCGGCATCTATGCAGCACGGCATTCCAGTGCTCATGATGTGAAACAAAATCGCTCGACAGAAACCAGGAAAATGGGGGCCCCCGGGCGACTTGGTCGGTTAAGCGTCTGACTCTTGATTTCGGCTCAGGTCGTGATCTCACAGTTCTTAAGATCGAGCCCCGTGTCGGGCTCTGTGCTGACAGCATGCAGGCTGCTTGGGATTCTCTCTCTCTCCCTCTCTCTCTGCCCCTCCGCTCTCCTCTCTCTCAAAATAAATAAATAAACGTAAAAAAAAAAACAAAACAGGAAAAAGATCAATCCTCAGGAGGAGGGACGATGGATGGCCAGATGCCAGCCCTGGGTATGACCAGGTACTTACAGCTGGCGTCCTGACTGTGTTTTGTGAGACCTCTGTCTCTCTGTCTCTCTCTCTCTCACACACACACACACTGTATGATAAGAAATTAATAAGAATTCTCAGCAGAGGGGTAGGAAACATAAAAAACAAATGAGTATTTTCGAATCCAAAAATGCAAGGTCTGAAACCCCCTGATGGAGTTGAGAGCAGAACAGGGATGAAAGAGAAAGCCAGTGAACTTGAAGATAAACAAAAAAGACCCAATCCAAAGAAGAGAGACAGGAAGTGACAGCTGAGTGGAGGCTCAGGGGCCAGCGGGCACGACCTCAGAAAGTCCAGGCGGAGAGAAGAAAGGTGGGGAAGGGATTCAAAGGAATAGTGGCGGGAAACATCCCCAATTTGGTGAGAGAAACGTGTCAAAACGTTGAAGAAGCTCAGAGAATCCCAAAGAGGATGAACTTAAGAAAACCACATTGAGAAACATAATAATCCCTGAAAACCAAAGAAAACGTCTTGGAGGCAGCTAGAGAGAAACGACACGTTGCAGTCACCGTCCGGTGATTCAGTCGCCTCACGTCGCGGGGATGAGGCACAGGGAAGCGGCGCCTGGAATGCGGAAAGAAAAGCGCTTTGGCCGAGTTTCATTTCCGGTGACTACCTCTTTCAGGAATGAAGGTAAAGATCATCCCAGGTGAAAGAAGCCCGAGAGAATCCCCCACCGCAGACCGTCTGCTCCCGAAATGGCGCGGGGGCTCCCCAGGCTGGTGGGGAGCAGCGCCGGGGAGGGGAGGGGTGGGGGGAGCCGCCTTCACAACAGAAATGTGGTTCCCTGAGTAAACACAGGAGTCTGCTTCCCTCCCCCTTTGAAAAAATGGCCGCACTGCGGCCAGATGGTCAGCCCTCGTCGAGGACACACGGGCGGCAACCGCGAAGGCCAGCGGGGCCGGGGCGGGGGGTGGGGGGACGCGCCGGGATCCGCAAGCCCGCTCTATTTTACAGGAGGGGGTAAAGACGCAGGGTACTGACAGTGAAAATGACAGAAGAAGAGACAGCCGAAACGCCGGCTAATGCCTGACCGTGCCATACTAAGCAACATATTCGTTACAACAAATAAACGAACCCAGAGGAGGGAGGCACAAAACAAAGCAGAAGACGACAGACCTAAACTCAGCCAGTGGATAATTACATCAAGGGTTAATGGGTTAAACATTCCCATTAAAAGGCAGAGACCGGGGCACCTGGTGGCTCAGCCGGTTAAGGGTCCGACTCGTGGTTTCGGCTCAGGTCGTGATCTCACGGTTGGGGAGTCTGAGCCCCGGGTTGGGGGCTCAAATCCCTGCTTGGGATTCTCTCTCTCCCTCTCTCTCTGCCCCTCCCCCGCTCGCACTTTCCCTCTCAAAATAAATAAAACAAGGTTAAAAAAAAAAAAAAAAAAAGGAAAGGAAACAGATCCATTACCCGAAACCCCCTTGAACTAATTTACGATGAATCCCCTTTCTTCCCGGGGCCCGGCATCCACTGATTTGTTGTCCGTCCCTGTGGTTCTGTCTCTTCCAAAATGTCGTGTAAGAGGACCTGTGCTGGACGGGATCGTGGGTCTGGCCTCTTCCAGCGAGCGTGACGCTTTTGTGATCCGTCGCCATGATCACACCCGTCGGGGGCCTGCTCTTTCCTGGTGGGTCGGTAGGTCGCCGCATGGTCGCATGGCCGCCTGCTCGCCCAATCACTCTCAGGACACCGGGGTCCTTTACAGCCCGGGGTGATGCGAAATAGGTCCCCTGCAAACACCCACCTGTGAGTATGTGGGTGAGCATGCCTTCACTTCTCGACTCAAGAGGAGCGGGGCTGTCGCGTGCAGCGCGGCACGTGTGGGCCCGGCTGGGTAAGAAGCCGAACTATTTTCCAAAGGGGCTGTTCCCACCAGGGATGCCCGCGTCTCACGTGTTCTGCATGCCTGTCAGCTGTGGGAGCCAAGCCTGCTTGGGATTCTCTCTCCCTCTCTCACTCACTGCCCCCTTCCGCGCATGCTCTCTCTCTCTCTCTCTCTCTCTCTCGCTCAAAATAAATAAATAAACTTAAAAAAAAACTAAAAACTAAAATAAAACGAACACGAAGTTAGCCTTCCCACGTGTGCTGGCATCTCCACTACGGCGTTAACGTGCGTTTGTCTGATAATTAAGGATCCTGAACATATTTTCAGGTGCTCACTTGCCGCCCATATACCTTCTTGGAGGAAGCGTCTGCTCAAATCTGTTGCTCATTTTAAAAGCTGGGCTGTTTATGACCGAGTTTTGAGACCCCTTTATACATTCGGAATTCCAGTTCCTTATCAGGTAATGGGAAGGGCAAATGTTTTCTCCCCGTCAGCTCCTCTATTCCTTGTCTCAACTGCCACGGAAAAGGCTAAAGTTCTTAATTTTTATTAAGTTCAATTTACAAATTTGCTTTTTTATGGATCACTGCTCTTAAGTGTCATATCTAAAATCTTTGCCTAACCCAAGGTCACAAGAATTTCCTTTTCCGTCTTCCAGGAGTTTTATGGTTGCAGACTTTCTGTTTAGGTCAATGAACCAATTTGAATTAATTTTTGTATGCACTGCAGTGTGTCGGTCAAGATTCTTTTCTTTTCTTTCTTTCTTTTTTTTTTTTCCGTATGAATATCTGATCGTTCCAGCCCCATTTGTTAAAAAGACTCTCTTTTCTCTGCTGTATTGTCTTCGAATCTTCACTGAAATCAATTGACCACGTGTCTGTGGGTCCACGTGTCTATCGTGTCATAAATACCACAGGCTCGTAATGACTGTAGCCTTACAGTAAGACTTGAAGTCAGGTTAGAATCTCCCAGCTTTGTTCTTCCTTTTCAAACCCTTCTTTCGGGGATTGTAGCTCCTTTCCCTTTCCCTGTAAGTTTTAAGATTGGGTTTCCAACTTCCACACAAAAACATTCTGTGCTTTCCCTTTTATTTTTAGTTTTCGGCCTCCCGTTGGATCTATAGGCCAGTTTGGGGGAAACGAACGTGGTAATGATCCATGAACATGGTTCATCTCTCCATTTATGTGCATTTTAGCTGACCTCGATAATAGCGTTTTGTGGTCCTCAACTTACAAAATTTACACTCATTTCATTAGATTTACTAAGTCTAAGTATTTCATCTGTGTTTGGTGCCGTTGTAAATGGTACTGTTTTTGTTAAAAAATTTCTTTCATGTTTGTTTTTGAGAGATAGAGCATGAGCAGGGGAGGGGCAGAGAAAGAGGGAGACACGGAATCTGAAGCAGGCTCCAGGCTCTGAGCTGTCAGCACAGAGCCTGACGGGGGGGCTCGAACCCACAAACCATGAGATTGCAACCTGAACTGAAGTCGGACGCTTAACCGACTGAGCCACCCAGACGTCCCTGTTTTTAAGTTTCAGTTTGCAATTGCTCGTTGCTGGTATACAGACATAGGACTGATTTTTGTACAGAGACTTTGTATCTGGGGACCTTGCAAAGCTCACTTATTAGTTCTCCTAGCTTTTTGTCGGTTCTTGGGGACTTTCGATACGGATTCACGTCACCCGTGGGAAGAGTCAGGTGTGTGTCTTTTCTCCGGCCAATGTGGCGTCCCCCCGGTTCGCCATTGCCTCATTACACTGTCTAAGCCCTTCCACCATTAAAAGCGATGTTAGCTACCGGGGTGCCCGGGGGGCTCAGTCGGTTAAATCCTGACTCCTGATTTCAGCTCAGGTCGTGACCTCATGGTTCAGGGGATTGAACCGTGTTGGGCTCCACGCCGACAGTACAGAGCCTGCTCGGGATTCTGTTCCTCTCCCTCTCTCTCAAAATAAATAAATAAGCATTTAATAAAATGACGTTAGATACATACGGTTTCTTGTCTACCGTTATTAATTTTTGTAGATGCCTTTAATCAGGTTGGGGGCTTCCTTCCTTTCCGAGTGCGCTGAGGGTTTTCATCGCGAAGAGAAGTTAAATATTCTTACGGCATCTACTGAGATGTTCTCATGGGTTTTCTTCTTTGGTCTGTTGGTAGGGTGACTGCAGTATTGAGTCCAGAACCAGCCACACACCATAGGGACAACTCCACTTGGTTAGGTTGGTTTATTTTTATTTTTGCTGGATTCATGGCCTAGTATTTGTTGAAGATTTTTGAATCTGTTATGGGCTGAATGTTTATCTCCCCACCCTCCTGCCCCCGGCCAAGTTCCCTCAAAGCGCCTATGTTGAAACCCCAACTCCACCGTGATGGTATTTGGAGGTGGGGCTTTCAGGAGGTGTTTAGGGGAGGACGAGGTCGTGAGGACAGGCCCTCCCAGTGGGATTTGTGCCCTGTAGGATGGGTCACTCTATCCGCATGCACACCAAGGAGGGGCCATCTGAGGACACAGGGAGCGGAATGCGGTCTCAAGCCAGGAAGAGGCGTCACCAAGAACCAGATGGCACGGGCACCGTGGTCTCAGACTTCCAGCCTCTGGAAGCGTGAGGGGAGGGGTTTCTGTCGTTTAAGCTGCCAGTCATGGCCTTCTGAGCTGGCCGAGAGAGCCCTGACGTGCATGCGGCCTGGCCTTCCCGTCAGCACACCACAGCTGAACGCAACTCTTTCTCGGGGACCCACGCCCAACCAGAGCAAGGATGTGAGGGCGGGCGGGCAGGGGGGCCCCACCAGCCCCGTTTCGCCTCCTGGCTGTTGAAGGGCCACTGTCACTGCTCGTCTGCACCAGATGTGAGTGCTGGGAGCGGGCCCCGGGCAGGGCTCCTGTCCTGATGTGCGCTGCACCCGGAGGACAACGGGCGAGACCGCTGTCCTCATGCTACGTGTCCTTGCCTCCACCTGGCTGGGGCCGTCCGGCCTGCGGGAGCCCTCGTCTCCTCGTGTGACGACGGGCCCGCCCCGTGGTCACAGTGAGGGCGGCACAGGGCAGACGCCCACGGGAGGCCCTCTCTTGCCCCACCACCGGCATTGGCGGGGACCTGGCACCTACCTGCCCCGAGGGACCTCTCCGTGGGTGACCTGGTGGCCGTGGGCAGGTGAGGGCAGGGTGCGAGGGGCCCGGTGCCCCCCCGGGTTCTTGTCTCTCTGCGGCCCACTGGCTACCCCTCACTTCTGCCGTCTGTCTCAGTGTCTCCACGGGGTGAGGAGGAGAGGCGGGGGCCCCTGCTAACGCCCACCCCAGCCCCGCCCTGCACGGCGCCCCTCAGAGGCCGGGACTGGCTCCCCCGCGCTGCTGAGAGCTGGCGCAGGAAAGGCTCGTTCGGGGTGAGAGCATGTTGTGCCCGTCATCCGGGCTCTGGTCATTTGCCAAGCCTCTGCCTTGCTTGGCACCAACAACAGCTTTGTGTCCAAGGCCCGGGGTGCTGGCGGCTTTCAAGCACTCGCTGTCTGCCGGACGTCAGGCGATGGACGGGTCGGGTCACGGTCCCGGCATGAGCAGGGCCCAAAGGGGCTGTCGGCCGCTTTGACTCGGGACCCGAGCCTCCCGCCCAAGGGGGCCCCAGGAGATGCCTGGGACACGGATGTCCCCAGCCTCTCCTCTTCTCCTGCTGGGCTTTTAATTTATCGTTAATATCAGGGCCGAGGGGAGGCGGGTACGGTCACCCCAGCACGGGCAACATTGTCTTTGGGGGCTTCAACAAACATTAATAAACCCAAGTGAAAGTCAGAGAGGTGATTCTAAGGAAAGGGGCGAGGAATCACCCCCCTCTGCCCAGTGGTGCCCCTGTCCTTGGCACACTGCCAATCACACAGGCCGCAGACTGCCTCTCCTGGGCCCAGCGGCCTCCCTGAGCCTCCTCACCCGCACACAGGTAGGTGGGTGACGCTTGAAACAAGCAGTGTGTGGGAGGTATTTCTGTGTGTGTGTGCATGTGTGTGTCCGTGTGTGCGCGTGCAATGCTGGCAGGCGAAGGCACTGTCCGGCCACCTGTGTTTCCCACCGGGTCTCAGTTTATCCCACGGATCCCCCAATAATCGGGTCCACAGCCCCACCCCCGGTGCTCCCTGGGGGCTCTGGGTGGCTGGCCCTCTTGCTGGGTCCACCCGACTCGGGAAGCCCTGACCGGCCCCCCCTCGTAGAGGCTGCGTGGGACCAGATGGCACGCACAACCACATGGCTTGCACCTGTGCTCCTCCCCTCCCCCCACGCTGGGCCCATGGTGGGGGCGAACCTCACAGATTCCTCAATACCCGCCCCCTTCTCTCCTCCCTTCCCCAAACTCTGGGTGTGGGGTGGGGCCGGGCTCTGTTTTAAAAGCTCAGCGGGTGATTTAGTATGCAGGCAGGGCAGGAACCCCCAAGTCAGCGGTCCTCAAAGCGGGGTCCCAGACCAGCGGCATCATGGAAAGGCACATCCTCAAGGCCCCAGACCTGCCGAGCTCAGTCCTCCGGATGCGCCTCGCGGGAGTTTGAGAACCACTGCCCCCCGGGGAACCGCGTCCCTCTCCAGGGCAGTGCGGCCGCCAAGCCCAGCGCCTCCACAGGCCAAGGGCCCCTTCTGTCCCCGGTCAACGGTCACAGCATCTACTCCGGGGGGAAGCGTTCTGCGGGCAGGAGGGCACCCTGTGGTCCTGCCTCCCTGATTCACTCGAACCCCACTGGGGCCTTTGTGGGGTTGAGGGCACTGGCCCAGAAGAAAGATGTGCTGAACGGACTGGCTGGGAAGGGGGTGCGGGGTGTGCAGGGGGCTTCGGGCGTCAGCACACGGGTAGCCCGGCCGTGCGCCTCCCACCTCCTCGCCACGGAGACCCTCTGTGTACTCTGCCAACCGCACGCTGGGTGCCCTGCGTGGCAGGCGGAGCCTGGAAATCTCAGGAATCCAGGCTGCTCGTTTGTGGACCAGGAACTGAGATGCTGGACCCCCCCCCCCACGTCAGGTTAACCAGCCGGGTCGCCCCCCGGGCCTCATGGGGAGAGAACACCAGAGGCGAGCAAAGGTCCGCTTGGGCGCTGATCCAGCCCACAAAGTCGCCCAGTGTGTTCACGCGAGCCCTGGCTGCCCTTTGCAGATGATGGGGGGGGGTCTCCACAGGTGACCCCGGAACAAATCCGCTGCTGCTTTGGACAGAGGCAGGTGACTACCGTCTCTTGACCAGCAAACTCTGAGCCAAGTAACGATACCTTACTGACATCACATGCACCCCTCCGGGCCCTCTCCCCACACCCGCCCCCCTCCTCGGGTCACGGGGTTGGAGGCCACAGGGCTCGGCCTCTTCTCCCAGCCGTCCGCACCCCATGGCCTCAGACAGTCCTGACCCTTCAGAGATCACCCGTGCACTATGACCCCCGTCCACACCCACGTGCCAGCTCGTCTGGGTCCTCGGTCACCGGCTCACCCATGTGAAGGCCCGGCGGGCGGCCCAGGTTGGGTGAGGCCAGGTGGCCCTGTCCACCAGCCCTCTGGGTCCGGCTGCCCCAGGCTCTGCCGTCGATGCCTCGGTGTCCCCCAACTCAGCGTCACCGCACACCCGTCCGTCTGCAGCTCGCGGCTTCGCCCCCAAGATACATCTGAAATTCCCCTCCCGTCCCACCACGGCTCCTGAGAGATGGTCTTGAAGCCCGGCCTCCTCACTGCCCTCTGGCTCCGCACACCCGCCCCTCCCCACAGCAGCCAGAGGGTCTTATGAACACGGGGGCCAGGCCCTGTCGCCTGGGCGCCCCACAGCACCCGGAGGACCCAGCGCCACACCGGGACCCACGAGGGCCCTGAGACCTGTCACCAGCCGTGAGGGCCTCCCTCCTGGGCGAGGACCACCACCCCGTCCCACGCACCCCAGGTCCTTTGCACCTGCTGCTCCTGCCTCTGCAGTGCTGCCCCCCCCCCCCCCCGCTCCCCCCCCCCCCCCCCCCCCCCATGAGGCCCTGTAGCTGCTCCTTCCCGGGCTCAGGCACCATTTCAGACATTTCTTCCCCAGGAGGGGTCTTCCTTGACCCGCCCCTCAGTCCCTTCTGACATTATCTCAGCTGCTCCCTGGCCCCTCCCACTAGGACGTGACCCCTGGGAGCAGTGGACCTCCTCTGTCTGTCTTGTTCACTGAGTCCTGCTGCCCGTTGTGCTGAGGAAGAAACTGAGGCACCAGGAGGAGGGGGAGCGCGCCCAGCAGGCAGCTCTGGGGCTGGAGCAGGACCTGAACCCCGTCGTGGGGAGGCCGTGGCCACATCCTGTCTGGGCCAGAGAGGGGCTGTACTGGTGGCTGCCTGAGGACGTGCTCACGCTGCCTCCACAACACAGCTAGGACAGCGGCGCTGGCAGGGGAGGCCGCTGCCGTGGGGCCCGGGCCCAGAGGAGCCTCCAGGCGGCTGCTGGGTCTGGCGAGGCTCCCAGGCTCCTAATGGGCCGGGCAAGGCACCGCCCCCCCGCCCCCGGAAAGGGGTTGGAGCAGGGCTGACTGGTGGCCCAGATGCACCCAAGCCCCGCCCCCAGGGCCAGGCCCCAGAGGCCGCCCTCCGCGGGCCCGCCCACTCTGAGCAGGGGGCGGAGCCTCTGGCCTGGGGACCCCAGTGCCGGGGGTGTGGCGTGTCCCGCAGGGGCTCAGCCGGTGAGAGCTGTGTTGCACGCCCCCCATTGTGTCCTGGCCGGGGCTCCGCTGTTCTCCGGAGAGAGGTGCATCCTGGCCTCAGCCCAGGAGCTATGCAGGGGCCCCCTAGGCCTCAGTTTCCCCAGCTCTAAAGTAATCCCTGGACCCACGGAGCAGGTGTGCCCCTCCCACCTGCGTCCTGCCTGCCCTTGGCCGGCAGCCTGGAGCCCGCCGTGCCTGCTTCCTGTCTGGGTCAGCTTGCTGAATAATTCACTCGGCACGGGGCAGGCCCTGGCGGGACCGGCAGGGGTGGGGGGTGCGTCCTCCTGGACCGCGGCCCACCCCTCCAGTGCTGTCTGACTCATCTCTGGCTCCAGCTCCGAGCTTCCGTCCTGTTAATGGAACCACAGCCCCGGCGGCTCCCCCGCAGCCAGGCCGGCCCCTCCTCCCGCGGCTTCCTGGCTCTGGGGCCGGGCCCCGGTCACCCGTCCAGCACGTCGACACCGCGTTTGCAAACAAGGCTCCAGCCAGTCGCCGCGTTCACCCGCACACCTCACCGTCCACCAGGCAAGGAATCCGGCCGAACGGGGGCTCCAGAACCCCCAGGGCTGCGGTGGCCTTGTTTTCCCAAAAAGTGTCTCCCGGGAGCCCGGGAGCGTGGAAAGGGCGACTGTAGGTTCGCTTTGAGGGGGGAAGTGTGTGCGTGCACATACAACGCACCCAACACGGCTTGCATCGCCTCGGCCTCCCCTGAGCGCACACCGGTGTGCACGTGTGCGAGGACGCTGACCCAGCAGGTCCGCTGCGTTGCAGGCCTGGTCGGCCGCGGTGCTCCCACGTTTGGTGTAGGGCCGGCTTATCCTCGCTTGCCACTTCCTGCCGGTTTATCCAGGATCCCCGCTGGATACAGGGACCAAATCCCGGTCCCTGTAAACCTTTGGCACCAGGTCTGCTGGGCCCCCGTGAAGCTCCAGGCCCAGCCCTGTCCTTCAGCAAGGAGAGAGTCTGTCTGCTAAGAGGGCCTCGGATTCCCTGCTCGAGGCCCTCAGGGCAGAGCCGGCCCCCCACCCCGGGACAGGCAGCATTCCTGGGGGTGCTGGGAAGGACGGCCTCTTCCAGGTATGTCTTGGGCCGCCAGGAGCCCGGCAGAGGGGATTCTGGACAGATGTGTAAAAGCCCCTGAAGGCCCAGTCCATGGGGTCGGAACCACAGCACCCCCAGAGGGAGAGTCCAGCTTCAGGGTCAGCAGCCCTGGCCCCTCCTCACCCCCAGCCTTGGGCCGTCTCCCCCCGGGGAACACGCACAGCTCAGCCTGGTATCCTGACCCTGGTTCGATGCCCTCAGGGAGCTAAAAGTTCTGCAGGGAAATCTCCCTCCTGGCCTGCCGGTCAGGGTCCCTGGTGGGGTCCCTGGCAGGGTCCGGATGGGGTCCCGGATGAGGTCCCTGGTGGGGTCCCAGAAGGGGTCCCGGATGGGGTCCGGAGCCCCCACGGCTCCTGCACGGGTGGAGTCAGGTGCTGCCACAGGGCCTGAGTTCTGGCCGTGTCCACACCCCAGCAGCCCCCACCCCCACCCCAGGCACTGGATGATATGTAGCAGAGCCCCTCAGGAGGCCCCCAGCCGCTGGCCCTTTACCGCCTGGCTGCCCCGCCCCCCAGCTCTGATCCCAGAGGTCTGAGGTGGGCGTCCAGGGAGGCAGCGCCCTGCAATCCGGCCATCTGCACTGCGCTCCCCTTTCCCGGTGTGGATGGGGGACGCCGGGCGTAAAAACCCAGACAGTCACCCAGGAGGCAGGTCGCCGACCGGCAAAGCCCTTTGAGCCCCGGGTGCTGACAGAGGTGGCTGACTTGAACCACATGAATCCCCCCCTTCACTCGCTGTGTGACCCAACCCGGGTCCCCCCCACCCCCCCACCCCCCCACCCCCCCACCCCGCCTCCCATCTCGCTCCCCTCAGCTGTGAGATGGGGCCTGTCCAGAGGCGTGTGCTGGGCTAACGTGAGGGGCGTGGGGAGCTGAGAACAGGGCCAGGCAATGCCCAGCAGATGCCTCTGATGGAAGCATGCGACCTCTGGTCCCCTAAGTCCCCCAGATGCTTCCTCCGAGCTCGGCAGGCCTAGGGCCCCCACCTGGGGCTCCTGATATCACAAACCCCAGTTCAAACCCCACCCGCCGCCCCCCCCCCCCCCCCGCCCAGGCGCTGTGTGGCTTTGGGAAGCTGCCTGGTCTCTCTGAGGCTTCAGTTCCATCTGTGGTTTGGGGAAGCGAACCCCACACACTTGGGGCCATAGTGAGGATGAAGCGGGGTGACCACTGGCACCTGCTACGTTTGGGGTCACCTCTCCAGCAGCAGAGCCAGAGTCCCCAGCCACCGAGAGCCAGGCTGAGCTGCCCGCCAAACTAGCGGCATAAAGAAAGGGCTTTTGGAGACCAAGGGCTGCCATTCAGCACGGAGGGCTTCGCAGAGAAGGTGCCCTTGAGCTTGACCTTGAAAAAGCAGTCAATTTTGATGCTGGGGGCAGGAAGGGTGTTGCAGGAGGTAGGGGGACCCCCAGCCCCCAAAACACAGGTGCCAGGTGGAGCCCAAGCCCCTACCGCCTGCACAGCAGAGACTATCCTCCCCTGGTCCCTCCAACACCCGCAGCACGCTGACCTCCAGGGACCCATTTCCCTCCTGTTTGTGGCGACGGGGACTCGGGCCCACCGGGACACGGAGACATGCCAGGGAGGGCTTGTGTCGGAGCTGCCTGCGCGGGGCCCGGGGAGCAGCCTGGTGGCCGCACGGTGGGCTCCCGGCTGTGGAGGCCTCCGTCCCCCAGCTCCTTGGGCGCCTGCTGCCTATAAACCCCGCATCGCTGATGGGAGCTGAGCGTCCCCCTTAAAAGGCCTCAGAAGATAGATTCGATTTGGTCATTCTGCCTGGCAAACCCAACTCGAGAGCCCCGGCAGATTTGTAGGAAATTGGTTACTCGTGCCCAAAATGAGAGAGTAAATCTTGGCCCCACACGAGTCACTGCCTGAGAGGCCGTCACCCTCAGTGTCCGCAGCACTTTCTGCCTTGGCAAGCCAGCAGCATAAACCTCCGTCTTCGAAGTGATTTACAAACCGGAGCTGCGCCAGCCCGCGGCCCGCCCGGGCATCGAGCTTTGGGGACGAAGACAGACCCCAGAACGGGTGGCACCCGGGCTCTCCCAGGTGCTGGAAGCCGGCGGGGGCCAGACGGCCGTGGTGGACATCTGCACGCCCCCCCTGCCCCCCGTCGCCGCCCGAGGCCACCCCAGTCCTGGAACCGCCAGCCTGAGAGCATCTGTGGCCAAGAGCGGACGGCGCGGGGGGGAGGCGGGGGGGGTGTAGGCTGAGAGCGCCGGCGATCCGTGCCTGCAGGAGAGGCCCCCACCGAGACGGCCGGGAGCCGTGGACAGACGCCCGGTGTCCCCACGGGGGGCCAGCTCCCAGTGCGCTCAGCAGCGTGCCAGAGAGTACTCAGCACCACCTGTCAGGAACGCGGCTCCTTGTCTCTCCTCCCAGGCCGGCCTCCCGGCCGCCGGCTCCCCACCTCTGACCCAGGCTCTGCTCCGGGGACCCCGGGCCGGGACACCAGTGCTCCCACTTAGGGGGCACCCTCGATGCTCAGACCAGGGCCGTCATGTCGTGTCACACGGAGCTTCTCTGGAAGGAAACCCCCTTCATCTACCCTCTGGCTTCACAGCCCCCACTCTGCTGGAGCTGCCAGCGGGGCCCTACCCTGAGGGGAAGGCGGGTGGAACCAGCTGTTTCTGGACTGTGTCCCCGGCAGGCTCAGTCCCAGCAGGCAGCCCAGGAGCTATGCGGTCAGAGCCTCGGCACAGGCTTCCCAGAGACACCGGTGCGCGGGCCGCGTGCACAAGCCTGCGGGGCCGGCACAGGGGGCTTGTGTGACCTGGGTGCCGGGCCCTCCGAACGAGGTCACCAGGAAGCCCTTACGTCTACTCACCCGCCAGCCTGCATTTCCTAGGAGCGCTTGGCCCACCGGGCCATTGATCGCACCGGCTCCTGATCGTGGATCTCTTCGGTGCGTGTAAGCAGTGTGAAGTCACCACATTGCGTCTCCACACTCGGCCTCAGGAGCACGTAGTTCGCATGTCTGTGAAATCCTGGGAGCAGGAAGCATGCGTCATCTCTGTTCGTGTTTCCAGAGCCCGCGGCGCGGGGCCCCCAGCCGCCCTCCGAGCGCCGGCCGCGAGGGTGAACTGTGCGCGTCGCTGGGTCCTGCCGACCTCACCGGGCACGGGAGGGGCAGGGTGCGTGGCGCCCCGCCCCGGCCATCTGTCACCCCAGGTCTGTTGCCACAGAGCTCACCGTTGCTGAGGAGTGCTCTGTGCTCTAAGGTGCCACCCCGGTTCTCTGTCACCCCCATTTTACAGACAGAAGACCGAGGCCCAGACAGAGGCAGCCACTTGTCCGGGTCACATAGGACAAACGGTGTCTGCGTCCCTACACCCTCAGTCCCAGACCGGCCTCCTGTTCTGCATCTGAGGGTCTGGCTGAGCTGCCCTGGCGAGTGTGGCCAGCTGGGAGACACAGCGCCGGGCAGGGGCCAGGAACGTTCTGGACGCCTGCAGGCTTGCCTGCGTCTACACTGCCCCAGACCCGCCCACAGCCAATTCTGACCGGACAGCCGGACACCTCGCCGGTGGGGCTGACCCGTCGTCACCTACAGCGGACGTGTGTGAGTGGAGCTTGTGTGGTATACATTTGTAGTCGTGTGTGTGTGTTGGTAAGGCCGCGTGGGGCGACAGTGTGTGCGGCGTGTGGGGTCTCCACGGAAAGGCCTAACTCCTGTGGATGCACCGGCCCCCCGTGTGTGCGCCGCGGGGTTTTCGAGGTCGTGGCGGCCGTGGGCGTGTGACTTCACATCGACGGGCCGGGCCTCGGTGCCTGCCTGTCAGATCACCCAACACCAGTGTAGAGGCCGCTGTGAAGGTGTTTTCAGACGTGATTCACACTTAAGCCCGCCGACTTTGAGCAAAGTGGAGGAAGGACCCTCCGCAAAGTGGCTGAGCCTCCCGCAAGCAGCTGAGGCCGTAGGAGCAAAGACTGAGGTTTCTGGAAGGACTTCTGGGCCCAGAGACCCTGCCTGAGTGTCCAGCCTGCGGGGCTGCCCCAAAGTCACCTGAGCCGATTCTTTAAAATAAATCTCTCCCTCTCTCATTCCGGACGGATAAACAGCCAGGCAGGTAGGTGGACGGATGATGGGTGCATACATTGATCCGGCTACAGGTGCCCATACCGCGTCTGTCCGTCCCGCGAAGCTTGACTGACACGGGGAGGCTCCAGCTTTACAAGCCCGACCCACCTGTCCTCGGAGACGGGTCCGGAAGCCCGACGGACACGGTCTTGTTCCAGGTCCGAGCAGCTTAGACAGCGAACAGTCCCCCAAGTCCATGCCTCCCCTTTCTCCAGGACCCAGAGCCCCCTCTACACTTCCTTTCCCCACCACCTGTGCTCTCCCAGCCTGGATCCTGTCTGCCTGTCGTGGGACAGCTGTCCTTCCAGCCCAGCGGAGGGTCCAGGCATCAGCAGGGAAGGCAGGAAGGGCGGGGGGGGCGCGCGGAGTGTGGCTCCCACGACGGCCTCTTCTGTGTTCACCCACGTGCCGGGGCTCCTGGCTCCCGGACAAATATTTTACGGGCAGCCTGGGTCCGTGGGTGCGAATCACAGGACACTCCCTTGTCGCACCTACGCTGTCCTGCGAAGTCTGGGCAAAGTATAAGTGCTTTCCGTCCACCAGCCCCGACGAGCGGATCAAATGAAAGTCGAGTGAGAGGTCTGTAGCGTCCTTGTGAAGTCGTCTCCAGGGAGGGGGCCGCTGACAGCGCGGACACGGGCTGGGGCTCCTGTCCCCCGGGAAGGCCTGGCAAAGGAAGGGGGCCCTGGGGCGGGCATGGGGGGGCGGCACTCGAAGCCTGATTTCTCGTGACCTGGGACCTGGGCCTCCCATCTGCACCCGAGTTTTGCTTTTTAAATAAAAGCAGCCCTTGCTGCTGGTTTAACATTGAGACTCGGGAAGGGTACCAGTCACCCCCCACCCCACCCCTCCCCGCCCCGTACAGCCTTGCCCTCCTCCAACCGCCTCAGCCCGAGGTTTCTCCAAAGCCTGTGGAGCACACGGTGTTCCAACCCTGCGCAAGTGTAGACGCGTTAAAGCAAATGACCCCAATGCAGCCAGCAGTGGTCCATACCCTCCCGCGACCCCGCGCCCTCCCGCGACCGCACAGACTCCCCACGCACTTTCGTCCCTGAGCGCAAACCCACCGCGATGCGTGGCCGCCGAGGGCCTGCTGCTGCTGTGATGCGTTCACCAGCCCGGCTGTCCTCACTTGTGCCCAAGGGTCCTCGCCCGGGAGCTCCCCCGCCCGGTCCGACCACAGGTGGACACCCACAGGCCGCTGGCTCCAGGGGCCACTGTGGGCCGGGCTTCCGGCCACAGGCGCGATGGGCCCTCGGACCCCTTGACAACCTCCCCCCGCCCCCACCCTGCCCCAGGCGCAGGGCTGGCCTGTGGAAGAGGAGGGCGCTTGCTCAAGTGGCCTCGGGCTCAGGGCCAGGCTGCACTCAGTCCCCTCACAGGCCTCTGCGACTTTGCTTTTCCTGGAAGGCCTCCTGCCCCCAAGCCCCCCTCCCCGGGCCGTTCAGGACCCTGCGTGTCTCCCCACCTCCCTCCCCCAGCAAACCCCTCCTGACGTCCCCACCTGCCAGCTTGGCCTTTGGGGTCGGGCCCCACGGGGAAATGCCGTCCTAGAGGGGCCCCGCCTGTCCTGTGGCCCCCAGGTGCCAGCTGCCCAGGGCACAGGCAGAAGGCAGGCACTTCCCGGGACCGCTGTGGGCTCCCGGGCGTCAAGCCCCTGCCAGCTTCCTGGTTGAGATAAGAGCCGGCCTCCAGGGACAAATCATTCTTCTCCAAATGAGCCCAAGCCCCACACCCTCCTGCCCAGGGGACCCTTTGCTCGGGGGTGAGCGGCCTGTTCAGAGACAAGTTGCCCAAAGGGAATAAAGCAAGTTGTGTGACTTCTGTCTTGGTGCTAAGCTCTGGCCCAAGTCCTGCTGCTCCAGAGGAACCAGTCCCTGAAGGTCAAGGACACAAGCACATGTGGACGGGAGCATGGGAGGGGGCCGCCGGGCGTCTCTGTGGATGCTGGGGGTGCAGCCTGCAGAGCTCCAGTAAGGGACCCTTCCAGCAACCCTCCAGGAGCCACCAATTCACAAGGAAGAGACAGAGACAGGGAGAGAGACAGAGAGAGAAGGAGGGAGAGACAGGGAGGGCAGGAGGGAGGGGGACAGA
>NW_024412463.1:11577693-11596630 GCF_014898765.1 Herpailurus yagouaroundi | reverse complement strand
CTTGGGGGGGCAGTCCTTCCTGGGGGGGGAGTCCTTATGGGGGGGAGTCCTTCCTGGGGAGGGCCAGTCCTTCCTTGGGGGGGTAACAGTCTTTCCTCGGGGGGCAGTCCTTCCTGGGCAGGTTTGGAACACGTGCAGAAGGCAAGTCACATACCCAGGGTCTCCAGTGGACTGGCCAGTCCTGAAACAGGTCGCCAGCCTTCCTGTCCCCAAGAGCCTTCCTTGGAGTCCTGTCCTGTCCCCCTGCTCTCCTGGTCAGGTGCAGGGACTTTCCATTCGGGGCTGACAGCACACGAGATGTACAAATGGAGCTATTCTTATTATTGTGTCATTACGTTATTATTGTCACAGACGGGATTGATTAGAAACCGTCAAAGCAAGAGTGGCCGGAAGGTCAGTGCCATGGGCGGGGAAGGGCCCACTGGGGATGGCCGAATTGCTAGGAAGGGTCTCTCGGAGGCGTCTCTGCTGGCCCGGAAGGAGGCGCAGCCGTGGGCACTTAGAGCATGGGCGGCCGGCAGAGAGGAGCACGTCAAACTCGGGAGACTGTGGTCACCGTCCCGGGAGTGAGAGGACCATCCCCCAAGGACTTCCGTCCTGAGGGGAAATTTAAATGTGTAAGCAAGCACGTCCTGAACCCCAAGGGGGTCCCCAAATCCTTCTGCCTCCGAACAGGCTGCGGGAAATGGGGGAGGCACGGGATGGAGATGCCCACGGGGCCCGCACACCCCGGACGGAGCCCGCACACCCCGGGCACAGCGCCTCGGGCCCCTCGAGCCTCCCGTGAGGAGCCGTGCAGGGCAGTCCCGAGTTACAGGGGAGAACAGGTCTGGGGACACCTTCCCAGGGTCCCCGGCCAAGACTTCTCCGGAGGCCTGTGCAGGGCCCAGGGCCGCTTCAGAGCAGCACACGCCTCCCCCGAGGGCTGCCTTGAGACTCACAGAAGAGGCCTCTTCGGGTGGCCCGGCAGGCACAGCCCCAGCCCCGTGCGTCCTGGGGGACAGTGGCCTCAGGGACAGGGATCCGCCACGGCCACCGAGGTGGGCAAGGTAGGCGGGGGCCGGAGCCCCCAGCCCTATAGGACTTGCTTCAGCTGCTGGCTGTCAGGCTCCACGTTGTCTGACTCAGCAGGAAGACCGATCCTCGCCCTCCGAGGACGACAGTGGTGCAACCAAGTGACACGAGAAACCCGCTCGTTTCTGACAAGCACTGAGCCGGGGCCCAGCGCTCCTCATTCTGTCCTGTGACAAAGGTCAGATGTTCCTGGTGCTTGTTTTTCGAAGCAGACACCAGCAAGGCCTGCCCACCGCTGCTGCGGCTGTCGGCACACTTGGGGTCTTCCGTGTGTCCTGAGAATGGAGGGGCCGGAAGAGGGGTCCGGGGCCGGACCTGGAGTCTTCAATGGGCCCCCCTTCCCTTCTGTGCTGGTCAGAGCCCCTCTGCCTACCGTGAAGGAAGGAAGCTTCCAACCCCTGGGGGACCCCGGCCCCACCCACGACCGCTGTCTGGTTGGCCATCTGGGGGGACCTGTCTCCTGCTTGCCCCGCACACCGTCCTGCCGCCCTCTGACAGACGTCCAGGGGCTGCCCTGGAGCAAACGGAGGCCAGATGAGGGCCGCGGGCCCTCCAGAAAAGGTCAATACAAAGGACAAAATGAGTCGTGTCAATCCGGACCCACCTCCCCTCCGCCCAGGCGGCCCCTCTTGGCGAGCACTACCCCCCCCCCCGCCCACCCCCACCCCACCCCGAGGGCTCCAGTGACGCAGGCCCGGCCACGAGCATCCCCTGGGACGCTTGCTGGGGCTGCTTCAGTGAGTCCCCCGCCCCCCCCCCCCCCCCCCAGCCCCAGGCCCTGCCCCAGAATGAAGCCAGCCCAGGGGAAAGTGGTGAAGAGGTGGAGGCCAAAACAGATTTCCGATCACACGGTCGGAGGTTCTGGATCCAGCCCGAGCTTCAGAGCTCGCGGCCACGAGCCCCTAAATTGCCTTCTGAATTGGGTTTCTCTCCCCGGCCGACACTGAGCCCGTCCGGACTCCCGAGCGACGGCAGACCGCAGCCCACTGTGTGCCCACTCCTCCCCGAGCCCCTGTCTCCTCCCACGACGGGACACGCGATGCTGCCCGGCAAGGAGGGGAAGGGGAACAGGCGTGCCACCACGCACGAGTCTCAAGAAAAGCCCAGGCAATGCCAGGCAGAGCCGGCCACACGCTGAGGCGTGCGCTGAAATTTCTGGAAAAGGCAGACCTGATCTCTGCCGACAGAAGGTGGATGGAGGGGGCGTGCGAACAGGACCCCCATGCCTCGCGGCTGCACGGAGGCCCATAAAGGTGGCCGAGCAGAGGGCTGGAGGGGCCATGGGCCCAGGGAGGGGCGCGCGCGACAGGGGCTGAGTCCTCCTCAGCGGGGTTGCCAAGGAAAGCCCACAGTCCCCAGCCCGACCGCCTCGGTCTGAGCCTCACCCCACACGCGCCATCCCCCTGCCTCCCCAGACGTGACCGTGAATCGGCTCTCTGTGCGTGTGTGTGCGTCACCCCTGCCTGGGTGTGCCTGTGCGTGTGTGTGCGTGTGCAGGTGTGTGTCCCCAGCTGTCAGTGCTGGGCCTTGCACAGAAACAGACGGGCAACAGATAAGGACAAGTGCACTGGGGCGCCAGCCGCGCGGGGTGTGAGTGGCGCTGGCACTTGGACGTCTGATGGAGGCAGTGTTTCCCCAGGACGGGAGCACTGTCCCAGGAGGTGCGGGGCAGGGGTGAGGACAACGGACCAGGCTGGATGCTGAAAACACACACCGCCTTCATTACACAACCACACGAGCTCCAGATACAAAGCTCTTCAGAGGCCGTGGAAACAGCAGGGAGGGAACTTTCCAGCTCGAGGACCCGCCTCCCCCACCGCCACGTGCCCACCCTGTCCCCGTGAGGAAGGACACTCCGTCTTGCTGCCACTCACTGTCCACGTACAAAGCATCTGGGGTCACTTACTGGAAAAGCATCTTAACATTTTCCAAGAAAGAAGAATCTCTTTCAAAGGCACATATTCTTTTCTCTACTGAAATGTAGCGACATTTCAGGGCCCCCTCGGAGTAAAGAATGTCCAGGGCAGGAGCACAGGTCGGGGGAGCGGGGGTTCTGAGAGGCGGGGGGGCGGGCGGGGGGTCTCTTTCTCTAGGAGCTCAAGGCCCAGGATCAGGAAGCAGCCAGGCCTAAAGCTGTCAGGCACACGGCCTTGGTCCGGGTGGCTGTCGGCAGGGACTGGTGACCGCCATTTCCTTCTTCAACAGCTTCCGGAGGCCACAGGTCCCCCTGGAGACCCGGAAAGCCGAGTTCCCGCCCCGGGCCCACCCCCGACTCCCGTGAAGGTTCTGGGAGGCACATTGCCTTCACCAACGTTCGCCGGCTTCCTTGACAAAAGTGTCCAAGGACAGTCTCGGCCGGAGCATAGGGCCAGGCGAGGACCCCATCGAGGGACCCTGAACTCACAAGGGACCCCACAGCCGGGTGCTAGGGACAAGAGGCACCGTGGGGACACATGGGGGGCACCCTGGCCAGCGAGGCCTAAAGAGAGGTGGGGCGCTGGGGCCGGAGGGAGACAGAGGGCCAGGCCAGGCTGAGGTGCTGCAGGAGGCCCGGGAGGCCTGCACCCTGAACTCCCGGGGAAGTCGGCGTGTCTCCAGGAGGGGACAAGTCCCCAGGTGGCCTCAGGGGCAGCCCAGGTAGGAAATCGTGGCTGGAAGGAACCCACCGCGGATGAGAGGGCTCAGCACCAGGGCCGCCGTGAGTGACCCGGGCGGTGATTGGAGTAGCTAATGATACGGAGCAGGGAAGGCTGGCCCCTATGCGTCCTCCGAGCACAGGGACGGGGCCACAGCTGCGGTGGGCTGTGACAGGCACCATCTGTGAGCGCTGGCCCCTCAGACCGTCTCCCCGGCGAGGGAGCCCCTGCCCGCTCTCCCCTGGAGCCTCACCCAAGGCGAGATACTCAGGCCCCCGCAAAGCCGAACGCTCAGCATGGCTGGAAACCACATGCGGGACCACCCTAGCGGCCCGAGCTCAGCCTGGACAAGGGCCTGGGTGGAAGGACGAGGCCAGGCCCCACAGCCCCGCGTGCCAACCCCAAGCTGAACTGGGCAG
Organism: Herpailurus yagouaroundi; assembly: GCF_014898765.1. Taxonomy (NCBI): domain Eukaryota; kingdom Metazoa; phylum Chordata; class Mammalia; order Carnivora; family Felidae; genus Herpailurus; species Herpailurus yagouaroundi. Next base: position 11,592,501 of record NW_024412463.1, on the reverse strand, counting down.
GGACTGCCGTGTGACCGTGGGCGCTTCCCTCACCCTTCTGGTGGCCACGCCCAGCCCCAAGGGGGACACAGACTCTGGGGCCATGACGAGCAGAGTGTGAGGCTGGAGGAAGTGTGGTCCCCAGGACGAACCCACGTCCCTGTGCCCTGGCCCCCTGCCTAGGCCCCGAGCTGGGCCCTGGTACCCGGTGGATGCCTGCTGCAGCTACTGGCCCTTGCTCGTGGGCACATCCAGCCGGGAGCCAGGCAGGCCGCCCAGGGGCAGGGACAGCCCCACCTCCGGACCCACAGCCCAGCCAGGGCTCAGGACAGAGCGTCTCCAGCTACAGAGAACATGGACCCACCCCCGGCTGCTGGGCTCCCGCTTATGCGCTCGCCTGCCGGGTGGGCCAGGCCTCTGTGCCCCCCCCCCCCACCCGGCTCTGGGAAAGCTGGGACTGGGCGAGGGGCTTCCCTGGGGGCCTCCCCCTGTTCATTCACCAAATGTCCGCTAAGCAGCTAATACCAGGAACCAGCAGGGGCCTCCGTGGCGCTTTCCGCGCACACTGTGCCGAACACGTGTCTCTGCTGTCCCTTTGGGTGGGGCAAACTGGGGCCCTAGGGCCAAACCCCAGATGGCTGCACGCACACTGCCTGAGAGCCGAGATGGCTTTTATATTTTTAAAGGATTGAGAGGGGAGAAAACCCCGTGACCGGTAAGAATTACATGGAATTCAAACATCAGCGTGCGCAGTATTTATTGGAACGTACCTAAGCCCATTTGCTCACGTATTGCCTGTGGCTGCTTACTGGGGCTGCCTGGCCGTGTGCCAGCCCCGCCGGGCACACTTTGGGCTGGTTTGGGGTCTGCAGTCACTTAACCCACAGCATCCGTGCGGTCACCCGTGGCAAAGGAAGCAGAGGGGTCTCTGGTCTACGCAGTGGGTCTCACGGGGGACCTGACCAAAGACAGCCTGCCAGGGGGCGGGAACCAGCAGCTCCCCCCTTTCCAGTAATTCAGGGGCTGGTGTCCATGGTGCAGGTGGAGATGGGAGCCGGTTTTGGTTGGTCCATCCTTCCATTTAGAGGGGAAAGCTAAGGCCAGGGGCAGGGGGCCCCGAGGCTAGACTGGACCCTGCCGTGACCCTCCTCCTGGGCTCCCCCTTCCTATCCTAAGCATCACAGAGGTTCTCGGGTCCTGGCACCAGCAGGTGTCAACACAGGTCAGAATCAGGACCACAGGCGCTGACCCAGAGTGAGGCTGCAGGGACAGGAAGGAAGGGGCAGGCTGGGGACAGGTGTCCTCACCCACGGCCGGGATCGTGTCCTGACTCAAACCGTAGCTCGTGTCCCAGGGGCCTTCACCGGTTTCAGGGTTTCCTGAGTGGGTGTCTGGCCAGGGCTGGCCTCTGGTCTCGGCACAGTATTTGCACAAGAACCTCCCTCCCGTGAGGACGGGACTCGGTTCCAGCCCTGCCGCGATGGGAGAGGGACGCGAACTGTGTCTGATCAATCGAAGAGCTGACTGATCTGCTCCTGGGCCGGTGGACAGCGGTGAAGACCGGTGAAGACCGGTATTCTCCTCTCCCGAGGACCCGTGGGGTGTGCCCCAGAGTCCCCAGCGAGGTGCCACATTTCACACTGGACCGAGAGCAGCCTCAGGCAGGAATGAGACAGACGGGGCGGGTGAGGTCCTTAGCTTGGGCTGGATTCCCAAAGTGGCCCCTTGGGCCGGAGCCCTGCCTCTCGTGTGAGTCCTGGGCACCCCCCCCACCCCACCCCCGGGCAGGGCGTGCGGGATCCCACTGCCCACGGCCGGTGGTGCCAGGGCCTGAAGCGACTTCCGGACATGCAGTGCGGGGCCTCCCCGGCCACCACCAGAGCCGTTCCTAAGGCCATCGGCGTGACAGGGGCGCCCGGTATGGTGAAGGGCCTTCGGGCCAAGGTCACCCTCAAGGAGAAAGGAGAGCCTCTCGGGGACCGGCAGGATGCAGGGCGCCAGGATAGACTTCCCGGCAGCGCGCCGGTGTGGAAACGGACGGACGTTTTCACGGTACCCTGCTGAGGGCCGCGGGGGGCAGGCAGCCACAGCTGGCCACCATCCCGGCCGCCCCAGGGAGCACAGCTCCGAGGGACCCACACTCGGAGCAGGGTGGGTGGGTCTCGGGGGGGTTCAGCCGGGAGTCCCACCTGAGGCCGGTCAGGGGCCCGGGCAGGGTAGGGGTTTCGCTTACTTGGAGCTGAGCAGACCTCGCCGGGCCTCCGTGTGGCCTCCGCTGTGGCCTCCGCGTGGCCGCCGTGTCCTCCAGCCTGGCCGACGGTGCGATCAATGCGCAGCTACAGCTGGTTGAAGGGGACCAAATCCATTGAACAGTTGATTTGGTTCCATTTTACCAGCTTTAGCAAAGCATTTGGCTCCGGGATCCACGGGAAGCGGCGACGTGGATGACAAAGTCGGCCCCAGGGTGAGGTCCGGACGTGGTGGGGGCGCCCAGCCTCTGCCCCCACCTTGCCTGCAGGGCTCACCATGGCGGAGGGGCCCTCGAGCCCTGCAGGGGCCGAACGTGAGAGGGACGCGCTCAGGGTGGGGGTGGGGGGGCCCCACGCCGGACACACGTGCACGGGGCCCCCTGGGCAGAGGGGCTCCATCCAGAGCAGTGGCGCCCCGGCCCCCCACTGGTACATCAAGGACCCTGGCACCTGCCACTGGCCTCAGCCCCGGGGCCCAGCCAAGAAACATCAGGGCCCTGCCCTCATGGGGCTAACAGCCTGGGGAGAGAGACCACTTGCCCACCCCCACCCCCACCCCCGTCCCGGTCACATTCCCAGCCAGAGCTGACACCGGACAGGCCCCTGGGTCCCACCTGGGCCAGGCTGACCATGAGCCTGGCCTGCGGTGACCTCGGCCCAGCCTGGCCCTGGAGGGGTGGGTGGGCTCTGAGGGGGGAGGGGCTGGAATATTCCGGGACAGCACCCCCTTGTGTGGCTGGGGGAGGTGAAGCAGGACAGGGGCACCCACGGAGCTGACCGCATCAGTGCCCAGGGCCCTGCCCCCCCCCCAAACCCGCGACCTGTCGGGGACGTGACGGTGGTCCCCTTGACTCCCAGGAAGGGCCCCGCATTCAGTGTGAGGACAGCACCTGGCCAGCGGAGGCCGCAGAAACCTCATCACCCTCAGTGACTCTGACGGAGCAAGTTCCTTTTTAGAAAATTAGTTTTCCTGCCAGCACCCAATTCATCAGCATCGATGACGAGGGAGGACAGCAGCCTCAGTGCCAGGGACACTGCGTCCTGGGTGTGTGGACTTCCCTCTGAGCACAGACCAGCCTGACAGCAAGGGGTGACCGCACTGACCCGCCAGAGCCCTCGCTCTCTGCTCTGCCCTCCCGACACCGCGGGACCGATGCTCGGGGGGTGGGGCTGGGCCGCTCAGCATCATACACCCGGCCGCCCGAGGGCAGGAGAACCCGCAGACCACCCCCCTCCACACCTCAGCCCCCATGCCCCTCCCCAGAGAAGTGAACTGGTCGGTGCCACAGGGTCCTTCCTCTGGGAACAGCCTTGGCCGTTCCCTCGAGACCAGGCCCCGAAGTTCACCAGGAGCCCGGGGTGAGCCCCAAACCTCCGGCCTCTCATCCCACGACCAGCGGACGGCCCCGGAGGACGAGGAGCCGCCAGGTCCCAGCCCTGTAAACACCCTTTTTATTCTGGCTCCGGAGCATGGGGAGCGGGGGGGGGGGGGCCCGAGGACCCCCGGAGCCCGGCCCTCCCTTGCCCTCCAGAGAAGGCCCTGTAGACCGAGCGACTGGCCCGGCTCTGACCAGCCGGCCACTGTTCCAAACAGAGCAGGGATGTGACAAGCTGCCCCGGGCCAACACCGTCACTCCCGTGTCGACCCTGCGCCCAACACCATCGGGGCACCCGGCCCTTCCCCACCCCTTTGACACCCTACTGCCACGTTCACCACATCTGAGGGAATCTCCCCCAAATCACAGACCTTCTGCTTCCGCATGCTTCCCCTTTGGGGGGGGGGGGTTGGTCCCACCGCGGCCCTCGGCCGAGTCAGTCCAGCCCCGGCCTGTCCAGCCCCTGCTCGAGGCCGGAACACTCCGGGGCTCGAGTCCAGAGCCACCGATCCTTGTCCGTGAGCAGGTGGGAGCTTCGAACTCGCCAGGGAGCACAGCAAATGTGGCCTAGGGGTTTTAGCCCCAGCACTAGGCACGGGGCTGGCCGTGGGGTCTTGGCTGGGCTGTCTCGGCGAGCGCAGACCGAACCCCTGCGTGCCGGGCACCGGGATCCTGGCATCCCGTTAGAGGGCACTGGGCTCGGGACGCCTCCCTGTGGCCATTCTCCCGGGGGGAGTGGATGTCCAGCCGCCCACTCTCGCGCCCCCCCGCACGGCCTTGCCTGGGGAACGTTCTGGCAGCTCTTTCCCGGACGAGTGACTACCACACGTGACGGCGGATTTGGGGGGGCTCGCTGGGTCTGTGTCTGCAGTGGGGCTCCAGGGGGAGGCGGTCCCTGTCTCTCTGACTCAGTTGCCCAGTGACCGCGTTGACTCAATTTGGCAGATTTTTCTGCCTTCCGCCACCCCAGCATCCCGGGGTCTCAGTCTCTGTCTGGGGCTCCCGACTTCCCCGCGAGCCCCTGAACGACCCGTGGCTCAGCCCAGGTGCCTCTCAAGCCCACCCTCCCGGGAGCCCCCCGCCCAGCTCGGGCCCTGCCACTCACCTCCACCAAACGGCCTCCGGAGCCCCCGCAGCCCCTCACCCCCACCGCCCGCTCTCTGGAACCCTGACCCTGGGGCCACAAGGAGGCGCAGAGAGACCGAGCCCAGGGGACTCCAGAGAAAACGGACAAGGCTAGTGCCAGGCCTTCACCATGACTCGCAAATGCGCCACCGAGTGTGCGTTTACGTGCGCGGTGCGTCCCGCCGTGACACAGGTAAGCTTGTCCTGGGCAGGGACTGCGCCCCAGGCCTGGGCTGCAGGGCCCCGAGTTCCGGTGAATGTACCATCTGCCGGAAAGGCAGGCCGTGGCTGCAGCCGGGTAGTGCTTTTGCCCGAACCCCTCCCCGGCCCTTCTGCCTCTCCTTCCGCTAGGGCACGACAGACCGAGGCTGCAGCTAAGACACTCTGTGCATTTTATGAGCAAAACAACTAACTAGGTTTTAAAACATCTGCTGACGGAATTGTCCCACGCGGGGAAGTACGCTCAGCGTTTTTGAAGCAGCAGCTGACGCTGGATGTGGGGAATCACTGCGGAAAACACCAACGGCCCTGTTAAAATCGATAGAAAATTAGACGCTATGAACATGCACTAGGTGTCCAATTAGTTACAATTGGAGCAAACCACCGCGTAGATGAAGGCGCGGTGTGTTCGCCAAGACGCGTGGCTGGCGTCGCCCCGAGAGGTCCCGGTGGGGCAGCGACAGCACCAACGCGAGAGCCGGAGGCCTGTGGTGCTGCCGGCACTGCCCCCAAGTGCCCCCCCCCCCCCGGGGCCCAAGCGGCAGCTGGCACCTCTTCCGGGAAGCTCTCCGGCATTTGGCGAGGGCCCTGGACTCAGCAGGGACTCAGTGAGCGGCTGAGCTCCCCGGACAACCTGGGCCACACCGGGCTGCCCCTGTACCCTAAGCTGTCCCAAAGTCCGACCCACCCGTCGGGGGCTCTCGGCGGGCTTCCTCGGCCTCTCTGAGCCTCAGTTTCCCCATGTGAGAGGGCCGGCCACGCCCTGCCCGTAGCCGATGTCAACCCAAGCCCCGTCACGGCGGTCACCGCCGTCCCAGCTCAGTGAAAGGCCCTGGCCATTGTCCCTCAAGGGCAGCGAGCAGCGTCTCTCCCACGCCGCCCCACCGCCCCTGGCCCAGGACCCCAGGGCGCAGCGTTCACTTTGGGCAGAAACCACACAGACTCCTCCAGAAGGAGGTGTCAGTGGCCCGGCACACTGAGCACTGCAGCCCGAGTCCCGGGGAACAGGTGGCACCAGCTTCTGCTCAAGTGCAACCAACAGCCCAGACAGACCTGCAGCTAAAGACACGGCCCTTGGAGGTCACAGAGCAGAGGTGACGCGAAACCCCCCCCAGCCCTGCGAGCACATACCCACCCGGGGGCGGCCCCCCATCCACATGCCCACCCGGGGGCGGCCCCCCCAGCCCCCCAAACACATACCCACCCGGGGGCAGGCAGCCTGTGGCCGCGACAATACCTTACACAGCTAACAGATCCCTTCCCTCCACCAGGAGGTACCAACAACTCACATCTGGATGCGTCTGGTGTTTTTTACTACGAAGCTTTTAAAATTTAAACATAAGTAACCTAATACATCTCCAGCAGCAACATTACCTATTAGCACTCAGATTCACCACTAAATTAATTTTTAATTCCAAATTTCGGTTAATTATTAAAATAAATAGCAAAGAACGACAGTTGGCCCCAGGAACGTGAGCAGCCCGGCCAGGGCTGTGCCGAAGGAGCCTTCCCGGGGATTCTGTTCGGGCTGCGGGGTCCTTACAAAGGAGTCTCGGGGGAGACCCGCGGTGAAAAGGCAAAAGCAAGCCCCGCCCCCAGACATTTCTCATTCTCGCGACGCTGACCCAGCCAGGTGCCACACAAGACCCGCTCGGCCCAGTCCCGTAACTTTTCTGTCTATTCGAAAAAATATGTATTCTTTCTCAACACTGATAAAAGTTTAATACGGAGTTGCCCGGGTTTTTAATAAACTTGTCGACAAAAGAGCAGGGCAAATTGATGGGGCCCCTCCTAGAGATAAATTTCACCTCAAACAGACCCAAAGAGCACGGGGACAGGCCGAGGGGGAGGCACGATTGTTTTGCTGTTCTTTGCAAAAAGTGGTAAGATGGATTTTTGTGTCTTATTAGCTCACACATAGGGCCGGGGTAGAAGCAGGTATAATTTCAGGAAAGAAAGCCGCTTGGCTGAGAACCAGATCCGAGAGCCCTGAGGTCAGGGGACAGTGGCAGCTCGGGAGCAAATTAGCAGCCAATGTGCTCGGAGATAAGAAGAAGCCACCAGGCTCCGTGGTCCGTCTCTGGAGTCCCCGTCACACCCCCTCCACCTGCAGAAACGGATCCCGGCAGCCGCCAGAGCCCGGAGCGCAGGGACGCGTGCTTCACCGGGTCAGGGGGATCAGCAGTCTACCGTGGGAGGCCTGAGCTGCGCCAACACAGACCGCGCACGTCCAACCCTAAATTCTGCCTGCTTGGCGAGGTCTTCCAACGGCGGAGACGCGTGAAGTGTAGCTACCCGTCTCCAGGCAGGGAGTGGCACCCCGTGCTTTGCGGGGTATAAGCAGGCCCTTTTATTCCCTCACTCAAGGTCACCTGCTCCACTGGCTGCAGAGCGGTTTGAAATTCCACCATTAGAGATTCACTTCTTGGGCCAAAGGTGGAAGGAAAGCAGGTCCCCCTGGGAAGCTGCTGGCCTACCAGCTATGGGGCCTTGGGGCAAGCTGCTGTGTGCAGCACAGGAGGCCATGGCCAGGGACAGACAAGGAGGTATAGAGGGGACTCTGGCGACAGCGTCCACGCTGCGGGACAGAGCCCGTGGGAGCCGGGCCAGGTGGCTCCCCACCCTACCACACATAGCCCCCAGGCCGGAGTTGGGGTCCTGGCCCTCTTCACCCCTCGGTGCCCTTGGAAGTGGACGACAGGAAGTCTCCAGGTCCTGTCTGGACTTGGGGCCCACGATGGGAAGAGGTGAGGAGGGCACAGGGCTCGGAGCCCCCCCACCCCACCCCAGCCTGTCACTGCAGCCGGCACTGGGGTGGTGGGCAGGGTGCAGGGAGGCCGCCTGGGGCCTCCCCTGGCCCGGAGTCATCTGAGTTCAGCCTCTCCAACAGGACAGCTGAGAACGTGGACTATTTATACCGGCCAAGGCGGGCAGGCGGCCGCACAGACACATAGCCCAGTAGCCATATGTGGGCATGACCGACGGCAGACAGGCCTGCCAGGGGGACAAGGACCCAAAACAGTGTGTCTGTCTGTCCTGGGCGTCCTTCAACCTCCAGATGTCCCCCACCGAGCGCCCCCCCCTCTCCGTATCACCCCCAAGCCGTGACAGGTTCCCGACAGCTGCCTTCCCCCACCCCCACCACTCAACTGTTAAAAATACTCTGGTCACTGAGCCTCCCGTCCTGCGGCTGTCCTCTGTGCCCCGAGCTAGCCATCTGAACCCGTGGGGGCGACTCCAGACTCTCAACCACCAGGTCCTTCGGGGCTCCGCTCCCCAGGATGGGGAACAGCCCGAGACCTGGCCACCCGGCTCTTGTGCGGTGGAAACTTCCTTCCTTCGTTCTCTCCCTGGGCTGGGCACCAGGGGCCTGGGAGGGGCCTCGGTGCCCAGCGTCCCTGGCCCCGTCCCACACACCCGGTCTCACCCCCAGCCCAGCACGAGAAGCAGACCTGGGCCTCTGGAAACCTCGGTGGGTGGCACCGATGGCCAGTGCCCTGCCACGTTTCAGGGCCGGTCGCCCTGAGTCTCTACCTCAGGAGCAGCTGCCGGGCTGCCAGAGCCGGCCCTCTTGTCCCTGCCCTTGAGACGCGCAGCCCTGCATGCCGCCTGCACAGCTCTGCAGCAGCCTGCACTGCTCGGGCCACCGCGCCGGCGGCCCCTCCCCGCTGGGCGGGCTGGGCCTTCCCGGGGGTCAGAGCCAGCCTGCGACTGGGAGCGCTGAAGGCAGTCCCCACCGGGGAGCCAGGAAGGCACCCAGGAGCAGCCCCAAGCCGGGGCCAGCCAGGTCCAGGGCCTTGTGGGGCCGGGTGAGAGAATCCCCAAGCAGGATGCGGGCGGGAGACGGCAGGAGCTCCCGGGGGGCCACCGGCGCTATGCTGGGGGGCCCCTCCTCTTGCCCAAAGTCACGCCAGCCTCTTCCCCTCTGAGGCTGGCTGCTGGCGGGCCAAGGGCAGCAGGGCCAGGCCAGGGTCCCCCAGAAAGCCACGCGCTCTCATCCCCGGGGCCCCTCTCCAGCAGCTCGGTACCCAGGCCTGGCCACCCTGAGGAGCAGGGGGCGTCAAAGGCAGGGAGCCGAGCGGCAGCGAGCGGAGGCCCTCTGCAGTGGGACGTGCGGCCGGGCGAGAGCGAGGCTGAGTCAGCACAAAGCTGCTCTCACGGAGGCTACCCTTTATGCTAAGGTGGCACAATTAATGCGATCGCGCCGGCCCCGCCCCCGCCCGCCGGCCCCGCCCACTTCCGCACCCGCCCCGTCCACTTTGGGCCCCACAAGGCCTCCGGCCTCCAGGCTCCAACGCCCCGCGCTCTGCGCTGGCCCTGAAGAGCCCTCGGGCCCTCCCGGTTCTCACTCAGGCCGTGGGGGGACAGGGATTTGCAGTTCCAGCAATGTCCACTTTGATTGACTGGGGCTGCGGCAGCTCGACCATCCTCCTGCAGGGCAGTCCGATCATTTGTTCTTTAGCGCAGCGTTTTTCACGTGAGATGGACCGTTTTCAACGAGATTCCTAAGCCCTGTTCACAAATGCCTTCACCAGCCCTCCCCCCTTGAAAACCTCACGCAGGGAAGGGCTTTCCCGCCCGTGACGAGTGCACCACCACCACACCAGAGCCACAAGCACCCCTCCTTGGAAGCAGGTGCCACAGTCCACGTGGCCACCTGGCTACAGACAATTTGTGGTCGGCACGAGCGCGGGCACGCGGTGCGACGGGGCTGCCCCAGCCTCCCGACCCCCTCGCACGGCGAAGGTCCATTTGGAGCGTAGCTGGGTTTGGTGAGCCGTCCCCTGGAAGAACGGAACCAATGACACCCTGACATGAGTGCCACGATTCTCGGAGCTGCCGTTTCTACCTCAGAATCTGGGGCCTGCCACCGGCCCGCAATCCACCCAAGTGTCCTGGAAACCCAGGAGCCCCCCCACTCCTCACTCTGAGAGCTCAGAGAAAGGGGCACCGGCCCCCCCTCCCGACCTGGGTTTCTCCCCACGACCTCACAAAGCCCACGTCCCCAAGGTGGCAGGCAAGCCCTAAGAGGTGGAGCTCTGACCCCACCCAGGAACGCCCCAGGCCCTCTCCCCCTGCCAGGGCCCCAGGGCCCCCGCGGCAGCCCATCTCTGGTGGCGGGCCATCCCGGAAAAGAGCTCTGGGCGGAGGACACACCCTGTCCTGCCGCTGTCTCCTTCCCCCACAGAAAGGCCCAAAGACCCAACTCAGAAGCCACGCTTGCTCTGGGCTCCCTCCCTGGCTCCTTCCCCGGGAAGCCAAGAACTAGGGCTTCCCGAACAGAAAATTCCAGCCGCCCCCAAGACTCCCATCGGGAGGCGTCCAAGTGGTGCCCGTTCTTAATTTGGCCAATCAAGAGACGGGTGGCAATTTACAGCTCTCTCCCTGCGAACTCTCTGGCTTTACTGCTCAGTCAAACCTGATTCCAAAACACTAATGCTTTTATTTAAACACCACATCCTGCAATAAAGCCCTAATGTGCAGCGGGATGCCTCGAGGGGAAGAGCCGTGTGTCTGCGGCCAGCCCCGGTGGCCATGCGCCCTGCTACTTCCCTCCCTGTGGCCGGAGCCGGAGGCATAGGGCAGAGATGACCTTCCTGGGGACGCTGGGCACTGACCCCTCTGGGCCCCGTGGCCGGAAGGAAGGCAGTTCCCAAGGACAAGCCTGCCTCCCGGACATGCACGCCATCGGAGTGGCCCTCGACTACGGTGTCCCCCCCGCCGCCGCCGCCCCCCCCCCCCCGCCGGCCCGGCAGCTGGGAGCCACGTGCGAGCTTGGAGCCGCCCATGTCTGCCCGTCCCCCGGCTCCTTGGTGGGCCCTTGGTGTCTCAGGGAACCTAGCTGCCCCCAGACCCAATGCTCCCAGCAGCTGGAGGAGGCGGCCTGCTGGCCTGCCCCTCCCTGTCCCACCCCCATGCAAGAGCCGCGTTCCTGCCAAAGGTCAGCGTGTGGGAGGGGCTGGGGCACCTGCCGTGGGCCCCAGGCAGCAATGCCAAGGACGCCCAGAAAAGCAGAGATGACACACACATTGGAAAAATAGCCCTGAGCCCGAGGAGGACGTGCCCTGGGCAGACACGCCGGCCTCACCCCACTCTGAGGGCCAGAGACTGGCAGAGACGCCTGGCCCCTGCCAGCCACCCCCCCCCCCACCCCACCCCACCCCCGCCGCCCCGGGGCCCTCTGCCCTCAGCCTCCCCGGAGGAGGACCAGCGCCCTGGAGACCACCTCTACAGAGGCTCTGCTCTCCTCTCCTGGGCCCTTACCACCCCGCCCCGGGCTCTTTCCCTGGCAGGGGCTGGGGTCACACGCAGACATGGAGAACAGCTCAGGCTGGTGTAGTGGCGTGGGGCAGGACCAGCTGGGGAGAGGGGCTCGGGGCCGGCCACGCTCCGCCCCTGCGGTCTCTGTCTTCACCACCACGGGCTCCCGAGGGGCCCTCGGGGTCCAGGGCTTGGGTGTTTTCAGGCAGGAGCGGGGCCTGGCACCATGGGCCTTCTGACCCTGCTCGCCGGTCCCCGGGGGACTGTGCTGCGGGGTCCCCGCCTCACAGTACGGCCCCTGGGAGCCAAGGAGGGTCCCCACGTGGCCACAGGAGCCCCTTCTCTCCTCCCTTTCCTTGCCCCGCGTGACTCCCTGACCCTGAGGGGACTCCCTGTGCTTCTGGTGCCCGTGAATAGCTTTCTGCCCCTACCTCACAAACAGCCCTTTCTACTGGCACGTGACCCCTTTCAGGGTGCCCAGAAGCGATGGCCCGGAGCCCCAGGCACCCTGCGTTCCCAAGCCAAGGCCCCCACCCCCAGCCCTCCAGCCCCCGCGCCGGACCCCACTCCTGCCCCAGGGCCCCCACCCCCAGCCCTCCAGCCCCCGCGCCGGACCCCACTCCTGCCACAAGGCCCCCTTGCCTCTGCCGCAGTCAGCACGTTGAATATTTAATGTCTGATGAACGCTTCCACCTGCTGACACAGGCAAAGTGACAGAAACAATGCCGGCAGGGGACAGGGCCGTCCACTGACGCCCAGGCGGCCTGCCACGGAGGCCTCGCCCCGGCCACAGCTGCCTGCCCGGCTGTCTGTGTGTCCGTCTGTCCCCCGGGCGGCCCCGCGGGTGAGAGGTCCCCGCCTGAAATACATACTTCTTTACATTCCATAGCTTAGGTCCATATGGGCATATAAAGAAGTATGTTTCCCAAGCAGGTAGTTCAGTGAGTACAGTCACGTGGGCTCCGGGAAGGGGAGGCCCCACGGAGGCCACGGGGCGTCTGCCTGGAGCCTTGCCTGTGCCCGAGGCCCCACGCCCTCCAGCTCTGCCCTGCCCCCTGCCCTCAGGGCTCCCCCTCTGTCTGGGGCTCCCGGGAACGTGCACACACATGGTCAGGAAGGGCAGAGGCAGAAACCCGCTCGAAGTCTCGAGAAAGCCTCCCTCGCCCCACAGTTATCTGGTTTTGCGTCAATGGAACAAGAAAAGCAAGGACCCAGGCTGTCACCTCCCACCCTCACCCCGGAGAAGGGATGCGCCATTTCCTCTCAGCACCCCCCCCCCCTCCATCTGGGCACCTTGTCCCGGCCAAGTGCACGGGGAGGCCGGAGCGAAGACACCGCAGCTCAGAAGGAGCCCACCAGGGGCGATCAGGGAACCGGGTGGCCAGAGTCCACGGGGCGCCGGCATCACTGGCCTCGAGCCCAGAGGGGGGCAGCAGGAGCCCCCGAGAAGTGGACAGGCCTTACCTGGGCAGCTGGCGGGCAGCTCGCTGGGCTGGTCCCTGGTGGTTCTGCCTCCCAGGAACCAGAGCCCTCAAGGGCAGGGCTCGGTCGGTGCCTCTGTCTTTGAAGACATGTGTGACAAGGGCGGCTGCCGGGAGACGCTGGGAGGCGGCCCTCGCCTCAGCCAGCCCTTGTGCCGGGGGGGGGGGGGGGGGGGGGGGGGGGGGGCGCCCGCCCGGGGGGGGGAGAGGCCCCCCCCTCCCCCCTGTGGCTCCTGTGTCCCTTCCTCGCCTCTGTCTCCCTCTCCCCTCCTGGCACGTCATGCCCTCTGCCACGGCCCCCAAGAAGAGGCTGGCCCCAGCGAGCAGCTCACACGGGTGCCGGGGCCACCGAGCACTGCCACCAGTTTTGGCGATGTGGCCCAGGGGCGCCTGGCTCCTGTGGCCCGTGCCCGGCCTCCACCGGGCCTGATCAATACCAATTTACTGTCAAACGCAGGGGCCGCCTTCCCGTTAATGAATTTCCCGGTGCTCACCAGCTTCTAATGAACCCGTTAAAGAGGGTTTAAGTAAACTTAGCAAGTGGCGAGCTAAGCACTTTGGAACACTTAATTGTATCGATATTGTTGTCACTGCATCTCAGAATGTCCCTGTGATAGAAGCAGCCCCTCGTCCCCATCGCCTACCTTCTACGGCCGCCCCGAAGCCAGGAGTCAGAACCGCAGAGTCTGACAGAGAGCAGTGTGACCTCTGGGTCAGGTCCCCACCACAGGAAGGGGCACTAACCCCCTCCCCCCCGCCAGCCTGCGCCCAGGGGCGTCAGGCGTCCATGAGGGGGGGTCTTGCCATCGCCAGGGTGAGTGAGGCCCGCGGATGGGGCAGTGGCACGCTGAGGCTGTCAGGTGCCTGCAGGGGGAGAGAGCCGGGGGCAGGCAGGCTCACTGGGGGCAGGAGCCGGGCTGGGCACAGACAGAGGAGCTGGGCCCAGGGTCCTGGTGTGGCCGGACGAGGCCCCGGGCCTGAACACACTTCAATTCTATCAGCGAGACAAGGCCTGGGGTGCCCCCGTGCGCCCCTGCCCACCGGGCAGCCCACTTGTCCTGTGCAGACGGGCCCAGAGAGGGTCGTCCGGACGCTGCCGTCCCCAGGGCCGGGCTGTGTCTCAGCAGAGCCTGCAGCATGCAGAGGCAAGTAAGCAATTTCTCCAGTCCCTGGGCTGTGGTGGCTGCACCGGGGACAGCCAGGCTGGGGTTTTCCGTGGGGCTGTGTGATCTGGGCTCCAAGAGGCCCCCCCACCGACAGGAGAGGGCCACCCTACAGAAAGACACCGAGAAGCGACGTCCCGTCGTCCGATCTTCGTGTTGCTGCTCTCGTCTATCACCTTCACGCAGCCCGCATGAGAAGGGCGGCCGGGGCACCCCCACTCCCCCCTGCGTCCCAGAATGTGCCCTCGAGACCCTCACACGAGAAATTTCCCTGCCAGCCTCTGACAGGTGAGGCCTCAGAGGCACTGCTCAGGCCGGGGACCCTCCCTCACCGCCCTCCCCACGCCAGGCCTTCACACGGGCTGCATCTGGGACACAGAGGAAAGTGGGGGGCTCCAAAGGGCAGGAGGGGTTAGACTAGGTCCGGCCAGAGTCCCGCGAGCTTCCGCCCTGCTCCAACACGAACCCCGGCCACTTTTCAAACAGTTTCCCATCCTGTGAGGACAGTGAGCAGTAGCCACCTCCAAGGGACCCCACGGTGGGGGGAGCAGCGGGCTGGCACCCTGCCCGGCCTCGCCTAGCACTCCTCAGCCGCGATTCCACCCCCCCCGCCCCGCCCCCAGCCGCGTGGGGGTCATGATCCCTCGCAGAGACCCCTGGCTGCTCCCCACCCCCGCCCCATCCCCCATCCAGCCCCCAGTCTCTGCCACATATGCTCCCCGCGGGGCGCACCTAGCATAGGACCCCTCCACCACCACCACCCCCCCCCACCATGGGGGCCGTGACAACTACAGAAGTCTAGTGTCCCAGCCTGGGGCGGCCACACCGCCGGCCTGGGACCCCCTGCCTCGGCATCTCCACCGTTAACGCTGCAAGTTCCAAGGTAAGTTTAACCACACTCCCAGCGCCAAGCTTTGTGCCTCGGGGCAGGTTCGTCGCGCCCTCCCCACCCCCC
>NW_024412463.1:11517307-11577593 GCF_014898765.1 Herpailurus yagouaroundi | reverse complement strand
CCCCACCCCGGCACCAGGACCCCCGTCCACCCCGGGCATCTGGAGGCAGCTGCTTCCTTGCAAAATGCCCGCATGTCAAAGTTCGTGCATCCCGGTTGGACGCGCCCTCCCGGCCTGCTGGCTGCTGGCTCTGCAGTTTTCCAAATGCGGACGGAGCCGCGAGCCAGGAGAAAACTCCAAAGCGCCCCCGCTGGAACCACGCGGCCCGCCGCCCCGGCTCCCACCCACCGGCAGGCACACCCCCACCGCGGCGGCCGGCAAGTTTGTGGGGCCGTCCGGGCCGGCCGAGCAGGACTCACCGCGGAGCCCCTCCGGCCGGGCTGGCGGCAGCGGCAGCGGGCGCAGGGTCGCGGCTCCCGGTACGATGCGCCCGCGTGGCTCCCAGGGAGATGCTGCAGCCGTGGCGGCACCATCCACCTTCTCCCGGAGCCAATCGCAAATGCAGGGGTGGGGGAGGCCAGAGCTCCCGATGCGTCCGCACTTGGGGGGCGGGGGGGGGGGGCGGGCCCAGGCACAGGGAAAGAAGACACCACGCACCCCCCCCCGCACCGGCCCTCCCCCCCGCCCTCCCGCGGCCGCGCGGACTTAGCTGGAAGGGAGATCTTGAGAGGAGAGAGGGAGAGAGAGAGGGAGGGAGGGAGGGACCAGAGGCGCAGGACTGGCGGGCGATGCAGAGTTACGGAGGAGCCACCTCGAGCCCCTGCACCTTGAGCCCTCCCCGCGCTGGGCTGTGTCTGCAGACGCTCCCGCACCCCCAGCCGGGGTCAGCGCCAGGTAGAGGTCAGGGCGGAACAAAAGGGGACGGTCCCGTGGGTGTGCAGGCTCGCACATGCACACGGCCCTCCGCCGAGCCTCCCGCAGGCGGGGGAGGGGAGGGGATGGGAGGAGAGGGCTGACCCGAGGGGCCGGAGCGGGCATGGGGGCCCCCCTCGGGTCAGGAGCCCGCCTCACCTTTGCAGTCCTTATATACCCGGCCAAGCATCCCAAACACGCGGCCCCGGCCAAGTGGCCCCCTCGGGCTGTGCTCCCTGACCATATTTAGTCAAGCAGGGGAAAAAATAGCCTGTCAGCTGGGCCTCGGCTGGCCGGCCACCGGGAACAGGGTGGGAGCACCAGCGCCATTGACGGCCGGTCCTGGGCCCCGAGCTGCCGTCCTCGGCCCCCTCCGGCCCCTCCCCACGGGCCTCCCACCGGCGGTCCCCGCCCCCCCGCCCCCCCCCCCCCCCTGCTATTTTTAGCCCAGCCCAGGACAGAGGGGCCCTCTTGCAGCAGGAGCAGTGGCCTCCCGGGCCACACAGCCCGTTCCGGGGGTGCCCGGGGGAGACCCAGGCGGGGAGGCCGGCCGCCTCCACCCCGCTCTTGGCCTCTGGGGACGGGGCCCCACCCAGGCCACCCAGGGTCTCACTTGGTGCCCTTCTGGCCAGAATTGGGGGCCAGGTCAGGTGATGACAGAGCCACCGGGGTTTCCGGAGGCTCCCAAGCCAGCTCTGAGTGATGAGGACCACAGGTCACCTTGGACAGAAAGCCAGGCCACCCAGCTCACCGCCGGGTACCCCAGGCCCGCAACCGGGGGGCACGCGCTAGTGGGAGATCCTCGTGCACACTCTGGCTACGCTCAGAGCACCCCCATCCTGGGTCCGTGCCACAATGATGTAATGGGCATGTGCTGGGCACGGCCTGCAGGGGCCTGTCCCCACGGGGCCCGGACGCGGAGGCCAACTGTCCCCCACAGCCGTGTGAGCCGCGTGGGCCTCGTCTCCCCGGGGCCCCCAGGACGCCGGACGGACCCACTTCCCTGAAGGTGGGGGGCAGGGCCCACACGGGGTGCAGAGGGCTGCTAGCTTCACTGTCTGTGGAGTCCTGGCCACTAGAGTGCAGGCAGCAAGATGTTCTATTGTCCCAGAAAAGCCATGTCACAGACCTCCCTGCCTCCTGTGCCTTGAAGGCCTGGCCCGGCTGCGGGCGTGGGGAAGGGGTGTCCACACTTCTCGGGGCAGACTCCCATAGGCCCAGAGCTGCAGGGCCCCAGCCTGGGGGCAGGGGTGCCACGGGGAGGGTCTGCGAGGACCCCCACATAGGGACAGGGGCGGGCAGGGAGGGACATGCTGGCAAGCAGTGGCCACGCAGGCCCAGGAGATTGGGCAACGGCATGGGGTGGGGGGTGTCAGGCAGCGGCGGGGGGGGGGGGGGGGGGGCCCCCCCAAAACTCTGCGCGTCTGGGGGCCCCCCCGGGGGGCCCACTGGGGGGGGCAGTCGGGCCCTGCTCACAGGCCTGCAACCCCAGCTGAGGGGGCCTGGGTTCGTGCACCCAGGGGAGGTGGGGACCCTGAGAGGTTTCAAGCTTTGGTCGAAGTGCTTTTCTGAAAGCAGCCGTTTGGCCCCCCGACAGTGAGGGGGTGTCTGCAGTGCCCCTGCACATGCCCCTGTCCCCTCGGTGGGCAGGGGTGGGGACAGGAGGGCGTCATAGAGCTTGGCCAAGGAGGTCAAGGCAGCCAGGGCCCTAGGTGGGCGAGGGAGGGTGGCGAAAATGACAGCAAAGACAGTCCAAGGCGATGGGGGCGGGGAGAGTGCGTGGAAGAGACCCCACCATAAACCACCCAGATAGTCACCCTCCCGATGGCAGCCCGGCATGCACACACAAGGGCTGCCTCCCCCTGGAAGAAAGGCTGGTTGGGTGGCCGGTGCCCAGGGGTCCCCAAGGTCTCAAGGACAAAGCCAGATGACAGGGCACTCTATTCATTTATCCACAACACCGGCATCTCCAGGTATTCCGGAAACTTCTGTGTGGATTATGCGCGGATCTTCAAAGCATCGCTAAGAGGCGGGCCTCCTGTCATCCCCACTTGGCGAGAAGGTAGGAGCAGGTCAGAGGGAGCAGACTCGCCCGAGGTCCCAGGGCGGGGGCGGCGCTGGGCAGTGGCCCCCCGCTGTCCTCCAGAGCCCCTTGCCCGGAGGGTCAAGACCGACCCGGTGCCCTCTGCGTCGGATGCTGATGGAACCCCCACCCCAGGGAGACCGCCACATGTTGGAGACACGTGGAAGGTGGCAGGTGTTGCCCCTCGGTGGGTGCGGATGAACCCAGCAGCGGCCAGCAAGCCCCACAGTCCGCCTCCCTCCTTCGTTCATCAACAAGAGCCCAGGGGCCCGCCTGGCACCCGCCGGGGCCACGGGGGCCGGGCCACGCACCATCTAGGGGAACGTTCCAGCACAGGCAGGTGCACTGCCCTCACCAAACGGGGCCACCTGGCGCTTGTGGCTGCTGAGGTCTCGAAACGGGGCTCGTGCAACCGACCCCAACCTTGGATTTGATTTGATTTAATTAATTTTGGTTTCAGTAGCCACATCCGAACAGCTGTGCTGGGCACGGACGGCAGGGGTGTGGAGTCAAATAAGCCTGTTCACGATGCTGCGTGCTGAGGGGCTCTGGGAGGGAGGGTTTGGGGGAGGGATGGGTGGGGCCTGGGTGGCCATGTAGGTGAGAGGTCAGGGAGGCTCCTGTGGAGGCTGAACAGGGGCCCAGAGGGGCACCCAAGCCTGGCCCGCCCAGGACAGCAAGGGCGGGCAGGTGGGCCGATGGTGGCGCTGCCCTGGCGCAGGGGTGACGGCGGGGCTGGCTGGGCCGTCAGGAGCCCCAGGCCACCTCGGCTGCCACTCGGACCCACGGCGCCACGTGCAGCGGGGAGAGGCACCGAGGTTCTGGCCGGCTCTGGAAGAGCCTGCCCTCCAGCTCTGTCGCGGCGTGGAGGGCGGTCAGGCAAGCGGACCCCAGGAGGACCGGGCGCTCTCCCGGGAGCGAGAAGGGGGGTGTCGCAGAGGGGAGGCGAGAGTGGGCGCGGGGCTCAGCCCCGACGGGAGGGCCTGGAAAATGGCCTGTCCCCGCCGGAGCAGGAGGCCCTGAGCGGGCGTGAGGAAGGACACCCCTGCGCAGAGGCTGCTGCAGACCCCAGAGGAGGTCCCCAGGGGCCCGCCTGGGGGTGAGGAGTCCCCGGGGAGGGGCCTCTGGCATCCGGGCGGCTGGAAGCCGTGCGGTTTCTGGGCCGCGGGGCCTCTCGCCCGTCGAGCTGAGCGGAGGGCGGAGGGGCCACTGGAGACGAGCCGTTTCCTGGAAGCTCGGACGACAGTAATGGAGCCGGGAGCGCCCCCGGGAGCAGTGGCTTCTGACTGAGAGCTTTTCCTGGAGCGCCATCCCTGGGGGCGCGGGCCGGGGTGGGAGGCGGGTGGGGGGGCGGCCCTGGTGTGCAGCCCGCCCTGGGGAGACAGAGGGGTGCGGCGTCCCTGAGGCCCCGCCAGGTGGCCCCGTGAGGTGCGGGAGGGCGCCACGGTGGGGGGGGTGGGGGCCGGAGAGGCCACTCCCTGACTCCCCGAGACTCAGCTTCCCCATGGGTCAAGTGGGGCCATGGCCCGTGGGCGTGATGAGGCCGAGCCCCTGCAGGAAGCCTCAGTGGGGTGGGGGCAGGGTCAGTGCTGCGGCGTTAGTTCAAGAAAAGCCCCCCCGGACAGGACTGTTCTATCCCTCACCTTCCTGTCTTCTGCACTCAGAGGGATCTACTGAAGGAATGAATGAGTGAACGAGTGAATGACTCCATCAACAGGTCCTCGATACATCTGCGACTAGACTGGGGCAGTGAGGAGGCACGTGGGGGCCGGTGGGGAGGCACGTGGGGGGCGGTGGGGGGGCGCGGGGGGGGGGGGGGGGAGGCATGGCTAGAACCATGTTACTGTGTGTTCAGTTTTGGGGTTAGAGGTGAGGCTGGGGTGTCTGGAGGGAGTAGGGGCAAGGCAGGGCCAGTGCCCTGGGAGGATCAGGCCACAGTCAGATGTGGGGCTCCCCTGACCCCTGCCTGGGTGCCTCTTGTCCCCAGCTATGTCCCTCTGAGGAGACTTGGCTTTTGGTCATTTTGTCCACAAATCTTTAAGTAAAATGAAACGAAACCCAGGTTTTATTTTACAATTTGGTTGTACTTTCAGACTGTGGCCAACACGCCCTGCCATGGCCTCTGTTAAGGTAAGCGGAGCTCCCCCAACAAAAGCGACGGGCGGAGGACTGGACGTGCGGATGGCCAGCAGGCCTACGAAGAGATGCTCAGTGTCATCGGCGAAAAGCAAGTCAAAGCCACGGCGAGACACCATCTCTCACCCACCGGGACGGCTGCAAAGCCAACAAAAGCCGAAAACCAGAAAATAACAAGGGTCGGCGAAGACGAGGCAAAACTGGACGTGGAGATGTTACAGGTGAGAATGTAGGACAGTAACAGTGGCCACCGCGGAGCGAGGTCTGTGGCTCCTGCAAACTGCGACCCCCCCCCCACCCACCCCGGGCTCGGCCGGAAGAAAGAAGGCAGGGACTGAGATGCACCCCACCCCCACCGCGTCCCCGAGCGCAGGAGCCCAAACCACCCGACTGCCGTCTGTCTGTCCGTCTGTCGTGTGCTGGTTGGTAAATCCGACCACAGAAAGGACTGCGACACGGGGGAGGTGAGAAAACAAGACGCCTCGGCTGCGAAGTGTCCAGAACAGACAGCACAGGGAGGGCTGGGGGCGGGGATGCCCCGCAGACTGGCCGCTTAATGGATGCCGGCCTCCTCTAGAGGGTGAGAACGTTCTGGAACGAGGAGGGGAGGCTGCCCAGCACTGTGAGTGTGCTAACTGCCGCTTGGCTATTCACCCTAAAGTGTCTGGGGTTTTGTCTCGTGATTTTCACCTCAATAAAAAAACAACAAAGGTAAGTGGAGGCCAGGGTCAGCCGCACCCTGTGTCCCCATGGTCCCCCAGCACCTGGAGTCGGGGCTGCCCCACGCTGGGCACTTCGGCTCTCCCAGCGCCCCTCCCGTGAGGGAATAAATGTGTGTTGTGTTAACGCATGCGGCCCTGTGTTACAGCACTGCCTGTGCCCCTCGGTCTAGGAGACCCTCCTAGCTGGACGGGGAGGGGGCCAGCACGGAGGACGAGCGAGCCAGGGGCAGTCGAGGGGTACCGTGACCCCAGAGATGCCCACATGTTGCTCTGGGAGAGCAGGACCGGCTGCTGTGGGTCAGGAAGACCACCGGGCTGGGGAGGGGTGATTGGTCAGCACTGCTCACAAGCAGGGGGAGCCTGGGAAGGGCTCATCCGGCTCTTGAGGGAGGCGAGGTACCCAGAGCCTGCCCGGCTTCCAGCAGCTTCCTGTGCCCTGGGCCAGTGTGGGGGCTGCACGAAGCCAGCATGGCCATCGGAGACCATGGTCCCCGGACTGGGCCCGGCCTTGGTGCTCCAACTCACACGCACACGTGCACACAGACACACGCACACACACGCACGTGTGCACACAGCAAAACAAATGTGCATACATCGCCATAATGGCAGCGGGAAACCCTCCCTGACAGCTCGTAAAGAAGTTATATTTCATTGCCATGATGTCAGCAGAGAGCAATTTGTTTCCAGAGATGTCGCATCCAGAATGGTGACAGCTTTACCATCATAGGGGCGTGGTTCGTGGTTCACTTCAGGGGGCCTGGCCCATGCGGTGCACCGGGGGCCTCGGGAGATGGCTCGCACCGGGTGGCCTGGGACCTGCCCCGTGATGCGGCCCCACCAACACCGAGCTCCGGGGCAGGAGGAGGACAGTCCCAAGGGGTGAGGCGGGGCAGGAGGGGAGATGGGGGGTCCGGGCCGGTGCTGTCCCCGGGGGCTCTGAGGCTGAGATCCTGCTGGATCAACACTCTGACTTCTCCCCCCTCACCGTCTCCTCTGGCCCCTCAGGCTGTCATTGGGGGTGACAAGGGCTGTGCCGGCCTTGAAGCCTGTCCGCTCTTCAGGACTCCCATGGACCCCTCTCAGAAGGGAAGGAAGCTTAGCTGGCATGGGGCCCTCTGAGCCTGCCCCCTGCAACCCTTGACCTTCCCCACAGATGCACCCAGAAGGCCCCGGGGAAGTATTTTCTGGATCAAGAAACAGATTCCTGTTTCTAGGGAGAAGGAGGCTCCTGAGCACAAAGACCTGGAGACTGGGCAGGGGATGGGGTGAGGGGACGGCCCAGGGGCCATTTCTTTCTTCTTTTTTAACGTTTATTTATTTTTGTGTGAGAGACAGAGAGAGAGTAAGCGATCGAGGGAGGGGCAGAGAGAGAGGGAGACACGGAATCCGAAGCAGCTCCAGGCTCCAAGCTGTCGGCACAGAGCCTGATGTGGGGCTCAAACCCACGAACTGTGAGATCGTGACCCGAGCTGAAGTCGGACACTTAACCGACTGGCTGCATTTTACAAAACCTTAAACGCGAAAACTCAGCCACAGCAGGGATGCAGCCCTCAGAACGAGCTTTCAAACAGGAGCACATCTCCACCGACAGACATCGTCACCCAGCAGAACTGGGGGACTGCCTGAAACCCCCTAGGGTGGGCCCGCCACCTGCTTGTACACATTTCTCCCCTTCTGCGGGCTCCACCCCATCGTGGTCATTACTTGGCGGTCCCAGACCCTCTTCAGACACCTCTGAGGCCGTGGGAGACCCGGCGGGGGCCTGACCTGCTCTCCCTGGAGCTTGGGGACGTTGGGGATGGCCAGAGCAGGATGGACATCACCTTGGTGGCCAGGGGGCTGCGGCAGGTGGGGGCCGGCTCGGCTGGCTGCGGGCCCCTTGGGCTGGGAAGAAGCCCGGATGACCCATCACCCGGTGGCAACTGCGGGCAGGGGGACACGATGCCCAGCTCCACAGGCTGCCCGCACATCCACGAGCCTTGCTCTGCCCGGCACGTGGGAAGAGGGCCCAGCTCTTAGGGACGCGGAGAATAGACAGGAAGCCCTTGGTCTGGCTGTTCTGTGGCCTGGAAACCTTCTCGCCACACCTCACACCTTCCTCTTCTTCTGAGCTGGGCGGAGGCCTCCCCCCCACCCCCCTCTTTGCACAAAAGGAGACCCGGCTTAGCCCTCAGAAGTTCTCCCGATGCATCAACAGAATCGCCTGCAGGAGAAACGTCTGGGAGCACTTAGCTCCGAACGCCCTCACTATCGGAAAGGAGGCCGCGACCCCGTCCAGGAGAGCCAGCCTCGCTTTCCTGTGCACAGACTCCTGGGAAGCGGTGCGGGACCCGCGTTTGGCAAAGCGGACTCCCCGGGTCCGATGTCCGGCTGCTCCCTGCCGTCCCAGCCGTTCCCACCCCACTCTGGTGGTGCCTGAGGGGCACCTGTTCCCTGCCCCTCTCCCCTCGCTGGGACTCAGCTGAGGAGGTGGAGGAGACCTCAGAGGACCGCTCCTCTCCAAGGCGGACCCCGGGCGCCCCTGGGGTGCACGGTTCCAGCTGCCCTGCCGGATGTCCGAGGGCCACCGGGGTCCCGGCTCCTGGTCACACAGGATCCTGCAGGCAGGCCCCTGGCTCCCAGAGCAGGCGCAGTAGAGGACGCGGAGGGCAGGGTCCTAAGAACGTCCCCAGAGCCCCTGACTGCCTTGGACCATCAGCACCAGGCTGCCACCTGCTTGGCTGAGCTCTCCTGGGGGTCTCCTCCTCGTGTCCGCGCTGGGAGCACGGCCAGGAGCCCCGGGATGAAGGGCGAGGCTTATCTCTCTCACACGCTGTCGCCAGAAGCCGAGGGGTGTTGATCCAACAGGATCTCAGCCACAATTAGCCTGTTCCCTCATTCTTGCCCTATAAATATCCATTCTGAGATTGTCATAAAGGTGCTTTAAAAAAAAAAAAAAAAAAAAAAAAGGGCCAAACCCGTTTGGAGCAAGGAATCAGCTGCCAAGTGAGTCCCACCGCAGAGACCGTGGAGATGCTGCCCCCAGACGGCTTTTCTCAAGGGCCAATGCGGGTGCTCTCTGGGGTTCTGCTTAATTTGGGGTGGGGGTTCCGGTCCCCTGCATCTAGCATTTATAAATGTCACTGTGTGCTCCGGAAATGCTGTGCGTGGGGACAGTGTCCCTGCAGGGGGTGGCCAGGCCCCACAGCCATGGGAAAGGTGTGCCAGCCACCCACGGGCCACACCCCCACCTCCGGGCCCGGGTCAGACACAGGGGGCTCGTGGCCACACCCCTGCCCCAGGACCCACGTCATGCACACGGGGGTCGGGAAATCGGGGTGCCATCACAGGGCCAGGCAGCCGGGCTCCCCCAGAAGTCCTCCAGGCGGGGCCCCCGTGGCGCCTGTGGCCAGTGTATGTCCCCTTCCTCATGGAGCCCTTTAAGCCTCAGAGGTTGCTCCCTCCACAAGGAGCCCATCCCCGGAAGCCAAGGGTAGTTTCCTTCTCTTTCATTATCGCTGACTTTTTCAGGAGCGTTAGAGTGGCCTGCCCACTCACACAGGGGCCGCGGGGCCAAAGGGGTCCTGGCCCAGCCCCAGGACCCTCAGCCACCCACAAATCTCCATCTCACCCAGAACCCCATCGATTCACCTCAGTCCCTACCTCAGATGATGGCGGCGGTGGTGGTGGTGGCGGTGACGGTGTGTCGGGCTTTTGCTTGCCTGCTGAGAGGCTGCCCCTGCCTTGCCCCCCAGGTCCAGCTCCTGCCTCTGCCTCTCATTAACATGAGTTGGGTGGGCACCGCCCGGCCCGGCAGGCAGGTCTTGTTAGGAAGTGAGGACCCCGCTGACCTTCAGATTCGGACCCTACATTCCCCCGGGGGGTAGGTATCCCAGCGCCTGGCCTAGGGCAACCCCTCCTGCCGCCCGTGCTCAAGGCTCCCCCTGGCTGGGTCCCCAGAACAGAACCTACCGAACGTGCACCTGCACGCACCAGCCTGAGCACACCCCGACAGCTGCCTCTTGCCCGGGCTGCCACCCCTCCTTCCCCTGGAGCACCCCCGCTTGCCTCCGCCCCCGGTTTCTAAGCAGCCAGAAATGGAAGCCCCAAGCCTGGGGGTGGCCACACCCTGGAATGTCTGGAGGACGTTTTGCCTTCTTGACAACAGATTTTCCTCATCCCGGGTTTGCGGACATCGAGAACTAGCCTGCCTGAAGGGAGCTGTCCCGTTTAACAAATGGATCTCGGCTCGGTCCTGATGGATGCCTTTGCCTGATCGTAAAACTCCGGAGGAAGTCAAATTCGGGTTCTCAAAACCTTGGAGATATTCCTTGAATTTATTATGTGACCTGATAAATTATTGAATCTGAGTCCTCAAGTAGCTTTAACAGGCACAGCAGACCGGAGACACTGAATGTCCCCTGGATGTGGGGGACCCGCCAGCTACACTTTAAGGTTCCCACCAGAAAACTCTTCTGGGAACTCGGGCTGAGTATCCGAGCATCCCAGGGAAGCCCTTCTGGGGTCAGAGGGCAGCAAAGCCTGAGAGGTCCCCCAGGGCGGCCTCTGGGACCCTTCCATCTCCATCAGCGCAAGGTCGTTTCGTTTCCCTGGCCAGCCCTCCCTCCTGGGGAACGAGGGCTCAGAGTCCTCAACTCCCTTTGCACACACACCTGTTGGTGGCAGAATCCCGTCCCCCTCGAGTACACACCTTGTCATCCTCTCCCCTGGAGCAGAGGCAGGGCCCGCAGGGAAATCACTTCTGAGATTAGGGCACCAATCAGGCCACTGCAAGTTCATCAATGAGAGCAATCTCCTGGGTGGGTCTGGCCTAATCAGGCAAAGCCTTTAAAAGGAACAGCATCGGAAAGATGCCATCCGGATGGTCTCAGAGAAGGAAGCCAATGGCAAGGTAGTGACCTCCCTTTGGGGGCCACGTGGCAAGGGCCTACAGGTGGCCCCTGGCCCACAGCCGGACAACAAGGGCCTCAGTCCTACACGCACAAGGAACTGAACGCTGCTGACGCCCTGAACGAGCTGGGAAGAAGCCCCGAGCCTCAGAAAGAAGCCAGCCCCAGCCGGCGAGGTCGGGCAGAGGAGCCGGCCACGCCGCGCGGCGCTCCTGCCCCACAGAAACTGCGACATAATAAACGGATGGCACTTTAAGCCGCTGGGCGTGTGGTGGTTCGTTACACGGCATCGAAGACGGAGGCCAAGTGAACCCCAAACTGTAAAATGTGGGCGCGTGCCGCTCACGCCACAGGGGCCGGCACCTCTGCCCGATCCGGGGCAGCCGGTGCCCCTCCTCTGCCCTCCCACCCCGGGCGGTGGCCGCGCCCCCTCCGGGGGTCTCCCCGCCCGGTGCTCAGAAACCCCGCGACGGACATGCTCCCGGCTTTCTCACCCAGACGGCAGGTAACGCACGTCCCGCTCCTTGCTCCGCGCTCTGGGCGGCAGCGCGATCCCGCCCCCGGGACGGTGAAGCCGGGGGTCGCGACTGCCGCTGCCGGTTCCATCCGAGGGCGGGTGCCGGGACCCCCGCCCCCTCCCCGCCTCTGTGCCCACCGGCCTCACAACCCCTTCCTGGAAGCCTGTGCAGCTCGTCGCACCCACCCCCCCCCCCCCCGCCACCGCCTCTCGGCTCAACAGGGACCCTCGTCCTCACAAGACCCCTCCCCCGGGAAGTGACCCCGCCTGGATGTGAGGAGGCGACATTGGCAACCAGCTGACTGGTGCCGGGGTGACCACCTGACGGACGGAGGAGCTGGCGGAGCCCCCCGGGGGTGGGCAGCCTCAGCCCAGGAGCGGGGCCACACGGGAGGGGGGACTGCGCCCACCGTCCGGGACTGACCCCAGCCTCCCTCCTGGGCCCCTGCCAGCCCCGCGGCAGCCTCTCTGAGCCCCGCGAGTGACCTTCGCCAAGGCTGTGAAGCCTGCGGCCAGCTCTGCCGAAGCATCGCGCCTTCTCGGTGATGAGCTCTTTTTATTGCCCAGTCAGTAAAAACCTTCTGATTATGTCACTGCGGAGGCAGTCGAATGCCAAAAAATATAAATTTCCTTCTGTCCGTCATGACCCCTCCGCCTCCATGCTGGCCTCCGTTCTGGTTCCTTCCCTGTGCTTTCGTGAACTGTCGAGACCCCGCCCCTGTGCCAGCTGCCTCCAGGCCCGAGGGCCCCTTCCTCGGCAGGGAAACCAGAGGAGGGGGCGCGGGCTGGGGGTGGAATCCAGACCCCCCCGGGAACCAGGGGCTCCCGGAAGCAGCACCGGCCCCCCGGCGGAGGGCGCCCCCCCCCCCCCGCTCCCTTCGTGCGGACAGAGGCGGAGTGCACACTCACTCGTCCCCTCGTTCGGGAGACATTTGCGGAGTCTGCCCTGAGCTCCTGCTCTGCGGGGTGCTGGGATAGGGCACCCAGCCTCTCGGGGGCTCTGACTCTCCTCCGTGAGTCAGCGGTCACCATGCCGGCCCTCGGAGGAGGGGCCTAGCACAGAACCGGACCCAAGCACCAGCTCGGACCCAGCCCAGGCCTCCTCCAGAGAGCCCGGCTCTGAACCAGCAGTGACGTGGGAACAGGACGAGGTGGAGGCACGGAGGGCTTCCCAGAGGAGGTGATACCCGTCCCCACGTTAGGGTCCCCGGTCCTCCCTAGTCCCGGCTGAGTCGGGAGCGTCAGGATGCTGGCTGCTAGCCGCAGCGGGGAGCCCTCCGCACAGAGCCAGGCCAGGGCTAAGCCGGCCCTCCGCGGGCCCAGGGGGCACCTGTCCTGCCAGGGGCGGAGGCAGCCTTGGCATCGGACCAGAACACTTTGGGAGGCTGACATCAGCGCAGACTCGAGCTCCACGCTCGGCACCTGTTGGGTAGACCCAAGAATAGCCTCTTCCAAGAAGCCAAGTCGAGTCGGGTGTTGGGAGGTTCTGGGGGGTGGGGGGAGGGGGCCGCTGGAGTCGCTTTGCCCTCAGGCCGAGGGAGGCGGGTGCCTGCCCCCTGTGCCCAACCCTACAGCCGCCGCCCCTCCCTGACCTCCGCCTGCCCACCTTCCAGTGTCCTGGGGTGGTGACCCAGCACGGAGGGTCCGGCCCACAAGCAGGGCACGGCCCTTTGAAAGTCAGTGACTTGAGACGCCCTCGGCCGCCTGGATCACAGTGGCCCAGGCCTCCGGTCCCTCCAGGGGCGCCCCTGACCGCCGGAGCATGAGGACCCACAGGCCCCAGGACAGACCCACCCCAGCAATACACCTTCGCAGGCCCCACGATGCACTTTGGGAGAGCCACCCGTGACGCCTCGGGCTCCAGCTCCCTGGGCCCAGGGGCTTTTCTCTCCTCCACCCACCTTCGCCCCCAGACCCCCCCCACCCTGGGGCCTGACCCCACAGCTCCCCTGAGGGCCGCTCTCTGGCCTGGAGAAGAGCTGACAGAGCCTTCCCAGGGCTGGAGGCCCACGGAGTCCTCCCTCAGACTGAAGGCCGGGCGAGGGGACCCGCTGCTCCGTGGGTCGGGGGACCGGGGTGCGTCCGGGAGACGGCCCCTCCCTCACCCCCCGGGAAGCCACCACTTCTCCAGTAGCTTCCAATCACCCGCGGTGGTTTCCGGAGGTGTAATTAAATATGGCGACAATGCCCTCGCCCAGCCCCGGTCGGGCTTTTTAATTAGCTGCTCCAATAAACGTGTCACAAGCGCCCCTTGAAAATATATGTGTCTCCCAAGACCGAGTCGAGTAACAAAATAAACAGGGGCTTAAAAAGCGTTGCCTCAAACTTTAACGCCAAACCACACGACCTGGTAACAGAGGGCCCTGCCGGGGACCTGGCGGGCCTGGGTCTAGGCGCTTGTTGTGCGGCCGGTGCCGGGGACCCAGCTTCCCCGGCGACAGTGGGGAAACGGGGAGCCGCGGCTGGCGGG
Source organism: Herpailurus yagouaroundi (assembly GCF_014898765.1). Classification (NCBI taxonomy): domain Eukaryota; kingdom Metazoa; phylum Chordata; class Mammalia; order Carnivora; family Felidae; genus Herpailurus; species Herpailurus yagouaroundi. The sequence continues at coordinate 11,563,984 of NW_024412463.1, read as the reverse complement.
GCTCAGCTGGGTCTCGAGGGCCGCCCTGCACCCCCAGCTCCCCTCAGGGACTTGGGAGGGAAGGAGAATAAAGGTCGTGACTCGTCCTGGGGTTGGGGGCCCAGGTTCGGGTGGGGACGGCGTCCGCAGGGCCTCAGCTCCTTGAGGGCGTCTCCTGGACGAAGAGGAGGAAAAGATGGAGGCCAAGTCCACTCAGCAGAGCCGAGGGGACAGAGTCGGGTGGCAGGAGAGCCCCGTCTTGACCCCGGCATGGCTCTGGGGAGGGCCTCGGAGTCACCTGGGCGCCCGGACTCGGGGCAGAGGCGGGCAGATCGCGGGCGGGCGTGGGGGAAGCGGGGGCTCCCGTAGGCGCAGCCAACGCTCACTGGGCGCGTGCTGGATGCCGGGCACCACATCTCAAAGCCCAGACTTGCTTCTTGTTTTAGGCCCAGAGACAGTGCCCTGGGGGGGAGAGCGAGGTCCTGTCATGAGGACTGGGGGATCCCCACCGGGGCCCCCGGGGCTCCTCACTGCCCCTCACCTGCACCCCCAGACAGGCCCCTGCCCCCCAGGCCCCCCATGTGGGTCCTGTGGCCGGTTCCCGAGCACACAGAGCCGGGGAAGTTCTGCGTGCAGGCCCGCCAAGGACTGGTTGACGGGTGAAACCAGAAGTCATTTGCTGCCGATAAACAGGGTCTTTATCTGATCAGCAGCCAGTCTCTGGTCACCTCCCAGACCACCGGGGCGGGGGTGGTGCCGGGGACACGGGGCTTTGATCCACCCGCAACCAAGGGTAGTGGGTGGGCAGACCCAGATCGCCACCCTGTGGGGCCCCTGGGTCCGGGAGGCGGTGCTGAACCCCAGCTTCCTCCCCCGCCTCTGCTCCGGGTCCCCGGGCAAGTCGCTGAGGCCCTCTGTGCCTCAGTCTCCCCATCTATCAAATAAAACACTAGCGACTGATGACATTGGGCCTGGCTGGGTTAGAGCAGGTGCAAACTGGCTTGTGCGTTTGTTCGGCCGAGGGGGGTCAGTGCCCTGAAGAGCCAACGCCTGACACGATTCACACGAGTCGCTGGTAATGTTCTCAAGGGTGCCAGCCTCCCGGGGCGGGCTCCGCGGTGTATGGGGTCACGGCAGCAGAGTCCCGAGAGTCGGAGGCCCTCACGGGGCGCAGTCTGCGTTTCCCAGATGTTCTGAGTGCCTGGCCGGTGCGAGGTGGCCCGGGCTTGGGCACGGCCTGGGGGCACAGAGACCTCCAACCACCACCATCAAGGCAGAAAGTATGGAAGGGGGGGGGCGGCTGGGGGCGGGGAGCCACGTGGGGTGGAGACCAAGTTAAGAGCTCTTTGTTCTAAGGCTGTGGGGGGCACCACCCCAGGGTGACACTGGCCCCATAGGACAAGCGGCACCGGCCTGGCTGGGCCAGGAAAGAGGGGTGGGCTGCACTTCTGGGCCTGTGCCCCCTCGCAGAGTGGTGACCTCCCGTGTCCTGCTTCTCAGCTCCTCACCAAAGCCACCAAGGCCTGGACAAGGAACTTCAACCCCCCAGGCGGCCCCCCAGAAGCCCCCGGGCCCTCCCAACCCAACACAGCGCTGGCGCCCCAGCCCCCCATGTGCCCGGCGCTCGGGGGCAGGGTCTGCCTGCACGGCTCCCTCTCTGGGCCGCTGGCCTTTCCCCGGCGGCAATTGACTGTGACATCACGAAGGGCATTTCCCGCGGACAAGGTCACTTCAGGGCTGGCCACGGCCTCTCTGTCCGCCGCGGTCCCTCCTCGGGCTGCAGCTTTGACGAAGGGGGTTCCGCAGACCCGGCTGCACGACTGGAGGAGCACACAGGGAGCTGAGGCTGCTTTCCTCGCAGAAGCCAGTCCTCGCGGCTCGTCAGCTGCTAACGGCCCGGACGGGCGGTGGCCGGGGTGACCGTCAGGGCCTCAGCCTCCTGCCCTCACAGCACAAACTTCTGCTCTCCAGGAGCTTCGGGGCGGGTGCCGGGCGCCTGCAGGGAGTGAGGTGGGCACACAGCTGGGGGAGGGGGCCCCGGGGGGCCCGCCCGTGCCCGTGTCCTCCGCTGCGCACGACGCGACAGCGCGGCGACCTCGCGGTGAGAGCGTGTGTGCTCGCCAGGCGTGCGTGTCCCGGGGCCACCATAACCGATCCCGCAGACGCGGGGCTTCGAGGTGGATCGTCTCCTGGTTCCGGGGCCGCAAACCCAAGCCCAAGCTGTCACAGGGCTGGTGCCTTCGGAAGGCGTCTGTCCAGCGGCTGCAGGCCATCTCCTGCCGGCAGAGGCACCGCACGCTCTCCGTCTCCATCGGCACCCGGCGCCCTCCCCGTGTGCACGTCTGGGTCCCGATGTCTGCTTCCTATAAGGACACCAGTCACGGAGACACCTAACGGCCTCACCTTAACTAATTCCCGTCCGCGCAGCCCCATTTCTAAATAAGGCCTCGTTCTGAGGTCCTGGGGGTTAGAGGAGTTCCACGCAGGACGTTTCAGGGACGCGGGTCGCCCCACTGCCCTGGGACTGAGCGCCGCGTAGGTCCAGAGCAGCCCCCACCCCACAAAGCCCTGCGTGGGGCTGAGCACAGCCGCCTCGTCCACGACTGACGGAGCTCGGAGGCAACCAAGCTGCCCTGCAGCCGGTGACAAAGAAACACTCCACAGTGCACCAGTCAACGGACTATTCCTCAGGCCAGAAAGAAACGGGCTCTCGGGCCATGAGGGTGCAGAGGAGGCTCCCGTCGTGTTACTAAGCGAACGCGGCCGGTGGGGACTCCACACTGCGTGGTTCCAAGTCGACCACCTTCCGGAAAAGGGAAAACTGTGGACACAGTAAAAAGACCAGTGCTTGCCTTGGGGGCGGCGGGGGGGAGGGGACAGACGGCGAGCAGAGCAGAGGATTCCAGCGCCGTGAAGATACCGTGTGACACGATCGCAGTGGATACAGGTCACTACACGTCTGTCTAGGACCACGGAACGCAGGGCCCCGAGACGCGCCTAAGGTGAACCGCAGACTTTGGGTGATGACGAGTGTCCGTGTAGGTTCATGGACTGTCATGGGCGTGCCTGCTGGTGGGGGTGCAGACGGTGGGGTGGCGGCGTGGGGGGCAGGGCGTACGGGGAATCTCTGGGCTCACCGCACGGTTCCATGACACTAAAACTGCTTTAAAAACTAGCCTATTAATTTGTCTCTGCGTTCAGCAGAGGGATGCTTCTCACGGCGCCCTCCCCACCCGTGACCTGAGATCGGATGGCAGTGCCTCTCCCGGAGGCCCCAGGGCCATGCTGGGCAGGCCCGGCCGGCATCCACCAGGGGGGCTGTGCTCGTGGCTGTGCTTGGAGCTCGGGTTGGCCAAGGCGAGGAGGGCCCTGGGACACAGGCTTGCTCAGCAGTCGCCCCGAGGAGAGGGAGGTGGGCCGATGCCCCTCACCCGGAGCTCCGGGAAGGGAAGCGGCAGGAGGTCCAGGGCTGAGGGCCCTGCCTCCGGTGGACGTGAGGGGGACTCAGGCCTCGGGCACCTGCCCTGCGGCCACCAGCTCCTGTTCCCGCAGCCGAGTGCCGGGGAGGGAGGCGAGCACGCGGACCCGGCCCAGGTTCCCTGGCAGCCCCCTCGCCCCCCACAGACCCTCGCCGTCTGGTTCGGGCTGTGGCACCTCCATCAGGCCCACGGTCAGCCCAGCCATCACCTTTGGCCCAGGCAAGGTGATCTGAGTACAAGCCTTGCAGATGGGACACCGCTGCCACACCGAGTCCTCCTGGGAGCCGACGCAAACACCAGTGTGAGGCCGGGTGCAGCTAGCACAGTGCTTGGAGGGGAGCCTCCTGGCCCAGCCACCTGTGTGTCACGGGTCACCGCGTCCCCAGGGGGGAGGCACAGCCACGGCCCCCACGTCCTGATCCTCAGAACCTGTGACTGTCAGCTCACGTGGCAGAAGGGACTTTGCAGACGTGGTTAGGGACCCTGACGTGGGGAGATGACCCTGGAGTATCCAGGGGAGCCCCGTTCAGGGCCACGGAGGTCCTTAAAATGGTCAGAGAAGGAGCGTGAGCAGCACAGAGATGCTCTGAAGACCAAGGGCGCCTCCAGCAGCAGGGAGAGGAGAGGAAATGCACCCCCGGAGCCCGCAGGAGCCACCCGGCCCACATGCGCCCTGATTTTAGCCTAGGGGGGAGGGAGGGTGGCCGTGTCGGACTTCTGACCTCCGAACTGTGCGATGACAAATCTCCGGTTGAAGCCGCTGGGTCTGGCGGTTTGTCCCAGCGGCAGCAGCAGGTGCGCCCTGCGTATCCGCCACGGGTGCTGGTGCCGACGAGACACGAGCGCTGTCCCCTGCCTGCGAGGTCACCGAGAGGACCTCCGTGTGTTCCCCAGGCCAGAGGGAAGCTGGCCGGGCCGGTGTGGCCCAACTCCGGGGTGCGGACATGGTCGGGTCCCAGGCAGGCCTCTTCGGGGTTGCAGACGGCTGTTTCCTCTCGTGTCCTCTCGCGGTGGAAGGGGCGGGGGGCTCGCCGGGGTTCCCTCTGTTGGGACACTCATCCCACTCATGGGGGTTCCACCCTCACGACCGACCCCTCCCGAGGGCTCCACCTCCTAGCACCATCACACTGGGGTTACGGTTCCAGCATAGGAAGGAGTTTGGGGGGGCACACGTGCAGCCCCCTTGAGCTGAGGGGATCGGCCCACTGGACAGACAAGGAAATGTAGCAAGGGACCCCTCCGGCAAGCACGGGGGCCGATCTGTTGGGCCGCTGCAGGGAAGCCTGGACCCCACCCCCCACCCCTTCATGCACCTGCCCGGGCTGCGTGCCCTCTGCCCTGGTCAGACCGGGTCTTACCAGGCTGCAGGCCTCTGGGGCACCTGCTCCGTGGGGGCGGCCCCAGCCCTGCCAGTGGACCCGCAGCACCACGAGTGACGAGTGACGTGAGGCAGGGAACATCCTGCTGCGGGAGTCTCCCTCGTGTCCCAGAACAATTTTGGCTGGAAGTTGCCAGGCGGAAGCTTCATTTTTACTCAACGTGTCCCGCCCAGTTCAGCGTGTCACTGGCCCGCTCGTGCCCCTGGCGACTGGGCAGTGCGCTGTGGCTTATACGAAAAATAAATCTAAGTAGGCCCGGGAGCAGAGAGCTGCAAACCACTCCACACAACTTCCGTCTCTTACAGAAAAACCACCTCCCAACAGGGGACTGGTCTGCGCTGAAATGTAACACGTTTTCTCTGCCAAAGATCCTCGTAAGAACCAGAAGACAAGTTTCAGGCGGGAGAAACGTGCGCACAATGAACGCCTGGTCAAGGACCGTCATCCAAAGCACGGAGAGAACCCTGCGCTCCACAGTAAGAAAACAACCCAATTAGAAACGGGCCAGGGACCCGAGCAGGCCCCTCACCGGAGAAGACGCACAGATGCAGACGGGCGCAGGGACAGACGCTCCGCGTCACAGGTCGTCAGGGAGACGCAAATCACAACAGCGAGGCACCACGCACGCCTGTCACCAGGGCCCAAACCCACGACCCTGACGACCCCAGGCGCTGGCGAGGGCGCGGGGCGGCAGGAGCGCTCGGCCGTTGCCGGCGGGAACGCAGGACGGCGCGGCCGCTTTGGAGGCGAGTCTGGTGTTTTGCTACAAAACGAATCATAGTCTCACCGGACGAGCCGGCAATCGTGTTCCTTGCGATTTATCTACACGAGTCGAAAACTCGTGTCCACACGAAAACCTGCCCACGGATTTTTACAGCGGCTGTGCTCGCGGCTGCCACAGCTTGGGAGCGACCACGGCGTCCTTCAGAAGGTGACGGATAAACTGTGGCAGATCCACAACGTGGACCATGACTCCGTGCTCACAAGAAACGAGCTCTCGGCCGCAAAAACGCAGGGAGGAGGCTCCGACGCTCGTCACTAAGGCAGGAGGCTGATCTGAGGAGCCCCCACATGTGAGTCCAGCCACACGACTTCCTGGAAAAGCACAGCCGTGGACACGTAAAGGGTCAGTGGCCGTCGGGGCGGCGGCAGGTGGGGGTGAGGGCAGCGGGGAGATGAACACGCGCAGCTCGGGGGGTTTCGGGGCCGTGGAACTAGAGCGCGCGATGCTGTGAAGGCAGGTGCACGTCACCGCACGTTTGTCCAGACCCGCAGAACGCGCGACGCCGAGAGTGACCCCAAGGCGCGTGTGGACTTCAGTCAATAATCTGTCAATATTGGCTCATCAGTTGTGACAAATACACCACGTCAACGCAAGATACTAATTGTAGGGGAGGGATACATGCAAACTTTCGGGATTTTAGACTCAGTTTTTCTATAAACCTAAAACTTCTTTAAAAATAAAGTTATAATTGGGGCACCTGGGTGGCTCAGTCGGTTAAGTGTCTGACTCTTGATTTCGGCTCAGGTCATGATCTCACGGTTTGTGAGTTCAAGCCCCACATTGGGCTCTGCGCTGATGGTACAGAGCCTGCTTGGAATTCGCTCTCTCCCCTCTCTCTCTCTCTCTCTCTCTCAAAATAAATAAACTTAAAAAAATTTAACAAATTAAAAAAATAAAGTTAATCGGGGCACCTGGGTGGCTCAGTCGGTTAAGTGTCCAACTTTGTCTCAGGACATGATCTCACCGTTCATGGGTTTGAGCCCTGAGTTGGGCTCTGTGCTGACAACTCAGCCCCTCCCACGCATGCCGTCTCCCTCTCTCTCTGTCTCTGTCTCTCTCAAAAATAAATAAATGTTTTAAAAAATTGTTTTTAAAGGAACTTAAGCATGACAGAGAAAAACTTCACAGCCGTCGGGAGGCCCAGTGCTGTCTCGCCCCCTCTAGGAAAGCCGTCCTTCCGGCCTTGGGCCTGGCCGCCCACTCTGGTTCTTGCCAAGGCCTGAGTGACCTGACAGGCCAGCAGGCGGGTGAGGGTCTGTGTGCTATGCATTCACCCCTTCCCGCCCCCCACCAGCCCCAACATCCCTGAGCAGCCAGGGCCTGTGTGAGGGGAGCCCGGGGGCCAGGGAGCAGGGCTGGCAGAGAACACGCCAGTGTGGGGGCAGCAGCTCCAGAGAGGCCAGGCCTAGAGTCCACAGGTCCCTCCCCACTCTCAGAAAAGCCCTTTCAAGCCCCGGGTTAAATGACTCCTCCCCCAGAAGCTTCCACCACCCCACACCCAGCCGCCTCCCGCGTTTGTGGGTCCGTGAGCACCTCCATTTACCTGTGTGGTCACGTGTCCTGCCCTGGGCCCCGGACACAGTCAGGTTTTCCCAGCGCTGTCTCCCTAGCACCTAGGAGGGCCGGCACATAGTAGGTGGTCACTAAATACCTGTCAAGTGAACAAACAGATGAATGAAGCCAAGGCCAGCGGCCTAGGGGACCTGAGGTCAGGGGCCATCTAGGCCACCTGTACAGATGCCCTGGGCCCTACCAGGCTAAGCCAGCTGCCCGATGCAGAGGCCAGGCCCACCTCACTCCCACTGGTGGGTCACGTGATCCCATGTGTGGTCATACCTAGAGGGGGACGGGAGCCTTCCCGTGCCTGGCATGTGGGCACGCTCACCGGGGCTCAGGCCAGGACACCCATCTCAGAAGCCTTGACCCCAACAGCGTTATCAAAAATAAAACTTCTTTAAAAGTCAATTGGACGCGGGGTGCCTGGGTGGCTCAGCCGGTTAAGCGTCTGATTTGGGCTCAGGTCATGATTTCACCGTTGGTGAGTTCGAGCCCCGAGTCGGGCTCTGTGCTGACAGCTTGGAGCCTGGAGCTGCTTCAGGTCTGTGTCTCCTTCTCTCTCTGCCCCTCTCCTGCCCCTGCTCACACTCTCTCTCTGCCTCTCTCTCTAAAAAATAAATAAATATTTTTAAAAAATTAATTGGACGTGCTGGTTAGTGTACAACCTTTGGGGCTATCGGCGATGTTTTCAATATGCAAATATTCATTAATGCAGCCATAAAGGGTGGGAAGCAAAATAACATTTTCATCCCTGTGCCAAGTACACGGAGGGGATCAGGTATCACAAAGAGCTATTTAGCACTGACCTCCTGAAAGGCAGCCTCAGTCAGGACTTCACGGGGGTGTCCATCCAGAACGCGCAACGATTCATCCAGCTCTACCCACCCAGACCACGCAGCCTGCGGGCTCTACCCTCCCACCACCGCCCACAGGGCTTGTGACACACACCCCAGGAGCCCCCTGGGCCTGCCCACTCCCCCGAGACCCGCAGGGGATACGCCTCTTAGAACTTGGCTCCCTGTGGGCGCCTGGGTGGCTCAGTTGGTTCAGTGTCCAAATTCGGCTCCGGTCACGATCTCATGGTTCATGAGTTCAAGCCCCGCAGCCGTGCCGAGAGTCCAGAGCCTTCTTTGGATTCTCTGTCTCCCTCTCTCTGTGCCCCTCCCCCCCCCCCATAGAAGTAAACAAACATTGAAACCAACCAACCAACAAAAACCTTCGCTCCCTGGAAGTTCCAGCCTTAAAACCAAGTCCGGGAAATGGGGCCCAAACGCAGTAAAGCAGAGAAGCCTCTCAGCGATGCCTCCGCCGGCCTCAGAGAAGCCCCGCCGCGGTCTCCGGGTGGGTCCTCTCCCCGGGATTACGAGGCGCCCCACACTCTGCCCCTTTCCATCTTTGGAGCGGTACTTACTGCTTCTGTCGCCACCTGGGGCAGGTGAGCTCTCAAACCCGGGGACCTCGGTCGAGACCTCAGACTCCTGGATGCAGGTTTGCGGAGGCTCACGTGTGGAGGTGGCTCCCACCGAGTCCTCTCTCAACTGTGAAAGGCTCACAGGAAGTCCTGCCGTATTCAGAGCAAGAGGCATGTTCCTTCTCTGTGGATTTACTGACAGTGACACGCCACTGGCTCCTAGCACCTTCTGGAACTTAGGTGAACTTGAGAAGCAGGTGGGCCTGGGCCGGGCTGGAGCTGCAGTGGCTGGTGGGCCCACAGCGCAGGCTCCTCGGGTCAGGGCCAGAGCCTTTGTCCCACAGGCCGGCCTGTCCTGCAGCAGGCGTCCGACTCGCCCTCTTGGGCTGACAGCCCACGTGTGCGCCCCAGCATCTCGTTCTGAACGCGGGGGGCACGTTCAACCCCCGGGGGGCCACCTGGCTACACGGCGTCGCCCCTGCCCCTCGTCCAGTTTCACATGTCCGGTGGCCCCTGCTGCCCTCTGGGGTGGACTTGGTGAGTCCCTGGGCTCAATCCCAGCCCCAACTAGAATCTTGGGATCCTCAGAGGGCCTCAGACGGAACCACTCAGTCCCTGGAAGCCCCAGCGGCCACGTGGCTCAGGCCCGTCTCCCCGGGTCCTCTGACCACACCCCAAGGGCCCTGCTGGCAATCCACACATGCATCCACCTGCCCTACAGTAGTTTTGGAGTGCTTGACCTCTGCCAAGACGCACAGCCTCCCACGTATACACAGGGGACACGTTCTCTGGTGGCTCCTGCATTTGACCAACACCCAAGGACAGCACTGAGGGCCCCGCTTTGCACACGCAGGACGTGGGTGTCCCATCGGTGCCCCTAGAGGTCCACAGTCTCGGGGGACACACAATTACACCCCAAGGCAGTGAAACCCTAAGACTGAAATGCAGGCTGGAGCGTCTGAGGCCTTCCTGGTGATGCAGTCACAAAGGGGGCCCGGAGGCTGAGACAGGGGTTGGGGCCCCTTGGAGTGTGGCGACGGGGGACTTCTTCCTTATGTGTCTTCGGGAGAGTGACCAGCCATGAAAGTTCCCCACGTGTCTGCATGTGCACAATGTCCCCCTGAGATGGCGGTTTTATCTCGAAGGGGGAGAGTACCGGAGGGGCCTGGGTTCTCGTTCAAGTCGGGTCCCCGCCTCGCGGGGTCTTGTGAGGACGGCACATAATTCCACCTCTTGGGGGGCGGCTGCAGCCTGCCACCGGGGCTCTGGCCACCGTGGGGCACTTTCAGCGGAAGCTACAACATGGCTGAGCAGCTGTAACTGACCAGAGGCGGGAGCGCATTGGTGCCCGGCTGGGGGGGCAGGGTGGGGGCAGGGCACTGGCACTGACCCAGCCCCCGGCGGCCCCCCTTGGGGCCTAGACCACCTCCTGGCCCAGAGCCCAAACCCAGCAACGCAAGGCCCCCTACCCGCACCCTGGGGCCCCTAGGAAGGTCAGCGCGGTGTGAGGAGTGGGGTGTGAGAGCGGGTGGGGAACAGCCGGGTGAGTGTGTCGGGGGCGGGGTATAGCAGAGTCACCTGAGTCCGGGGAGTCCTGAGCACAGCTGCTGGGGCCCCACCTGGGCGGGTGGGCCTCCTTCCTGAACAGGGACGGAGCTCCTCAGTCCTGCGGGTCCGGATCGCAGCATCCTCCTGGCAGGTGCTCCCCACCCCCCTGCCCGCCCCCTCCCCTGACAGCTGGGCCGGCAGCTGTCTGCGAGCTTTGATGTGCCGCGTGGGGTCAGGCCCACGGGACACACGTGTCCCAGGCCCCTGGCAGAACCCGCCCCTCCCCCAGGGCAACAGGAGCCAGCAGTGGGGGACAGGTGGGGGGGGAGGGGGGGCATGAGGGTCAGGTGAGTGCCCCGGGCGCTCCTGCGGCCCCTCAGATGGTCTGTGCCCTGGCTGTGCAGACAGTCCGGAAGTAGGAAGAGGGGCCTGCTGTGATCTTTCTCCTTCCCCTAGAACACACCCCCCCCCCCCCCCCCGGGGGGGGGGGGGCGCGGGGCGCCCCGCCCCGGCGCAGGGGGACCCGACCCGCCCCCCCGCCCCTGCGCACTGGGACCGGCCCCCCACCACCGCCTGCGCACTGGGACCCGCCCCCCATGGGACCCGCCCCCAAGCCCCTGCGCATGGGACCCACCACCTCCACCAGCCCCTGCACAGTGGGACCCGCCCCCCCGCCAGCCCCTGCGCGCTGGGACCCGCCCCCTCTCCCCCCACCCCGGCCCGTGCTAGGCTGGCGGGCTGCTCCTCTAGCAGACCGGAAACGCGTGGCCGAAGCTCGTCCTTAGACGCGGCAGCTCCGGCCTGCAAGGCTCAGCGGCGCCGAGTCCCCAGGACCTCCCGACGGGCTCCATTGTGGGGGAATTGAGAGGCCGAGGTGCCAGTGGGCAGCTGCTCCCGGTCCTGCGCCAGCCCGGCCCCCCCCCCCCCCCCGATGCCTCACGCCGGCAGCTCGCTTGCCGCGTCCCCGCACAGCCAGCTCCGGTGCCAGCCTGGACGCGTGCCGGGGTCACCGGCCTCCCGTCGAAGCGGTCGCTACAGGCGTCAGCGTCCGCGCCTGACCTCTGCCCGGTGTGGTGGCGTCTTCGTGGCGTCCGGGCCGGAGGGTCAGCAGCGGGGCCTGACTCCAGGCTCGGGCTCCTGCGGACCGTTTCCTCTTGCAGCAGTGACGTGGATGTGGGCCCGTGTACCCTTACTTGGCCTCATCCTATCGTCGGCCCGAGGCCCGCTCAGAATCTTACGCCACGTGTGACATCAACGCAGCACCTTTAAAGTAAGCGGCTGTGCCGGTAGCATAAGAAACACTGGCTTTTATGGGGTTTACTGTGTCATAGGTCCCCCCAAACTGGGCCCTTCGTGGTCTCCGACTCTGCTGGTGGAGGCAGCACCAGGGGCTCCAGGCCCCCAGGCCCCCGGGGGTCCCCACCAGGGTGGCGCGTTGGCCACTGGGCTGGCACCTGCTCGTTTACACTCGCCTGGCAGCCGGCTCCCAGTGGCCCAGCCCCACCTGTGCCCCTGCCACTCGGGCTCGGAGAAAGCAAGTGTTGTCGGCGGCCGTGCGGATTTTTGCGCATTTCCATCCGGCACACGTTAATCTGTTTCCTCCCCTGACCCACACGGTGCTCCCAGGATCCCCTACAGGACTGAGACCGTGGGGCAAGGAGGAGAATCCCCTCTGGACAAACGCCTCCCCTGGGGACACAGGCCCAGGACAGCGGCTGATAATACAGCGTGAGCGTCAGCAGCATCAGCTCGGCACCTCTGTGGGGGTGACTGTGGGCACGCGGCTGAGCCTTCCGGAGCCCCCGGGGAGGGGACCGTGATGCTGGGTCACCGGCTGCAGAGAGACGTCTGCCACACACGAAGCACGTGACGCCTGACACATTCAAGGGCCCACCCAGCAGGGCTTTGCCAGGTTGGGGTGGATGTCTGCCTGCCCCCCACGCCAGGCGGGCAGGACCCTGGGCGGTGCCCCTACCCGCCCCTGCCCTCCCTGCTCCCAGGGAGGGGCACGGCCGGGTGGGTCGCGGTGCCCGAAGAGGTAGACCCTGGTGGGGGAGGGGAGGGGTGCTGGTGTCCAGACGGGAGGGGCCTGGGCACAACAGGGCAGCAGGAGGGCCTGGCTCTGGCAGCAGCTGTTACTAACGCCACCCTTGTCCCCACTAGGTTTTTAGTCTTCAAGGACAGTGTGTACACGTGTTTTTTTGATCCAGAAGTGCCAAAGGCTATACCACACGCGGTGAGCCTCCTGTTCACCCCACTGAGGCCTTGGGCCCCTCCCCAGCAGCCCCGCCGTTGACCAGCCCCTCCCGGAGCCTGTGGGTGTGTCACACACACGTGCACACACCAGCGTGCACGGCCACACCCCAGCCGCAGCTCCCGCCTGTGTCCCCCCCACCCCGCCAGCCGCACCCACCGGGGTAGGCGGAGGTGGGTTGAAAAAGTGATGGCACTAAGTGGGCATGTCCTTCCCGCAGGAGATCAGAGGTCGCGGAGCCTCTAAGTCCCTCCTCGCTGGGCAGCGACGACACCAAAGCTGCCGTAGCAAGTGTCATCGAGTGTCACGGCCTCACGCAGAAGTAATTTACCCGCAGGACACAGCCTCCTCCGGGCAGCCCCAGGGAGGACCCCGTGAGGACACAGACTCACATCTGTGAGGACCTGAGCCCCTTCCCCCAGGAGGCGGGGGTCCCAGACCCTCTGCAGCCATGGAGCCCCCCCCAGCCCACACGCCAGGGGTGCGAGGGGTCCCCCCAGGCTCCCCACTCCCCCCACCCAGGGTCCTGTTGTTCTAAACAAGGTGGTCAGGCAGACCCCAGCGGCAGGGGGACCAGGCGGCCTCAACACCCTGTGAAGTGGGACCCGGCCCCTTAACCGGGGCCTCTTAATCTCGAGAGTCCCTGCGGAGAAGCTGCTGCCCAAATCACCCGTGTGCTCAGACGACCTGAGGGGACCCCGGCCCCAGCCCGCACCCCCCCTCGCAGCCCCGTGGGGCCAGGGTCAGGGCCGCTCCCCACTCCGGGCCCGAGCCCTCCGCCTCGCCCCTGCCCCCGGGTGCCAGGCGTGGTCTCGGAGTTATATTAAGGTGGGGATGGCGTCCTTCCAGAGAAACCCAGCAGGACGCAGTGGTCGGAGGAGCCGGATTGATCCTGCCCTGGTCAGCTGACGGGTTCCGGTTACAGCCCTCAGCGGCCCGGCCGATGCGTGAGCTCGGCGTCCACACTGGGCAGCTGCAGGGCTTGATCGGGAGAGTGGTGTTCCTGTACAAATGCTCTTACCACACTGGGGTTAAAAATAGCCTCGAGCCAGAGCACCAAGATGCCTCGCGGCCAGAAGGCAGCTCTCAGCAGCTCTGCTCCTGCTCAGGGAGAAGCGGGGGGAATGTTCCTGCCCGACCCGGCCCAGCCCCGCCGGCACACCGGCACCCACACCCTCATCAGACCTGGGCCAGGGGTGACGCCAGGGCCCGTCCTGCCAGGGCTCTGCGGCCCCGGCACCACGGGCCTTGCACAGAACGGGCTCAAACGGCCACGGCTTCGCGCAAAGACGGCGCTGGGCCCGGGAGGGGTGGGGGCCGGGCCACCGTCTGCTACAGGAGCCGCCACCCTACACCCTGCCCTCCCATCGTCCCCAAGGTCACAGCCAGGCACCCCGGCCCTGCAGCCACCAGAACGCCCTCTGGCAATTCTCCCCCCGGGCCACGGGGCTGGTCAGCCTGCCACGGGCAGCGGGAAAGGCTGCCTCTGCGGCCGGGTCTGTGCCGGGTCTGTGGGCCCCGGCGGAGGGCGAAGCAGGGCACCTCGTCACGGCTATTTAAAGGTCGGGAATGGACAGATGCAGGGACGGGAGAGGGGATCGGAGCCGGACACAGGGGAGGGGGTGGCATTCGAGGCTCCCTGGCCCGAGGCGGCAGGCAGCCCAGAGGTTCCCGGACAGCCCGACACGCCCGGCAGCAGGGTCTGAGCTCGGTGGCAGGAAAGGCGGGACTTCGGGGCCTGGCCCTGAGAACACCCTGCACTGGGTCAGGGACAGACTGGGGCGTGGCAGCCAGGACTGCCCACCCCCTCCCGGGTCAGTGACCGCACAGGAAGCTGAGTCAGGCCCAGGACAGCCCAGATGCCCAGAGGCAGTTTTCAGAGCCTGCGAAAAGCCCAGAAAATACAGGAACCGAGCCTTTGGTGCCATTCCTAAGGGAATCTTAACCTTTCCGCTAAATAACCGTCATCATCATGCTGGTGGCTCCCGGGTCAGTTCACGGCCCCGCCACGCTTGACGGAAGACTCCGGGCAAGTTTGCTTACCTGAGCCTCAGTTTCCTCACCTTCCAAACGGGGGGAGGTGGGAGCCCTGCCGGGCTCAGGGGAGCAGTAGCATCCAGCGTGCAGCCTAGAGCCGGTACCCGACAGGCACACAGTACACAGTGGCCACCGCAGGCCCCTGGAAAGACAGAGCAGGCCGGCTGAGTCGCACTAAAGTGTAAATGACTGCCAGCACCCCCCTCCCCCCCCACTCTCCAGAATAAGCTGCTGGGGAGGGAGCAAAACACTGGGAGGGGGGACTCTGGAGGGAGAACGAAGAGACTAGGGAGACGACTTTCCCCGAACCCGGTGGGCCTCACCCTGGCCCCCAACTCCATCCGGCTCCCCAGACCCTCTCCAGCCCCGACTCTGGCCTGCTCAGACTGTGTAGAAGAAGACACTGAGGGCCTCACCCCAGAACCCCACCCCAGGGTGCTCAGTGCCCGGGCTCCGTGTCTGGTGGTGACTGAGCTCACAGCAGGACCTGCTAATGGGCTGGCAGGCTGGCACCCCACAGCAGGAGAGGCAGCTGGGACGGGGGGGGGGGGGGGCGAGCCCGCGGCCTCGGCCTGGAACCACACGGGCTTGTTAATGGTCGGCTCCTCTGCGAGAGAGGCTGTGTTTCTGAGCTCACTGAGCGCAGGGACCGCAGGCCCACGGAGCCCGTCCGGCACCCGTTGGGGGGGGGGTTGGCGTCCCCGCGGCTCATCTCCCCCGAAAGGTGGGCCCCGCCTCCCCCATCTACCCTCAGAAACTACTGGCTACTGAGCCACTTCCAGGCTCCCCACTCAGGCCAGGAGGGCGGGCGGGGGTCCCGGCAGCCCCCCACCCCCGCCTCCACACCATGTGCCCGCTGCCTGTGGCGGCCTGTCTGGGCCAGCTGTCCTGGTGGCGCCGGGGGGCGAACGCTGCCTGCTCCTCGTGCCGTCAGGAGCCCCGAGCACGTCACAGCTCAGCCGCGCCTCCGCCTCCCAGCCAGCTATCGTCACTAAGGCTCCCGGCAAGGGGGACGCCGGGGCCGGACCCGCGGGCCAGCTGGCCGGGGTGGGGGGTGGGCAGGTGACTCCGGGCCCCCCTGCCCCCTGTGAGCCCCGGGAAGCCACCTGCCCCGTCACCTCTGAGCCCCGAAGAGCTCAACATCTGCAGCCACCTGGTCGCCCTGTGAAAGAGGCTCATCCACTCGGGAGCAGGGACCCCTGAAGGAGGCGAGGGGCCAGCTGTTTCCATGGACGGGATTCAGAGGGCCCGTTTGGAGGTGGAGGGTGGTGGGGTAAAAAGCAAAGAAAGGAGGGCACGGTGTGGGGGACGTGCAGCGGTGGGGGGCGGGCAGAGAAGGAAGAGAAAGAGAAAGCGAGCGTGGAAACGGAGGCAGGGGACCCAGTGCCGAAGGGGCCGGGAGCGTGCGTGAAATGGGCCGGAGACAGGGAGCGCTGGCTCCCCCAGCGGCCGGGGTGAGGACCGGCCACTGCACCACAGTGCGATGGAGATGCCCGGTCTCGGGTGACAGGCGCTGCAGGCTGGGCACAGGTGGTCACACGCAGCCGGGCCCTGCCCCCCGCATCAGCAGGGCACAGGGCCACGCACTCCCCAAGAATGGAGCCCGGGGTGACCACCAGGCCGGGCCCGGGCAGAGCCTAAGGACAGCTGGGGTAGGGCAGGGGAGCCCCCACATTTAGCAGGGGGCACAGCCCGGCCAGGGAGGGCGAAGGCGTGCCCAAGGCCGACAGGTGGATGGATAGGTGGGACCCCGACGAGCCCCACCGCTGGGGAGGCTACGCCGAGGCCAGCTCTCTGGCCCGTCTCACCGAGCCCCTCGGCCGGCCGCCACAGCACAGCCAACAGCTCACGCGGCCTCTCCCCTCGCCCAGCAGACCCGGCGCCACATGCACCCACGAGGACGCTCTCGGCCCGTCACGGGGTCGTGCGAGCCGCGGGCCCCGCTCCGCACGCTCTTCCGTGAGGGACGGGCCACCGGGAACACCAAGCACCCGGCCGTCCTAAGAGGTCAGCCGCGCTCATCCGCGCAAACCGCGGTAGAGACGGACCACACCGCACAGGTGCTCTGGGGAGACTGAGGAAGTCGTCCCTCTTCACCTCTGGGTGGGGGCTCAGCAGGGCAGGGGAGAGGGCAGGAATCAGGCTGTGAGCGCAGGGGCCCTGCTAAGGCAGGAAATGCAGTCAGGAGTCTGAAGAGAAGTGTGGGCCGGCGGGATTCCTCTGACACCTGCCTCCCCCAGCCCCACAACCCGCCGAGCTCGGCCTTCAGATCAGCGCACAGCCCGGTAAATCAGAGACAAGCCCACAACCCTTCCGGAAGGAACGGATTTCCAGGATGGAAATCCCACGGGACTCCTTGGAAGGTGAAACTGAGGCATCTCCCAAAAGGAGGGCCCAGTCGAGGCAGGAAGTTAGGAAGAAAGAGAGAATCGGGGCCTCCCAAGGCACCAGATGGGACCTGAGGCCCAGGGAGGGGCTGCTTCACAGGCGCCGGGTCCCTGGACTCGTACGTCCAGCCTCCGAGCCGGGCCAGGCGAGCCCACAGCCCAGCCGGACCCTGGGGGCCAGCTCTGGTCTCTGGCCGGCCTCCCTGTCCTTACCAGACCTCCACACGACCTCCCTGCCGGGCCAGGGGCAGGAAGGTGCTCAGCGGTGGGAGGTCCCCGGCCGAGGACACACCTCACTGTCCCCAGACTTTGCTCAGGGGACACCCGTGTGGGAGGCACCGACGGAGGGCTGGTGCAGGGGGCGCTCACCGGGCATGCCCTCTCTGACCTCCCTTTCGGCTTGCTGGACGGCTGCTGCGTGTGGAAGGACTCAGGCTGCATCTGAGTTCAGCAGAGAGCAGGGATTGATTGGTGATGTCTGGCAGGGGCACAGGAGACCACGGGGGCCTGGAGTGCACTTCATCCCCGGACTGCTGTCCAGCTGTCAGCCAAGCGGGTGTCTAAGCACAGAGGACAGAGGTCCCCTTCCCCCGATGGACAGCGTCCCTGGACTTTGTTCCACGTGGGGCCGCACGCTCCCGCTGGACTGCCTCCCCGCTTCCCCGTGGACTGGCGGAGAACCGGTCCCCCAGCTCAACGCTCCCCACGCTGTCCCTCCCCTTCTGCCGCCGGGCCTCCGCCATCCCCAAGAGAAGGGCCAGAGAACGTGCCATCCAGGCTGGAGCCAACACGGTGACCTGATCCAACCCTGGCCCCAGAGGCCCCCGCCAGGGCAGGGCAGTGAGACGCTGGACGTTTCTTCCACGGCCCCTTCTTTGGGCATTTTTTACAAAAGCAAACACACAAACAAAAACAGGTAGAGTGAGTGGACTGTGTTGAAGGAGGGGAGGGCCGGGACCCCACCCACTCGGTCCTACTCACCTCATCTTCCCCAGGGCTCAAAGATGGCCCCAGGGACCCTACTGGAGAGCACTCACTCCGAGGCTGTAGGTGACCCACCGTCTGCACCCACAGGTCAGCCACGCAGAGCAGCGTGTAGCATGGTTGCGGGGGGTGAGCTCCGTGATGGAGGACCGGACCACGTCGACCTCAGCCAGTCAAGGCCGAGCACCCACAGCCGTGTGTTGTGCTGACAGCAGGGACCCGGCGTGCCGGGCCGAGAAGGCAGCCCCCCCTTTGGTCTCCCCCGAGGACCCCTTACCCAGTCTGACCACGAGAAAGTCCCCGGACCAACTCAAAAGAAGGGACTCTCTCCCAAACGCCTCACAACCATCAAGGTCATCGGAGACCAGGAGAGCCAGAGGCACTGCCCAGCCCAGAGGGTCCTACGGAGAAGGCGATGCTAGATGTCATGAGGGGTCCTGGATGGGATCAGAAACAGGGTGTGAGGAAAAACTGAGGAAACTGAAATCAACCTTGAGCTTTTGTGAACGATCATTTATCCACGGTGGTTCATTTATTGTAACAAACGGACGGCACTGATGCAAGATGTTAATTTTTTTTTAATTATTTAATGTGTATTTGTTTTTAAAAGACAGAGAAGGAGCAGGGGAGGGGCAGAGAGAGAGAGAGGGAGACACAGAATCCCAACAGGCTCCAGGCTCCGAGCTGTCAGCACAGAGCCTGACGCGGGACTGGACCCACGAACCGTGAGATCACGACCTGAGCCGAAGTCGGACGCTTAACCGACTGAGCCCCCCAGGCGCCCTTGTAAGATGTTAACTTAAAACCACCTGTTGAAGTCCCTTCTCACCTGCTTTGTTTAACGGACTTGGTGTTTTAAAGTTATTTTGATGTGTTGTCAATTTAAAAAATCAGGAGATCGAGCATGAACACCTGGGTTTCTGGCCTCTCCTGAAACCCTGAGGGACCGGTCAAGCGGCCGGAGGAGGGTCAGCCACCACTCAGCGGCCGCTTTCCCAGGGGTCTCCTTCCAGCCCACGTGGCCCCTGCCCCACCCGCTGTGGTCTGCCTAAGAGAGGACAGGGACTCCCCCGACGTCATCAGCAGTCTGGTGACAGAGCAGGAAGGGCGGGGCCAGAGGGCACCCCCAGAGCCCTCCACATCACGCTCGGCACAACCTTCCTCCCAGGGAACATGAGACCTGCTCATTCTGGAAGTCCCCTCCCGCCCCCCAGCGGCAAGAATGTCACTCCCCTGCCAACTTTTAAAAATCACCACTCATAAGTTTTCAGCTAGACTACATTTCTTTCACAAAGAAATGCATATATATATATATATAAGCCTATATTTGTATATACATATAAAGAGAAGAAAGATGTACGTGACGTGTCCCTCCTGTCCTGTGAGCAGAGGGGACCCGTCTCCAGCCTAAATCCAGCCTCGGCCGCTCCCAGCCTCTCCCCGGCACCATGGGCCCCCGAGCGAGTGCCCTCCTGGCCCACGGGTGCCCTCCAGGGCAGAGGGCAGGGTCAGCACGCGGGGGCCACGGAAACTCAGACCCAGGCTCAGCCCCCATCGCTCTGACCCCAGGGGCCACTGCAGACCCGTCCTCAGGTGGGCAGGCGGGGGACGCTGGCCGGCGGGCCCAACACAGACACCCACACGACTGTGGGCAGCTGGGCGTCTGGGAGGCCACGTGGGCCTGGACCCCCACGAGGGCTACTTAGGGAGCCTCTGAGGCAGCGTCCCCAGTGAGCCTCACCGGAGGCCCGATCCACACAGAACATGGCATACTGCAGGGGTCCGGGCCCGCCAGACCAGGTCAAGGAGAGGGACGGGTGGGAGCCGGCTCTGCCCCCCCAGCCTCACACCCGTCCCCCCACCCCCGGTCCTCTTGTCCTACAGCTGCCCCTGGGATGGCTCCAGGTCTCATCTCCACACCTGTCCGGGGCCCGTGGGGCTCACGGTGACCCCTGCACAGACTGTCCACCTAAAACCCATTTTCTAGGGGCGCCTGCGGGGCTCAGTCGGTTCATCATCCAACTCGTGGTTTCAGCTGAGGTCGTGATCCCAGGGCTGTGGGATTGAGCCCCGTGTCTGGTTCTGTGCTGGTGGTGAGCCTGTTTGAGACTCTCTCTCTCTCTCTCTCTCTCTGCCCCTCTCCCCTGCACGTACTCTCTCTCTCTTTCTTAAAAACATTTTTTTTTTCCTGCAGAGCATGGGCAGTCCAGCCCCCGCCTGCAGGCGAATCGAATACCCCGGGGGCTGGCAGAAGGAGGCAGACGCTGCAGAGGTGACCCTTGGCCGGCAGCTCCCGCATCGCCCGAGGAGTCTGCTGAGGACGGGAGTTGTGCCCCGTCTGCACGGAGCCACGGACGCGGACGCAGGCTTGGCCTGGGAATCGCTGTGTCAAGAAGTTTTTGTGCAGCCTGGCAGGGCCGCGTCCGAAGTTGCTGCCAGCTCGCTCCGTGGCCGAGCGTCCCCTCAGGATGCAGTGGGGGGCACGTGGGACCCGGCCCCCTGAGGGCGTCTCACACCCCTTGGGGACCCCTGCAGCGCTCAGGCCGCCGCCACCGGGGACCCTGGAAGCCACCTGCCGAGAGCGGACCGCCCCGGTGCGGGGTTCACGTCCGCCCTGCCCCGCGGGGGGCTGCCCGGCGCCGCCTCTGGGGTCGCTCCGGGTGGGTCTGTGTCACCCACCCCACAGGCGTGCTCCCGAGCCTGGAGGCCACGTGTGCCCACCCCAAGCCCCCAGGCGCTGCCTCTGCCAGAGTAGCTCGGGCCCGTGCGCCCCGGACCGCGGGCCGTGGCCGGTGACTGCACGCGCCCGTCAGACGCTCAGTTAACATCCGCCTGCAGCTCGTGCTGGCCTGGAACAGAGGGCCCGCCCTGTCCCGCCTGAGACGTGCCCGGTGGACGTGAGGACGGAGGCTGCAGAGGAGGGGACCGAGCCCCAGCGGGCCCGGAGGAGCAGGAAATGGCCGCCACCAGCTGGCGGGAAAGGCGGGCGCCTCGGCGCCCCCGGCTGCCGTCCGGCAGGCAGGCAGACGGGCAGGATTTGGGTGAGGGTGCCCCAGGGGGTCCCTAACACCTCAGAGGAGGTAGGGCACGGGAGACTCGTTCTGAGGGGGCAGGCAGGGGGGTTTTGGAGAGAAGCAGATCGGAGTCTAAAGAGGATTCCGTTCCGTTACCGCTCGGTCTCTGGCTTCTGCCCTTTCACCAGTGAGAAGGCCAAGGGCCAGAGCCGGTGCGGACAGAAAGGAGGCGAAGGCACTTTCGCTAGGAAGGGGCACTAAGATACTGGCAGTGACGGTGGTGGTGGTGATTACCTGATGACGATGTTAAGATAGTGCTGATGGGGGTGGCGGACAAGGTGTGGCCCACCCACAGGGTCTCACGGCTTCTTTCTCTGTTGGATTCCAAGTTTTACGCGGTCACGTGCCGAGGCTTCATAACCACCCCTGCAGGGGGCACAACCGTGCACCTGCTTTGCAGAACCGTCCAGGGCCTCACAGCCGGGAAGCAGGATTCGAACTCAGGGCCCGCAGACAGGGCTGTACTGACCGCACCGCCACCCCGGCGGGAACGGTGCGTGTCTGATGAGGGAGGCGTGACCCCCACCCCTCGCCCAGAATGTACCGGGAGGCACAGCCCCCCCTCTCCGGGTTCGAGGGGAGGTCTCAGGGGCCCAAGTCTAACAAGGGGCATGCGCCCCCGACGCGCCTGTGACCCCGTCCCGGGACCTGAGCGCTGCCTCAGGTGGGCGGAGCAGGCAGAGGTGATATTCGGGGTTTGCCCGGCCACACGTTAGGAGGAGGCCTTGAGAGGCCAGGGCAGACTCCTCCTCCCCAGCTTGTCTTGTGTCTGATACGCAGGGACCTGGACTGGACCACCTCGGGGTCCTCCGCCTCCAGGACAGAATGTGTCCCGGGCCACGGGTGGGCAGGAGACCAGACCTCCTGAAGGACAGGAGTGAGACGCCACCGACAGAAGGCCACGCGGGTGGCCCTTCCCCCCTCCGTGTGAGGCCGGCGGCGCGTCTCGAGGGGCGGGGAAGGATCCCTCCACCCGTGTGACACAAACCTGAGCGGGCAGCAAGGAATCTCTTTCCCAGACGCCCAGGGAGCTGCTGGCCCCCACCTGGCATCCAGGAGCGTGCTGTGGGCACAAGCTCGGCTCTCCTGGGAGGGAGGGAGGTGACCACAGCCCCTCCCCTGCAGGGAGGCCCATCTCCCCCGAGAGGACGCCCAACACTCATCTGTGTCCCCTTCCCGACACCTCTGTTATCAGGGGGTCAGAGGCTGACGAGGCCGTGCTGCCCCCACCGCGCCCTGAGGTCACAGCCCTCTCGAGACCTGGGGAGGGTCTCCGATGAGGTGTCGTGGAGGGAGAGGGCCAGGCCGTCGGGGGGTCAAGCATTCCAGATCCAGGTGCAAAGTCCCTCAGGCAGGAACGTGCTCATTAACGGTGTCGTGGAGGCTTGTCCTCGGTGCCACCAAGGATGTGGTTCTCCCGTGTCTGGTGAGAAGGGGTCACCCAGCGAGGCTCGGGGGCCCTTTGGGCGGTCGGAAGCCGGGGCGCCCCATCCACGGCGGGCGGGGCGTCCTACGGAATTTAGCTTCACCAGGAGGTGTGTGCACGGGTCAGTCTCCACAGCCTGGAGAGCCCCATAGGTTTGAGCATTTGTGGCTTGAAAATATTCCCACCAGAAAGTCCTCGAAGAGACACGTATCGGTGACGGGTGGCCTCGTGCACCTCGCCCACCCAGGGCCTGTCCTGGGATCATCCGATGGCTCCGGGGAACCAGGGAGTGGGCAGGGGGATGGGCAGCTACTGAGGCTGGGGAGGGAGGACAGACCTCTGTTGGGGTCAGAGGTAGGGGCCGCAGGGGTTCCTGAGAGCACCCCCCAGCTGGCCGCCCTCCCCAAGTCATCGCTACCCCCACCCCACACACCAGAATCTGGAGGCAGTGGCCAGTGGCCCGCAGGTGGCTCCCAGCGGTGCCCAGGTGATGTCCAGCGGCACCTGGCCCCGTGCCCTGGCCCCTACCCATCGAGCCACACGGCCACGATTCCTGGAGGGGGCCGAGAGTGACCGGGAGGGGCTCGGCCCCGGCCACGCAGCCATGCGAGATGCGTTTATTGAGCAGTCGCCGCGTGCTGGGCCCTGAGCACACGACCGCCGACAGGAGGCCCCGTGCGCACCAGGCCGAGGCTTTCCTGGGGGCCGGACCAGTCTCCCCTCGATGCCGCCTCCAGAGGAGCAAGGGCAGGTGCCCACCGCGGGGCAGACTCTCTCCGTGCCACCCTTCCCTGACGGCTGTCCACGTTCGGGCGCTTTCCCTCCCTGGCCTGTGCTTGACCCCGCACGCGGGCCGGCCACCCCACGCCCGCCCCACGTGGCAACTTCCAGATCCTTCCCGTCTACTAGGTTTTCCAAACAGGAAGGGCAGAAGAGCGGCACAGCTTTGTGTGGGGCGCCCGCCGCACGGTGCGGGAGCCGGTAGCGTGCACCAACAAAGGGCCTGCAGCCGGGAGGGGTGGGGGCTCCTGTCACAGCCCGGGTCGGCCCCGAGCGGAGTCCCGTTGGCCAGGGCCAGCTGCTCTCAGGGGCGTGGGGGCCGCCACCCCGGCAGACCCCGCCCTGTCTACCCACAGGGCCCCACAGGCTGGCACCCAGCGGGAGGCCCTGGAGCCCCCAGCCCGGGAGAGCAGATCCCGAGGGTCTCCCGGCCGGGCCGCCCCTCCCGCGCCCAGCCCCGCGCAACGCGCCCCCCAGCCCGCCCTTTGCTCCCAAGACATCCCCCGGGTCAGGGGTGGTCGGGTGGCCCAATCCGCCATGTTCGCCCGCAGGACCCCCCCCCAGGACTCCCCCCCGCCTCTCCAAGCCCCTCAGCGTGGACACAGCCCTCCCGAGAGCCCGCGGTCCCAGGCCCCGCGGCCACACAGCCTACCAGCTGGTGGCTCACCAGCCCCCGGGAGGACCTGCGTGGTGCCAGGGTCACCCACGGTCCAAGAGAAGAGTCCGGTCCCAGGGCCAGCGGCCCACAGGCGGCCGGGCTCCTCGGCCGCTCAAGGCGGTTGCCACCCAGGCTGGGCGGGAAGTTCATGGTGGGCGGGGGCAGCTGCTCGCAGAGCGAGGCGTCGGGGCCCTGGGGGGAGTCATGGCTCCCAAACCACGAGCCACGCACGCAGACACACGCTTGCTCACACGCACGGGCACACGTGTTCTCTCCCAGATGCTCACGTGTGCACTCGCTCATACAGTAAGACACTCCTCCGAACACACACAGCTGGACACACGGACCCACACGCTCATGCACGCTCACACCCAGCCACACTCACATTCACACGCTCGCACACCCACACGCTCACACTGGTGCCCACCCACATGCACGCTCACACCCACACAGACACGTTCACACGCTCACAGGCCCACATCCACCTGCACACTCACACGTGTGCACACCCACCCCCACCCCCTCACACACGCACACGCTCGCACACCCACACCCACACGTTCACACTCACACACGCCCACACACACATGCACGCTCACACTCGCAAACACTCACACGCTCGCACACCCACATCCACGCACACGCCAACTCAGACACATTTGCACGCTCGCACATCCACACCCACATGCACACACACACTCACGCACACAGACACACGCTCGCACACCCACTCTGCAGACAAGACCTCGGGGCGCCCCCTGGTGGCCAAGTCCCCAACATAGATTTGGATTATTTACTGGGGTGGGGGTTGGGGACTGCTGTGAACCGACACTGAACTTGACCTGTTTCCAGAGCTCCTGCCTCCCCCAGACATCGTTTGCATGAATAAAACAGTATGTCTTTTCCCATAAAACACTCTTAAATGATGTTTATAGGTGAAGAATAGAACTGCTTCAATTTATTCTCCCAAGAACGTTTCTGTAGAGCGGGGACACTTTACAAACCTCAGTGTCTGGGTCTGGATGGGGAAGGCGGGTGGGCGTCCACGCCAAGGAAGGAGCCCACCCGTGTCCCTGACGTCCCTTCCACCTCCGAGGCCCAGACGGGCTGAGCACCCCTGCATCTTCTCTAAACCAACCCACACCTTCACTCGGATGAGTGCGTCTCTCACTATCAGTGTTTGTGTGTTTTGTGTTTCTGCTCTCGGCCAGACGGCTCACACAGCACGAACCTGGGACGCCCACAGAGGCATCGGCCAACCCCGCCCTCCCAGATGCAGCCACCAGCCCATCTCTCCCACACCCTTAAACAAATCTAGTCTTATTTTTTATATATTATTTTTTTAACGTTTATTTTTCAGAGAGACAGAGAGTGCGAGCAGGGGAGGGGCAGAGAGAGAGGGAGACCCAGAATCCGAAGCAGGCTCCGAGCTGCCAGCACAGAGCCCGACGCGGGGCTCGAACCCATGAACCGTGAGATCATGACCTAAGCTGAAGTCGGACGCTCCACCGACTGAGCCACCCAGGCGCCCCTATTTTGTAAGTTTTTAAAATGTTTATTTATTATTTTTGAAACACAGAGCACAAGCAGGGGAGGGCCAGAGAGAGAGGGAGTCCCAGAATCGGAAGCAGGCTCCAGGCTCTAAGCTGTCAGCACAGAGCCCAACGCGGGGCTCGAACCCACGAACCGCGAGATCATGACCTGAGCCGAAGTCGGATGTTTAACCGACTAAGCCCCCCAGGTACCCCAATATTAAGTTTCCTTTAGAAGTAGATTTATTTGGGGCGCCTGGGTGGTTCAGTCGGTTAAACATCCGATTTCGGCTCAGGTCATGATCTCACGGCTCGTGGGTTTGAGCCCCATGTCGGGCTCTGTGCTGACAGCTCGGAGCCTGGAGCCTGCTTCCGATTCTGGGTCTCCCTCTCTCTCTGCCTGTCCCTCAATCGCAATCGCTCTCTCTCTCTCTCCCAAAAATAAATAAATATTTAAAAAATTTAAAAATACAAAAAAATAAAGGAAACTTAACATCACAGTTGCAAGAGATAGACCACTATCACCTGCTCCCAATACAGGGCGACCGAAAACCAAGTCTGTGCAGCCCCACAGCTCAGGGTGTCCTCACGGCCCCCGGGTGGAGCCGTAGGCTGGCATGTGGCCCAACCCAGGGACACGAGATCCTCTCCCCCAGGGCAGGCCTCAAAGCTACAAGACCCCTGCCCACCTTTAGGTCCTTCACTGCCTGCCAAGGGGCCCTGTGACCTGCCGGGTCGTCTCGGTAACTGAACAGGGCCACCCGGTGCCTCCCCCAGGCAACATCTGGGGTCCCCGGCCGGCCGAGCCCACCTGTCTCTGTCTCACGTGCACGGGGAGCCATGCTCCGGGCCACCCGTGTCCCAGCAGCTCCCGGGGGCCCAGCCGAGGGCCCCGCCTCCCTCCCTGGGGGCCGACGTTGCAGAGCCGTGCCCTGGCTCCCCGAAAACTCCCCCTTGACGGTCTGGAGGTCTCTTCCTGGGGTGGGGGCTCCCAAGGCTCTCCACGTCCTCTCCCTTCCACGTCTGGCCGGAGGACCCAGACTCACTGCCCACCAGGAGAGCGGTCCTCCTGGGCTGTGTCCCCAGGGACGGGGGTCACTCCGGCCTGCAGATGGGTCTCCGTGATTCTCAGGGGCCCCTCGGTGGGAAGGTGGAGGCGTGTGTAATCCTCGTCAGCGCCCTGTGGCCAGGGTCAAGGTGGGGGTCTCACACCAGCCTGCATCACTGCACTTGAGCCTGAAGGAGAGACTCCTGCCCCTCCCCCACCGTAGCCCCCTGGCCCTTGGCAGCAGGATCACGTGCAGCTTGCCCGGCATCAGGCTCCAAGGGAACCCTCCGGCCCCACTTTGAGAAGACACAGGGTTGGGGGCCGACCCACCCTTGCCTTCTCCCGGCACCCCCACCCTAGCAGCACCCGGCGGCCTTGTGCCCCTCCCCCTGGTCCACCCCCAAGCAAGGCCTGCATGCCAGAGCAGTGACCCCAGGGGCCGGGGGATCTGGGGCCAGGGTGCAGGCAGGTTTCAGATCCTTCCAGGCATCAGGAAGACGCAGAGGAGGGGAGGGAAGGGGAGAGAGGGAAGGGGAGGGAAGGGGAGAGAGGGAAGGGGAGGGAAGGGGAGGAAGAGAGGGAGGTGGAGGCAGGGGGAGGGGAGGCAGGGCTATGGAGACCATTGAGGTTGTCCCCAGTCACGGGACGTGGGACCCTCAAGGTGCGATGCGGTGGCTCCCGCCCAGAGGACGAGGACAGGGCACAAGGCGCCCCAGCGGTGCGCCCCCTCCCCCGGCTCCTCCTCCCAGGGCCTCTACAGGGGCCGGGCCTGGCCAGGACCCTCCTCCTGTCAGCAGAGCTGCTCTCCCTCCTGGGGTCTTCCCTGCCACCCCGAAATCCACACGAGGGGCCTCACGGGGCCTCATGGGACGTCACACCCAACACCGTGACAACAGGCATCAGCTGACAGGAACCACCGTCCCCTGCGCACAGAGAAGGTGCGGACGGTGTTCCAAGATGCTGTACCCCCCCCCACCCCCACCCAGCCGGCAGCCCGGCCTGAACCCACGCAGCCCGGTTTGCACGGGCAGCAGGGCCACGGCCCAGAACTTTCTGCAGAGGTGGAAGGAAAGACTCAGGATGGACCTGTGCCCAGCGAATCCTGGTCCGGGGAAGGGAAGGCCAGGTGACTGAGAACACGCAGCCCCTCTCAGGGTCCCTGTCCCGCGTGCCCCTGCCCCAGCCTCGGGGCCAGCCCGAGCCACAGTCACTGATAACCCGTAACTGCCTTTGGCTCCTGGAGCAGAGATCAGTGCTAATTTGCGCTTCCGGACACATGGCCGGGAGGCGAGCTGCTCCCTGAGAAACACGGCCTCTGTCCCCCCACGTCCTGCTGCCAGTCTCCGCGCGGGCTGGATGACGGCTTTTATTCAACCGACGGCACTTACGTCCGGCTCGGGGAGGCCGGTGGCCACCGCACCACGTGTTCTCAGACCACGTTTTCCCTCTGCTTTGGCCCTGAGATAATTCACTTATTTCACAAAAGTGTTTTGCCGC
This sequence comes from Herpailurus yagouaroundi, assembly GCF_014898765.1. NCBI lineage: Eukaryota > Metazoa > Chordata > Mammalia > Carnivora > Felidae > Herpailurus > Herpailurus yagouaroundi. The sequence goes on along the minus strand of NW_024412463.1, from coordinate 11,536,170 downwards.
AAGACGTGACTCCCCCTCCTCCCGCGACCCCGACCGCGGGAGTCATGGCTGGAGGCAGACGTGCGCCGGCACGTGGGAGACTCTGGGCCAAGCAGGTGACCGGTGGCCTTCCCCGGCCAGGGCAGTGAGGGGACGCTCCCGCTGTGGCCAGCTCCGGGCCGGTGGGGGAAGGCCCTCGGTGGCGTCCCTCGAAGCTGGGACCCCTCCTCTCCGCGGGGCCCCATGCTGGCCACTTGGAGGAGCTGCTCCCGTGCTGTTCGCTCTGCCCCGCTCACCCCCCCCCCTCCCCCCCCCGCTCAGCTCCCCTCCATCAGCCCAGATGCCCCGCCCCCGGCTCCTGCCTTCAGGTTCATCGGGGTGGGAGCCAGCTGCGCACCTGTGAGGCTCTCTCACTAACGTCGTCACGCCCGCTCGACAGTCATCATCCTGGCATTGGCCCCCCGTCAGCGTCGTGATGGCCGTGCCAGCGGGCGCCTTGCCCCGGGGCGCGGGGCACACACGTGAACCGTCACACCCCCCCCCATCTCCTCCTTCTGTGGATGAGAAAACTGAGGCTTCGCCCGAGGCCAGGCCCCAGGCCGTCAAGGGAGGTCAAAGAAGAAGCTTGCAGAAGTCAAGGCAGCCCCGAGCCCCCAGCTCACACACATGGCTCCCACTGGATTCGGGATCCTGCGCCTGCCCCTGCCCGGAGATCCCTGCCGACCCTAACAGTGAGGCAGAGGGTCAACCTCGGGGTGAGACCAGCCCAGGGAGTGAGGCTGACCGGGCAGGCAGAGGGGCACAGGGAGCGGAGGGCCCGTCTTGTCCCCCTGGAGGCTGGGTGGACAGTCCCACCCCCGGAATGGGCCTCGCTGCCCCCTGGCCAGGCTGGCCCTCAGCACGGGACGCCATGGTCCTCTGTGGCTTTGCCACAGAGCCCGGCCTCACACAGGCGAACAGAGCAGGGCTGGTCCACCCGCACCTGCCCCTGAAGCCCTGAGCGACAGCCGGTGGCTTTTCTTGACGTTGGGCTATTGGAAGGAAGCTGCCCAGGAGCCCCGAGCCCGGCCCTCCAGGCAGAGCCCCCCGGCCTCGTGCCCCCCAGTGCCTGGCTCAGTCTCGGGGGTCTGGACCCGGCGCAGGACCCCGAATCCAGCGGGAGCCGTGTGTGTGAGGCCCAGGCCAGTGGGTGATGCCTCTGGGGTCCTGGAGGGGCCTAGATGCGGAGGCGAGAGCAGCCCAGGGTGGGATGGGGGGAGGTAGCCGGGTAGGGCGACACGGCGTGGCTCCAGGGAGACCCCTGTGGCCACGGACGGTTCTGGCTCCCACGCGTGGCTACACAAAGCCACATGAGTGACAACGGTGTGTCTGTGCCGGCTCCCAGGTGGTGATTCCACACCACAGCTAGAGAGGCTATAACCCCTGGGGGAAGCCGGGCAGGGGGCACATGGGACCCTCTGTGCTCCCCCTGCAACTTCCCGTGATCCGCCGTCATTTGCAAATCAGAATCTCAAATACATACTCGTGGACATAATTCCGGACAACGTGTCGACAACCTCTTCGTGGGGGGCTGGCCGTGTCAGCCTCCGCGGCCTCCAGGGGGAGGTCGGCAGGTGCCTGGGGCGGGGGGAGCACGGCAGGCCCCCCTCAGGGAAGCCAGCCCACGGCTCTCGCCAGGTAGAGGAGGGGCTGGGGCTTCTCCGCTCTGTCGAGCCCCTGACGTCACACGAAACCGTCTCGGTGACCGTGACGTTAGGCCGCATTGTCTGGCCGGCCCAGTCCTCAGCATCAAATCCTAGAGATCTTCCTCCTTGCCCCCACCCCCAACAGGGGGCCGCAGGCCACCCAGGGCGATAGCTCGTCGCCAGGGGCCTGAGCCAGCGACCACCTCGGGGTGGTGGGGAGTCCCCGGAGGGCTCGGGGAACCCAGCACGGCGCTGGTGGGCCCCACAGCGAACCCCGAGCCCCCACCCGTACCCCCCCAGGCCGCACCTGCAGGTGGGCCAGGCGGGAGGGTGGAGGTGGGGGGCAGCCTGCTCCCACCTCAGCCACGGTGGCGGTGGCCGCCTCCACAGCGTCTCCTCCTCGGTGCGTGTGACAGAAATGGGCGCTCGTGTCCAGACGCGCTGCGGTCCCGCCTGATTTCATCCGGCCTAACCAAGCGAGAACCACGGGGCCTGTCCGTCTTCAGAACACACTTTTAAAGGCAACTAACTGCATCTTTGGGGGCTCTGGCTGCCGGCGCCCAGCCGGGCGAGGAGGCCCACGGTGCCCCACTGCGCCCCGGGGGCCTGAGACGCGCGGGGCTGACCCGAGCTCCCGCCTCCCTGCGACTCCCCAGGACGCCCTGCCCCGCGCGGCCACCAGGGGGAGCCCACCACCCGCCTGCCCGGGCTCCAGGTCACACCCCGCCCCCCACCCCAGTCCAGACAGACCCGGGGTGTGGGGGGGATAAGGGACGATGACTCCCTGGCCTTGAACCTCGGGGGGATGGAAGGACCAAGGACCCCGCACAGGCCAGGCCCTCCCTAAGCGCCTCCTCTGCCTCCCGCAGTCATGGTGAGGGGTCTGCTGGGGCCGGTGCACAAGGAGGGCTCTGCGGAGGACACCTGCGGACGGCCCTCCCCCCCCACCCCCACCCCTCCCCCGCACAGAGAGGCCCCAGGGCCAAGGGGCCCAGGCATGCCTCCCCGCACTCCCCGCAGGAAGCACAGACGATTCCGGAGGACGGGGGTCCCTTCATCCATCCCCAACCTCAGCCACGGTCTGGCAACCCCAGGGCTACAGACGTACGGGGTGGCGGCTATCCACTCCCAGCGCCCACCGGGGACCTGACTGCGTACCCCACACGCCCCCAGGCCACCCCTGGGTGGGGGTGTCTCTGAGCTCTCGGCAGCCGGGCAGCGACCCTCCCCCCCCCCCCCCCCCCGGGACGTGCAGGGTGGGCTCAGCTTTCTTGGCAGACGCTGCGTGTTGTTGAGCATTAATTATTGGACACTTGGAAAAATGTGTTCCGGGAAGTTCCACGGCTATATTTAGCCCGGTGGTTTTCGTGCCAGCCTCGTCTCCCTGAACCTGCTGGGAAGGAGACCCAGGCCCCACCCTGACTCTGTACCCTCACGTGAAGGCCAGAGACGGGGCCCCAGGGCGGGGCCCTCACCCTGCAGACCTGGCGTGCCCTCGGTTCTCCTGCTGGGAGCAGGGCACGGGCGCAGGCTGGGCTCCTTCCCCGGGGAAGGCGGAGGGCGACCGGCCAAGTGCGACCCACTGCACACAGCGGGGGGAGTGGGCCTGGACCCCGCTGGCACTGATGCTCGGCCACAGACCCTTGTCGGGAAGGCACAGGGAACCCAGGACCGGGAGGGACGTGCGAGCCGGTGGCTGCGGGAAGCCGGCAGGTGTGGTGACGGGTCTCTAGGGTCCGGGGAGCCTGGCGAGCCGTCCCTCTAGTCCCCGCTCCAGGCCCCCAGGGCGGCGGCTTAGGGAGTCTCATCAGGCCCGTGCCTCAGCCTCTTCTTAAGGAGCCAGACTCTCTCCTAGGACCCCAGCCCCGGGCCAGACAGCCCACGACCATCCTGCCAAAGCGTGTGGAGGTTCAGAGCACCCCAGCATGGCCTGGACCCCCGTGCCCCACGGGCTCTCTCCCTTTGTGTCTCTCTCCTCCTGTGAGCCCTTGGGGGCAGAGGCCGGTCCACCACCCTCTCCACTCCGTCCCCTGCACCCACACACACCAAGGTCCACACCAAGCCCAGGTCCCGGGAGCCCCAGGAATGCCCATCCCAGGAGCAGGGTTGGTGCCCAGGCAGAGGGGGTCTGGGGGAGGGGTGGTCCTCTCCACCTTTAGAAATAAGAAACAGAAAGGCTCCTCCCCGAGGTCAAGAAACAGAGCCCTCATCAAGAAGGATGACGGAGACTCAAGTGCTGGGTCATTAGAGCGAGCGCTGTGGCCCCCACGGCCGTGGCCTCTCTGTGTCCAGGCCTCTAGGCTCCCACTGCTGCTGTGGTCCCTCCAGAATATTGTCGCTGGCCCATGAGGCCCAGCCCAGCCCGCTGCCCTGGGAAGACCCTCTGGTCACCACACCCACACCGGCCAAGCTCAGAACTCCAGCCTCGAACTCCCACCTGACCCTCAGCAAGACCCTCCTCGATGCCTGGGCAGGGCCAGAGCAGAGGCGCCCAGGGAGGGAGCTCCGAGGGGAGAGAGGGCAGCCCAGGAGAGCTTCCTGGAGGAGGAGACGCCCGGAAGGGACAGCAAGGAGAAAAGGAGGAGACAGGCCTTGAAGACGCCCAGAAAAGATTGGGGGTGACACTCAATGGAGGGGGTAGGGAGGAAAAGAAGGGGAGGCAGGTCAGCGTGGCCTCACCCCAAGTTGCCCCTCAGGAGGGGCTGTGGAGGGCTGTGCTGGAAGTGGCCGGCAGGGGGTGGAGGCAGGTGGGCGTGTCCATGGCTCCTGAGACACCAGATGGCCTGTGAATCTGGAGGCACCGGCCCTGGCAGGGGCCGGCAGTCACGTCGTCCCTCCTGCCCTGGCCCAGGACTGGGTCCCAAAGGGCATCCCCTCTTCTGGGGGGGACACACAGGCTCCAGATAACAAATGATCCAATCACGTTGCACCACCTCCAATAGCCTGGGGGGGGGGAGGGGCTACTGCAAACCTCTCTCTGCAGATGGGGAAACTGAGGCATGGCGAGGCTCAGTGCACCTCCCAAGCCCAGCAGGAAGGAAGTATGGTTTGAGCGACCGATATGTCCCTGCAGCCCTCCAGGAGCCCCAGGGGTCTGGTGCGGACCCCGTGCCCCGGCAGGAGCAGAGAGAGGCTGCCTCCTCCAGGAGAAGCAGCCGGCAGGCTGGGTGTCTGTGACCCTGAGCCTGGCACCCAACACTGGGCTCCTTTCCTTCCCTCCGCCCTGTAAAATGGGGGGCAGATGACCAAGGGACCCTCAGTTTCCCCAGTGGTAAAGGCTGCAGGCAGGAGTGGGGCGCCGCCGGGGTAAGGACTCCAGGGAGCACAGCCGGGCCGCGAACCCGTCACCCCAGCTTTATGGCCGGGTGAGCCCAAAGTCACTGTGGTTGCAGGTCATGCCGTGCACGCCTCCTGGGCGCCCCAACTGCCAAGGCAAGCCCTCCGCCCACCTGCCCCCGCTGCAGGTAGGGCACAGCCAAAGGTCGGGGCGCTCTGTGCTGGGAAACACCCTCTCCGGGGCGCCGTGGGCCGGGGTCAAAGTCCACAGCTGCCTTCTCACCGGGCCAGGACATCTGTGCTGGAGGCACCGGCGGGGGCGGGGCCCAAGACTCGGGGTCCAAAGGCCTAAGTGAACCCCAAACGTTTGGTCCACGTCAGGACAGTGAGGGATGTCAAGTCCCCTCCCTCACGGTGGGGGGATCAGAGGTAGAGGGGCCCCCAAGTACTCCTCGTCACCTGTGCAAGCGCCCGGAGTTTAAAACTCGGGGTGGCGAGGGTGGGGCGCAGGCCTTCCAGAAAGGGCTCCGGAGGCATCTGTGATAACACCTGCTCGGAGCCGTCCAGCAAGCCCGGCTGGGGGCTTATCGACACCCCAGTCCTCGCAGCCCGGCTCACTTGGGCCAAAATCGAAACGCGACACACTCCGGTGACGGCCCAAACCCAGCATCGCAGGCTCTGCCGCAAAACACCACGCGACTGCTCAAAACCCTGTTCGTGTGGCCGGGCAGCACGTGTGTCGGTCAGGGAAGAAGCGACACGCCCGGCAGGGGGCTCCCGTGGGCCCCAAACACCTCCGACACGCGCCCTTTCCGCAGATGACGTGGGCTTTGTGCAGAGGGGCGGGAGCGTCGGGAGCGGGCCCGCCCTGGGGTTTCTGGGAGCCTGCGGGGAGAAGGAGGGTAAAAGGCCTTCGGTTTTCTTTCAGAAACACTGTATTGTCCCCGCTGCTGATGAGGACTTGGGCTCCTTGTGTAACTCAGAAGAAAAGGCCAAAAGGAAATCCTACGGACAGCTGTGCTTTGACCAGAAGAAAATAAATAAATGACAACTCATTCTTCCCACCATGGTTCCCGCCACCTCTTCCTGGTCCAACCTTGTGTGCGTAGAGGTCACGCTCCACGGGCCTCGAGACCCTTCTGAGCACTCTGTCCGTTCCCTCTGCCCTGAAACCCTTTCTGCTCACCTCATTCAGCAAACTTCTACTCACACCTCAAAGCCCTGCCCAGATGCCCTTTCCTGCTCGAGGCCAACAGATACGCCTCTGTGGCGGATGAGCTCTCCACGCAGGCTCGCGCTGCCCCTGGGGCCTTGTGGCTCTTCCTCACGGAGCCCTGCCCTGGCCTCCCGTGCAACATGGGGCAGCAGGGCCCTCCGGTGGGGCTGCTTCCAGGACTGATGGAGGGAGCTGTCCCCGTCGGTCGGGCTCTTGGTGTTTGGTGACGACGACGAGTGTAAGAAGCAGGAGCCAGGCCAGACTGAGCTCGTCTACCCCTGGCCTCCCCGGGAGCTTGGGCTCATCACCCCCCTTCTTGGATGAGGACGCCGAGGCTCACGGGTGCCCTGACTTGCTCTAAAGAAAAAGAAGGGCGTGCTGGGCCGCGACCCAGGTGGCCCCTTTTGGAGGCTGGACACAACGCACGTATGCTCAAAACCAGCGGGCTGAGGTCACTTCCCGGTGACCCCCCAGGTCTCCTGGCCAACCGATCGGTGGCCACAGGGGCGGCGCAGCTCAGGGCCGTGGCCGGGAAGCGGGCAGTGAGAGGACGCAGCCCGTGCCCCGCCTGCGGCGGGAGGAAGGCGCGGCGAAACCCGGCCAGGCGGCCAAAGCGGTGTTTTCTTCTTCCAGGATGTGTTCGGCTCTCAGAAGGGAGGGCCAGGCTGGTGCCAACCCCGGGACGCCCCGGCAAGGCCCCGGGTGTGTGGGGGACAGAGCTTGGAGCCGGGGGTCAGGAGGCTGGAGACGGCTTTACCGCCCTGGGCGAACCGAACTCGGGCTGGTTCGGCTCCTCTCGGAGTCGGTTCCCTGTGACACGAGTGGCTGTATCAGTTCACCGTCCTGTGGATCCCGGGGGGGCTGCCGTCTTCCCAGAATCCCAACAGCTCCCGGTCCGAGTCTGGAGCCTGAGGACACTGGAAATGAGGCTCCTTAGCCACAGGGGTGTCCCCAGCATGAGGCTATCGTGTGGGGGCGTCGGGGAGCCGGAAGGCCACCACAGACGGGCCCTGTGCCCCCAGGTGAGATGTCGCTGCCCGCAGGGACCCCCTCACGGCCCCCCTGGGCCCCGAGTCCAGCGGAGGAAAGTGACAGGAGGGAGGGTCACCCCCACCTCCCAACCACCCACAGGGGCCAGGATGGGGGCAGGAAGGAGGTGGTAATGTTCTCCAGTCAAGGCCAGAGGGTCACACGGCCAGATAAGCCTCCAGGGAGGCTCCGGCCAGAGCAGCTGCGTTTATCAGGCGGCAGAACCAACAGAGGAAAAAGCCACAGCAGGGCTGGGCAACACCCCGCGCCGGCCCCCCGCTCCGCGCCGGCCCCCGCGTCACCCCACCGCTCCCCGTGCCCGCGGGGCACCCAGCCCGACTCCACAGGCTTATCTCCTTGAGAAAGTCACCTCCCTGCCTCAATGCAGCAAATGCACCAGCTGTTGGCCACCGCGTGGCCTACCGGCCCCGAGAGTGGGCAAAGCGGGGACAGCCTTTTGTGCAGGGACCAGAAGGAGCTCAAAGGAGGCCGCTCCGTGGATAGGCTCACGAGCCCAGGTCGTCCTGCAGCCCACTCCTTCCTCCCTCCCGCTCCGAGCCACAGTCTCCTTGGCCCGGAAAGTTCCTGTGGGGCCGCTCCTTACTCCATAAGCTCTGAGGGTGCACCCCTCACCTGCCAGGCCCACAGAGAAAGCAAGATACGGCCCCGACGGCGGGGAGCGGGGCGAGGGTGGGACAGACAGATGCGTGACCACAGCGTGTGCTGTGGCGGTGCTTAGCCCAGCACTGCCCAGAACGTTCCGGGACCGCGAGTCCTGTGATGTCTTCCCTCTGAAGGGGGTTCCCTGGTCAGGCCCTAGAGTTTGTGTGCTCCCCAGCTCCTCAGCACGTGAAAGGTTAAGGCAGAAAGTCCTCTCAAATGCAATCTTTTTTTAAGTTTATTCATTTACTTTGAGAGACACAGGTAGTGAGAGCGGGGGAGGGGCAGAGAGAGGAAGAAAGAGAATCCCAAGCAGGCTCTGTCCACACTGTCAGTGCGGAGCCTGACGCGGGGCTCGAACCCGAGAAGCCTCAAGATCGTGACCTGAGCGGAAACCAAGAGGAGAACGCTTACCCGACTGAGCCCCCCCGGCGCCCCCCGGATGTAATCTCTGTAAGCCTGTTTCACTTGGACTCTTGAACCCCAGAGCCCTCTCCAAGGACCGGCTCAGAAGCCCCACGAGCTTGTTTCCAGAACCCTGTTCTGTGACTTCCATTCACCCAAACCTCCTAAAGCTCAGAGAGGGGACCCTCAGGTCTGTCCCCCCTCATGTCCGACGGCCATCCCCAGAGACCTGCCGGCTTCGGGGCTGCCTTCCCGTCACAGCTATCAAGAACCGGGCGGGGGCGGGGGCCGCCGGAGGGCGGATCAGCAGAGGCTCACTGAGAAAATGCCTGAAGACCCAATGTGACAACTAATCACAGGTGTGCGTTTCGCGTGCACCTTCAGCAGCAGACGAGCGCACGCGGGCAGGGCTTGCGGGACTCCAGGCGGCAGGTATCACCCCCCCCCATACCGGCGTGGCCCCACTTACGGATGAAGAACCAGGGGTCGGTACCAGGCCCGGCTCAGACCGACCGGCCCGTCAGTGACGAGCGTCCTGTCCCCGGGCCGGGTGACCTTCCTGCAAACAGCGTCCGCCCTGTGGGGGGTCTAAACCAGGACTCGGCCACAGAGGGGCCGTGCGCGGCCGCCCAAGCCACTAGAGAGCGGTGGGGTCTGCGGCCACCGGGGGTGTCCCCCCCTCCCCGTTCTGAAGGAAGACCCCCAGCCGGGGCAGGCGCGCCCGGGGGGGGTTCTGTTCACCGGGGCGGAATACGTCTGGATTTTTACACGTCGTTCCCGTTTTTAAAGCAGAGGCCACACGGCTGCCCGTTGGAAGCCTCCAATCTCAAGGACCTCTGACAGGAGGAAGTCGCGTGCAGGGTGCACAGCCGTGCCCAGCGGTGCCAGGGGTGGGGCGGGCCCTCCTCAGCCTCCTCAGGGCTCCGACTGGCCTCCTGGGGCCTGAGCGCCTGCGCCTCCTCCGGCTTCTCCACGGCCGCCCCGCTCTCAGGCTCAGGGGGCCGGGCCACGCCTGCTGGCTCGCCAGTCTGTCCCCAGGCCTGGTTGCTCCCCCTGGGCCAGCCCGGCTCCAGCAGACTGACCAGGAGACGGCGGCCCCCCAGGAAGGGGTGTGGCCACGTGCCGGGACCCCTCCAAGCACTTCGCCCCCGGGCTGGCTGCCGTGGGTCTCCTGGTATATGTGTGGCCTTTGGCGGGGGCGGGGGGGGGGTCTTTCTGCAGTCCCAGAGGGAAGTGGGGGGCAGGAGCTGCCCGGGGGTCTGCGGCCGCCTCTGGCGCCTCCCTGCCAACGTGCAGGGGCGGCTCCCCCGGCCCCGAGACAGATGCCAGCCGCCCCTTATCTCTCCACAGGCCGCCGAGCGGGGGCAGGGGGACTGCGGGGCCCCGGACGCCAGCATGCGTCTGCATCATCAGGAGACAGGAGACGCTGGTTTTCTTCGCAAGGATCCACGTGCAGAAACGTCCCAGCTGCGGCCGCGGCGGCTCGGGAAATTCTTGGCGCATGAGGAAAGGGCTGGCGAGCGCCGGGCGGTGCGGCGGAGGCAGGCGCGGCCTGGGACGGGGCGGATTCAGGGCCGGAGGGGGCGGCCGCCCTGGGGTCAGCCTGGAGGGGCGTCCACCACGCTGCTCACCTGCTCTCCCAACTGAGGGGTCGGCGACCGAAGCCAGACAGCTGAATGAGCTGGGCGCCTCCCCGGCGAGCTCTGGGCAGCACTGGACCCGTGAACTGGGGGCGAGCGGGGAACCGCTGACCCGTGAGGCCTCCCTCTGGGCCTCGGAGGCCAGGACGGCAGAGAGCGGTCTTCCCACCCTGCCACCCAGAGCCGGGACTTTGCAGACAGCGGTGCCGGGGCCCTGCTCCCTTCCCGACGACACCCCCACTGCGGATCCGGGCAGCGAGGCTCGGAAACCACACCACCTGCCAGGGACAGAGCAGCCCCATTCCTGGCTCCCGGCACTGGGGGAGGCGCAGAACGTGTACCTCCCAAGAAGGAGGCTTCTGCTAAAGCCACACCCGCAGTCAGTCCTTCTGTGGCCCAGGGGTCGCGCCGAGCGCCCCGTCAGGGAGCTGCAGGGCCCAGGTGGTCAACTTGGAGGTCAGCGTCCCCGCCAACTGCCCACCTAGGAGTGACCAGTTCGAGGGCTGCTCCGGACGCAGCCATCGCGACCTGAGAAACGCCCGGCCAGACTGGAGCAGAGGACCAGGGACCGACCCAGGGAGGGGGGCCAACCGGAACGGAAGAAACTTCCTCACCGTCAAGCCACCCACGTGCACCACACACCTGGCGTACAGGCGGGTGTGCACGTTCGCTCGTGCGTGTGTGCGCACGTGTGCCTGAAGCGCGCGTGAGCTTGGCGCTCCGTGCGCTCGCTCCCGGAGCCCGGGGCCTGTGGAGAAAACGAGCGAGGTCCTCAGAAAGGCACCCCACACCCGGGTGCTCAGACAGCCCCCCAGGACACCTTGGCTCCCCTCCTCTCCTCTCCGGGAAGAGGTTCCCTGTGAACCGAGAGGCTGGAGCCATGCCCAGGTCAAGGCCCCTTCCACTCACCCCCCACGCAAGGTTTCTGGAACCCCAGGAGCATCTTCGGCCAAACCAGACAACTGCTACCTGTCCCCAGTGCATTTGCATTTATAAAGCTTTTTTTTTTTTTTTTAACGTTTATTTATTTTTGGGACAGAGAGAGAGCATGAACGGGGAGGGGCAGAGAGAGAGGGAGACACAGAATCGGAAACAGGCTCCAGGCTCCGAGCCATCAGCCCAGAGCCCGACGCGGGGCTGGAACCCACGCACCAAGAGATCGTGACCCGGCTGAAGTCGGACGCTCAACCGACTGCGCCACCCAGGCGCCCCTATAAAGCTTTTTTTTAATGTTTATTTATTTTTGAGAGACAGAACGTGAGTGGGGGAGGAGCAGAGAGAGAGGGAGACACGGAATCCGAAACAGGCTCCAGGCTCCCAGCCGTCAGGGGAGTTCAGTTCGAGCCGGGGCTCGAACTCACCTGAGCCAAGTCAGATGCTTAACCGACTGAGCCACCCTGGCGCTCCGCATTTGCATTTATTTACCTGCCTACTATTTGTTCATCGTGGGAAATATGGAAAGCGCAAAAACTTTAAAAGGTGGAAATAAAAGGGGTGCATGGAACCCTTTTACCGCCTCTGGGTTCTCAGCGGGTCCTCTGCTCCCGGCTGCAGGGGGGCTGGTGGCGTCGGTCCGACACCCCCTGGAGCTGGAAGGTTGAGCACACGCAGATGGGATGCGATCGACTTCTGCTCTCGGCGGGAAACCCAGCACACTGCTGCCACAGGCAGGGGGTGGGGGGAGCGCGGGAGGGGGGCTCCCGGGCTGTCCCCCCCTCCCCCCGCCCCGGCCCCACCACAGTCCAGAAGCGCCCAGGAGACCCCGGCCCAGGGTGACGCGGGACTAGGGAGCACCGTGCTGGGAATCCCCGCAGGGAGCCGGGCAGAAAGGAGAGTCAAGCAGCCTACGGCCTGGCCTAGCGGAAGGGAGGAGGGGAGGGCAGACAGGGAAGAGGGGAAGAAAAGGAAGGAAATTCTTTTGCAGATGAAAGCGAGAGGGCGTTAAAGAGGCCGCTCGGCAGAAGGCTCGCCAGCCCCCCGGCTGCCTCCACACTGAAGCCGCCCAGGATCCTGAGGAGGTGGCCTGGGGGCCTCCCTCTGGAGTGGCGGGCAGAGGTCATGCCAGGCCACGCCAGGCGACCCCCCCCCCCCCCGCCCCACACACCCACGGTCAAGAGGGAGGAAGCCATCCCCTCCTCCCGCAGCAGCTCGTTACTCACGGGGCCAGGGGTCACCACCCAGCCCGGCCCAACTACCTCCCCAGGTGAGCTGCCATCCGGGAAACCCGAGTGGGTGCCGAGGGGATGCCACGTGCCTGTTGCTGGCCTTGGGGGATGGGGGGCCGAGTCAGCTCACCGAGAGGACCCCCAGACGCCTTGGTTCGAGGCCCTGGCAGCCCCAATCCTGCTCATCTGGTTAAAGGGGAGTATTCGGAACGCTTCATTCACACGCGCAGTTGCAACCAGTGAAATAGACCGTGTGCCCGGCAGTAAGAGGCTCTCTCGCCTGCCCACCCCCGGCGCCATCGGACTGGCCTCAGAGGGGCATCTGGGAAGTCCCAGAAGTCCCCTTATGGGGGACGGAAGAGTCAGGTGGTGCTGGCCCCACCCGCGGAGCCCCGGCCGCTCTGAGCCTCACAGGGCGCAGGCCTGACCCCGGCTTGGCACCTCCCCACCCCCACCTCTGGAGGCCTGACCAGCGCGGAAGGAGCCCGCACTTACACCCTGCAGGCAGAGGGGCCGGTGGCCCGAGGGCCCCCCAGCCACCCGTTCAGGGAGGGGCAGACCCTGCCTGGACCCCTCCAGCCGGCTGTGCGGGGGGCCACACTTCTCCCCGGGGTGCCAGATAAAACACAGGCCGTCCCGTCAAATATGAGCTTCAGCGAAACCACAGGTACATTCTTGGAATAAATATGTCCTGGATACTGCGGGACACGTCCTGATACGAACACTGCTGCTTGTCCCAAGCTCAAGTTTAACTGGGGCCTCTCCGCCGACCCCCACGACGCCTCCTTCCTGAGTCCAGCGGCCGGGGGGACCACGGGAGGGGCCTGTGGCTTCCTCTCCTCCAGCCAGCTCTGAGCCGTCCCTCCAGCTGTGGATCCAATGAGCAGAAGTTCCTGTGCCTTTGAGCTGATGAGGCAGCAGGACTAGGGGGGGACCAGGAGGGGACGGGGCCAGAACCCGGAGGCAGCCCCTTCCGGCCCTCGGCGTGGCACCCAGGAAGGCTCCAGCCCGTCTCTGGGGAAGGGTGGCCCCCTCCCCCCCCCCCCCCGGGCCCCCCCCCCGGAGGGGGCCCCCAGCCACCCGGGAAGGCTCCAGCCCATCTCTGGGGAAGGGTGGCCCCCTCCCCTCGTCCCCCCTCCCGGAGGGTGCCCCCACCCATGAGGCTGGCAGCAGGCAAGGATGCTGCCCGGGGACCTCTGTCACTGTCATTCACAAGCTTTGGGGCCAAGTAGCGGCGAGCAGGTCCCACTGGCCCACATGTGGATTCTCCCGGGGCCCCCCCAGCTGACGTCATTTTGGAAATGGGAAGACAGCATGCGGGAGGAAGGCAGGAAGACGGGGCTATTTCCCGAGCCATCCTGTTTCTTCCAACTGGTTTCTCCCCCGGGGTTTCCCCAAGAGGCCTTCCGCCCATCAGGATGGACACGTGCAGGCAGACTCGTGCTTGCGTGGGTGCCCGCGTGTGTGAGCGTGCCTGCGTGTGCGAGCATGTTCACGTTTGGGGGTTTACCGAGGGCGTCAGCACCCAGCGCCCTGCGCAGGAGCTCCGACCCCGGGCCACAAGCAGGAGCACGGCCCCCGCAAAGACCCTTACAGTGGCCATAAGGACCCCAACCCTCCCGGCTGGGCCTCAGTGACACTCTGCACGCAGGACCGAGGGGCTGTCCCCGGAGCTGAAGAGCAGGGCCTGGTGAGGCCGGTCTGTCCCCTGCTCTGAGCCTCTGAGCTCCGGGGAAAGGTTAAAGTGGCACCGTCCCCCCCGCCACAAAGCAGGTGCAGCCGAGCTCCAGGAGGACCCACAGCATGCCAGCAGACGGGGCCAAGACTGGGGACCAGCGCTGCGGCTCCCGCTGTCCACACGGGACCTCGCGTGCGTGCGGGATCACGGGCTGTGGGAATGCTAACATCCCGGGGAGACCCCGTCTAGGCCCACGGGCTGCTGCAAAGGAGTCTCCCCAGAAACCGACGGTGCTGTTCTGTCCGTGCCGAGCGGCCAGGGCTGTGCTGTCCCCAGTGTGGGTCACACACAGCCTGGGTCATCACAGCCGTGAGCAGCACAGGCAGGATGTGGGCAGAGGCAGGGGCAGCGACGCCCCCCCCCCCCAAGGGAGGACGGCCGGCGGCAGGCCCACAGCAGATTAGAGAGAGCGGAACAAAGCCCAGCACAGTTTCGGGTTAATTTTTATGGACACAATTCCCAAGACCCCAACCACCTTTGGCCACTTTTTCCTTCTAAGGGTGTGTGTCGCCCTCCACACCCTCCAGATAACACAGTCCTGCAGGGACCTGAAGGGACGTGTTTGCAGAGGGCAAGAGCCCCTGGGGCGGGGGGAGCTTTATGCAAAACCAAAACAAAGCAAAAAACAAACAGAGGTTGGGGAGTCATAGACAACGATCCTGCATCCTGACATGCTTGGGCAAAACCATGGTCTAGGGAAGGACTGGCGAGGAATGTCCCTCGAGCGGGGAGCCCCTCTGGCCGGAGCCATGGGGCATCCCTTTTAAGTCAAGTGCTGTGATTCCACGGGGCAACATACGGTTTCGTTTTCATCTGCTCTGGCAAAGTCGGGGACACACGGCCTCGGAGGTCCCAGGGACCACACGATTCCCCTCAAGGTCAGGCTGGCGGCTGATCTGACGGGACAGCGAGCCGTCACCGGGGCCAGCACGAGAGTCGGGCTGTTTTATTACCCGTGGCCCAGCCTGGTCTCCAGGCACCGAGCGTGATGTCACTCACGCTGAGGTAATTCACACCTAAGAGATGTGAGGGGGTCCCTCTGCCCGTCCTACTCGAGCTCAGGCCCGGAGGAGCCAGAGACCCCGGCACCACGGTCCCCCCGCCCGATGGCCAGGTCCTGTGCGCTCTTGGCCCCTGCCGGTCTCCCGTCCCTGCTCCGGCACCGAGGCTCCAGAACGCCCTCCCTCGTGGGCACGCCGACCGGGGGAGCTCCCAGGCCTGGCAGCCGGTCGTAAATATCTCGTCACGTGACAGGACATTTGCCAGTGCTGCGGTCACACCACCGTCCCCCCGAACCGGGAGATAAGCCCCTCGGAGGGTGATTACATCTCCCCAAAAACAAACCTAAGTCCCTCCCCAGAGGGCCCCTCTCTAAGTGGGTTGTCTGGTGACCTGGCCTGCCGGGTTTAATGCCGAGGGACGTCAGGAAGGGGCTTTGAAACTAGATTAGGTTACATAAATGATACTGCGGCCCGTGAACTGGTTTCCTTTCCTGCTCCCCTTTTCCCAGCGGCCGGCTCGAGGCCCCTCCGGGTCATCTCCAGTGCAGGCTGTTTGTAAGGCCCGGCGTCTCCTGCCGGCCGGGCCTGTGGGTGGGGAGGACGATGAAGCCCCTCCAAGGGCTGTCTGTCCCGGAGGAGCCCCGTGTGGGCCGGCAGGGTGACCGGAGAGTCTCTGGGGACAGGGGCTCCAGGCCCACCTCCAACTCTGCCCCGTCCAGGTCTTTCTGGGTAAGCCTCAGTTTTCTCATCTGTAAAATGGGAGCGAGAACCCCACAGTCCCCAGATGGCCCTGAGCTTCAAAAGCATGAAAACACATGACATCTCAGGCCCAGGCAGGCACTGGGGAGGGGGGGAGGGGTGTTGATGAGAGTGGCAAGGTTAGCTACAGCTCAGGGGGAACCGACAGAGAGGGGACATACCCCCAGGCACGGGGCCCCTGCCTCCAGCAGTGGCTGCCCCTTGCCCCAGCTCTAGGCACAGGGGACACGGGCCAGAGGGGCAGGCAGGCCCAGGCCGGCCTTGGGCTCTTGAGCTCGGCGGTGCCCTAAGGACAGGGGAGCGCCCTCACCTTACCCTGGCCTTGTTGAATTCCCACGCTGTAGGACGCCCCAGCCCCTCCAGGCCCACCCCCAAAGGTCCCATCCTCCCTGACCTCCCCGGTCAGTTCTGTCGTTCGAGGTCGTGCGTGCTAGGAAAGCCCTGAAGCCCCCCCATGTGGATTCCACCTCGTTCCCCTGAGGGGCAGCTCTGAGGCTCGGGGTGGGGGCAGGTCACAGCTTGGCAAGGGTGGAGCCTGGGGAAAGAGGGGTTCACTCAGAGGACAGGAAAAGGGGCTTTGACCTGGCTTTGCCCCGCCCTGGATGAAGGAAGGAGCTCTGAGCTCCCAGACCCCCCTGTTCCCCCAGGCCTCCTTTCCTTAACCGCCCCCCCCACCACACTTGAACGAGGCGAGAGGGGCTTGAGGTTCAGGCAAGGCCAGCCTCCTCCCCACTCCTGTGGGTGATGCACACAGCCCCCCACCCCACCTGGGGGCCTAGTTCCTGGGCACCACACCCCTTCCCTGGGGTGGACAGACAGCTGCCTGGGCCACAGCTAAGTCAGTGTGTGGGGGGCAAGAACCCTGCCTGGGGCCATCCCTGGAAGGGGGCCAAGGCCCCTCGGGCTTTGGGTGAGGCAAGGCCTGGGTCCCCCTTGGGAGCAGGTCCGGAGGCCCTAACCCCCCTTCTCCCGCCAACCAATGGAGACTGTTTTCTCCTCTGTCAATATATGTGTTGGAGCTAGACTGATTCCTCGGCTCCGGGGCTGGGAGGAGGCAGCCGCTGGGCCAGTGAAACCCCAGAGCCCAGCAGGCCGGGGAGCACCCCCTGCCCTGTCCCCCACCCGCTCGTGGCCACTCCCATCCTGGGGATCTTTCTCCCCGAGACCCCTGAACACAGCTCCTCAGGGCCCTGGAAGAGGAACTCTGCCTGGTCACCAGGGGCCCAACAGGCCAACCCTCTTGTCATGGGGGTGGGGTCCCCACATCAGAGACGTGTCCCCCTCCAGCCACCCTGACCAGGTCGCCAGAGGGAAGCCGGGGGAGGTGTGGGGGGTGGGGGGACACTCATGGCTGACCTCTGGGGCCGAAATTTCTTCCTGTGCCTCCCTGGTCCTGCTCTCAGGGCCCGGGGAACCCAACTGCACAGTCTCTACCTGTCTGCAGCTGAGATCCTGGAGCCCCAGTGCTCTGCTCTCTCCCCTGGTTTCCCTACACACCTGCCTCAGGCCTGCAGGGTACCCTCCTGGGCCAGACCCTGAGTCCCACTAACTCTTCCCAAAGCCAGTGGGAGGGCAGGCACCACTGTCACCCCCCACATTGCAGATGAGCAGAGGTACAGAGAGAAAAGCATTTCACCCAAGGTCACACAGCCCTGAGATGGCAACGTGGAGCCCCGACGATCTGACAGCTTCACGTTCGTGCTCAGACCTGCTGGCCCCAAAACTTTCCTCGAGGTTCAGTGTCTGCTGAGAAGGCCGAACAGGAACACGGCCGACTGACCACAAAACATGAGGCGGCACAAGGGAGGGGGGAGACAATTTATCAGGGAAAGCCAGACTGAAGGGGATTTGCAAGCTGGGCCTTGAGGGATGTGTAGGAGTTCATCAAGTAGAAAAGAGAGCAAAGGAAGGGTCCTCCACATTGAAGAGCAGTATGGGCAAAGGCTTAGGGGAGAGGCAGGCTTGCAGCTGGAGGGGCTAGCGGGGGGTGGGGGGGGGGGCCGGGGGCCCCCCCCTCCGGCCCGGGGGCCCGGGAGGCCTTTGTGGGGGGTAGGGGGAGGCTGGGCAAGGCAGGCCTGGGGTGGGCTTTGCCTTTCGGGCTGAGATGCCTTTCTTTTTGGTTCAAGTGGAAGTGATCTGTGAAGAGGCCAGAGGCTGCTGCAGACAACCACTGTCCCTACACCCCCCCCCCCGGGTGTGGCTGCGCCCCAAGGTGGGGGACAGCGGGCACGGGGTCCGGCTCCCGGAGCGGGGGCAGGAAATACCACCGCAGCCTCTAGGCTCCAGGGCGGTGGGCTCCCGTCCCAACCCCAGGGGGCTGTTGCCCCAGGACCACAGGGGAGGCAGCCCAGCCCTGGACACAGCAGAAGGTCCTGTGTGGGGCACAGCCAGTGAGGGGGCTTTCGAGAGTAAGCTCCTCGGTTGGAGACCAGGATTTAGAGGCAGCTCTCACCCCATCCCCCCCGCCCCCGCCTCCACATGCTCCTGGAAGAAGAGCCTCAGCCTTTTCATTGTGAAACTAATTCATGTCCACTCTAGAGATTGGTGAATACAGAAAAAGCAACCAGACACTGCCTCCCTTATGAATGGTGTGCATTTGTTTTAATTACCCGGTTTCATCATTAGCTGGGTGACCTTGGGCACGTTAGCTAACCTCTCTGTCACCTGTTTACCTGTTTGTAACGGGAACAATAATAACATCGCGTACATCCTGAGACTGATGCGAGAATTAAGAGGAAACACCACAAGACAAAGCACGTGGCCCACGGAGGCTGGAACTTATCCCTGGTACAGAAGACAAGCCCCTGCCCCACGGCCCCAGCCTGATCCCAGGCCGGTCGTGGATCTTTCCTTCTTCTCTGGACCTTTCCTTGGGGGGTGGGGGTGGGGTCTCCCTGCCTCGCCTCTCTTCACCGCCAGTGGCACTGGCGGGACATCCCCCCCTTTCCATGTCCACTTTCTCAGTAACCTGGGCTCTGAGGGCAGAAGGAGTGGGGTTCGACCCGCTTTGGGCCCTCCAGAGCTGCGAGGCGCCCCTGGCACAGCGAGCTTCTAGGACCCTGAGTAGCACGGGGACACCTCTCCGTCCTTCGGGGACCCACTTTGAAAGAGCTGAAAGAGGGAAAAGATAGATCCACTGGCAAAGTCTAGAGAGAGATGGGCAAAGGAGGGGCCCCGGCTCAGACCCCAGAGGTAGGTGGGGGGAGCGGGCACCACAGGAGTCCATCCCTGTAGGTGGATGGGAGCTCGGAGGGGTGGAGGGTGGAGGGGTTAGGGTGTGCAGGGGGGGCCCCTGGGGGAGGGGGGATAG
>NW_024412463.1:11461859-11512307 GCF_014898765.1 Herpailurus yagouaroundi | reverse complement strand
CCGGCGTGCGAGGCGGGTCGGGAGGCCCCCGGGCTAGGCGCGCACCCCGGCTGGGCGCCGGGGGGGGCCGGCGGGTCCTCAGCCTTCGGCTCCGGCGGCCCGCACCCGCCGGCCGCCCAGCCGCCCGGAGCCACCGCCTGCCCCTTTCCGCACGGCCCCCCCGGGCCCGGCAGTGGGGGCGGCGCGGGGACCCGGGACGGCGGCGCCTACCAGGGCGCGCTGCTGGCGCGCGAGCAGTACCCGGCCCCGCTGGGGCGGCCGGTGGGCGCGTCCTACCCCGCCGCCTACCCCGCCTACGTGAGCACCGAGGTGGCCCCGTCCTGGACCTCCGGGCCCTTCGAAGGCAGCGTCCTGCACGGCCTCCAGGGCCGCCCGGCTGGCCTCCCGAGCCGCAGAGCCACCTTCGGTGAGTGTGACCCTGGGGTGCTGGGTGCTGGGCCTACCGGGGTGCAGTCCCGAACCCGGCCAAGGCTCCCACGCCGCCCCCCCCCCCACCTCCGCCAGGCCCAGAACTGCGGGACAAGTACACGCGGGCAGAATACAGCATCTGCCACAATGTCACCCACCCTGAGACCAAAACTGCCGTCCTGGGCTTCCTTTCTTCTGAACCCAACCCCCTGGGTCTCACCAGCTGAGCTCACCTCATACGCTCTTATGAGAAGTTTCTAAGTGGTTTTTATAAAATTCAGAATACGATTTATTTCAGTAAGCGGCCACACTCTGCTCCTTCTAGAATGTTTACATATTCTAATTTGAGACCTGGCTTCAGTGGCTCACCGCCCGCCCCCGGGGTGCCAATTTGGATAATCGGATTCCAGGCCCCTCAGGCGCATTTACTCCGGTGGGGGGGGGGGGTGCACGCCTGTGTTCGCCGCAGGCGGGAAGCCCCTGGGCCACCCTACTTCATGGCTGCAGCCTCGCAGGCCCACCCCGAAGCCGCCTCGGCCCGACTGCCTCCATGGCGCAGGAAGCGGGTCCCCTCCGCCGTCACCCAGGGCGGCTCCCGCAGGACTGACCCCCACCCGGCCCCCACAGGGCACCCGGTGCCGCCGGGGAGGGAGCCGGGGACCTCTCCCTTCTGCCCTGCGGGCCCCTGAGCGGTGGCACAGGCCCAGCTGTGTTCCACGGCGGTCGCCACCCGAGCAAAGCCCACAGGAAAGGCAGGGGCTGTAGGCTCCGTGGGATGGCACCATCCACTCAGCCCGGCCCCCCTAACGTCCCGTCTTGCAGAGGCCGAGGCCCTGGGGCCACCTCCCTCCGCTGGTGCTGACCACTCCGCCTCCCCAGGGGATCAAAATTACACCTTGGTTCTAAGGGGAACCGTTCTGTTGCCCCCCGGGGGTCTGACTGACTTACCTTCCCCCACCCTGCAAGGCAACCCTAACCAGCTTCTCTTTTAATCTGGCACAAACTTTATCATATGTAAAGTTAAGCTTTAAAGTAAAATTAGACAAAATAAATGTTAAAATAAAACGAAAGCCAGGGGCACACACAGCGGGAAGACGCAGCAGACGCTGGGCCCTGGGGAAGGGCCGTGCCTCGGCCCGCGACCAGCTGCCTGTCCCCCCAGTGCCGGACTTCCTGGAAGAGCTCCCTGGCGAGGGTCGCGAGTGTGTCAACTGCGGGGCCCTGTCCACGCCGCTGTGGCGCCGTGACGGCACCGGCCACTACCTGTGCAACGCCTGCGGCCTCTACCACAAGATGAACGGAGTCAACAGGCCGCTCGTGCGCCCACAGAAGCGCCTGGTGAGTGCCGCCTGCAGGGGGCCGAGCTGAGTCCCCAGAGAGGCTGGGTGCCCCAGCAGGGCCCTGGGAGCGCTGTCTGCCATCCATCCGGGAGCCGCCGGGAGGCCCAGGCCCCGCCACAGGCCCTGCCCTGCCCTGCCCTGCGCGCCTCCGCAGAAGGGCTGGGCTCACTGAGCCCAAGGCAGTGCTGCCCTGGGTCTGTGGGCCTCCCCCGAAGAGGGGCCACCCGGTGACTCTGCCCGGGACCCGGGGCACAGGATGGCTGTGGACCCAAGCGGCCTCCTGGGGCTCAGCCCTGCGGCTCCGGCTCCGAGGGTGGCAGGGGGCACAAGGTGACGTGGCCGGGGCGTGGGGTTTGGAGAGAAAGGTGGCCGCTGGGTGGTGGCTTTGTGGCAGGGGGTTGAAATCCAATGCAGGAGGGGTTCTGGGGACCCCTGCTCTTGGGGAGCACTTTCCCCCCAATACCAGGGGGCTGGAGCTGAGACCAGGTCTGCGGTGGTTCCATTCGCAAAACTTGTTTTCACTTTTGGTTTCTCCTGGCGTGTGGCTGGGTGCTGAGCGGAGAGGACCGGGGACTCACTTTTGCCCCCAGCCGGGCAGAGTCCCCGGAGGCTGTGTGAAGGTTTCGAGGCACTGGTTCTCTGCCGTCTCACCGGCAAACTTGGAGGTTCGAGTAATTCTGCGCGTGGCAGGGCCCGCCTTTGCAAGCTGTCTAAAGTTCGTGAGGCCACAGTGACTCCTGAGTCCTGGGTCCGGGCATGGCTGTTTCTGGGGATGCCGGGCCTTCTACTCTAATGCTGGTGTGAGCCCTGTCATGGCCGGTCAGCCGGCTCTGGCCGGTTCTGGTGCATCGGAGGGTGGGTGGGGGGCTCGTCCCTGGAGGCTGCTGCAGGGGGCCCGGCTTGCCTGCCGCGGTGGCTGTTCTGGGCTGCCTGGTGCTCAGTCGCTGGCCCTTGACGGGGAACCCAGACCTGGGCTGTGGAGGCGCCCGACCGATCCAGGCTCCAGACCAGGCAGGCAGGAGGCAGCACCGACCCAGGCAGTTTGGGGGAAGCCACTGTTTTTCTCTCCCTGTTCTAGCCTGGAGTTTGGGGCTCCGCGGGTCCCCTGATTCCCCTCCACCCACACTGTGCCTCCTGGAAGGAGGGGATACCTCAGAATCCATATCACCTCCTCACTTATATTTCTGCCCCTGTGATCATGCCCACTCCCCCCCCCACACACACACACGTACAACACTGGCTTGGCACCTGGTGTGGCCCTCACAGATGGGGAAACAGGCTAAAGCAGAGGTGTCCTGGGGGACTGACCCCCCCCCCCCAACTCCCAGGGACCAGGCCGGCTGCTCCTCTGCTCCCTCCCTTCTCCCCCGGGGAGTGGGGATGGGAACACTGGTAAACAGGAAGAGAAGGTTCGGATCCTCCCGTCTCTGCCCCCCACCCCTCACAGGGCTCACCCCCCAGCAGAAGATTCCTGACGTGGGGGTAAGCAGGCAAGGGCCATGAGGCATTGAGGCATTCACCTTCACAGCAGCCCTGTGATGACCCCCGGGCTCCAGCCGCTCAGAGAGTGGCTTCCCCCAGCAGCCCGGCGCAGCAGGGCCTGGGACTGTCTGCCTCGGGCTCCCGTGTGCCCCGCCCCCGCTGGTGATGCACCTGTCTTGGGTCTTCCCCCGAGGCCCCTGCACCCACTGTCCCCCTGCTGCGTTGGAAAGATTACTTTAGGTGGGGTGCTTGAACAGGCCTTAGCCCGCTCTGCAGACTGGTGTGGCCTCCGTGTCCTGGTCCGGGGCACAAGGAATGATTAGCTTTAAGGACGCTTTGTAGGGTGGAGAATGCCCTCAACTTACCCCCCCCCCCCAAGGCGGCCGGCCTCAGAGGGTGGTCAGCTGGTCATCCTTGCGTCCAGGCCCATGCAGATCTGAATGCGGGACGAGCCTAGGAAGGGGGGGACGGTGTTCCTAGAGGGGTCCTACTCCCCTCTCCTCTGAGCTGGCTTCTCATGGATGGTTTCCTCTGATTTGTCTCTGGGCTCCTGCCTGGCACTCAGGGAGGGTGACCCGGCTGGCGGGGCCGGGCTCGTGTGGAAACTCAGAGATTCTCGGAGAGTGCTGGGACCAGAGCCCAGGCCCCAAGGCAGCCGTGGCGGGGCTGGGCCAGTCACCCCAGACTTGTCCCTGCTCATGCCTCACTCTCCCTCATGGGTGGCCAGCACCGATGCCCCCAGAGAGAATTGTCCTAACCTTCTCTCAAATGATTACAGAAGTTCTAGAAACTTGTCACCAACAACACAGGAATGTGACAATAACAAGTGTGCGTCCACCACCCCCTAGGCCTCACCCCCAGTCCCAAAGGAGTTCATATCTTTTCTGCCCTTTGCATCCTGGGTGCATCCTTAGTCACAGGCACGGACCTCTTACCTGAGGCTTCTGTCAGTGTGGGCGAGCGAGTGGGGAGAGTTGAGGTGGCCCCACAGACCCCTGCGTGCCTGCTTGTGTGGCCAGGTGCTCAGAGCCCTCCCCCCCCCCCCCCCACCCCCCCCCCACCCCAGAGCCCGGGGCCCACGGCCAAGGCCCCCCCCCCCCCCCGGCGGCGGCGCCACCTCCAGGAAGGGGCCCCCGCGTCCTTCCAGGAGCAAATCTGGACCTTGACTGAGGACCCCGGGTTTTCCTTCCTGCACAGTCCGCTTCACAGGCTCGTCCCTGGCACGGTCTGCCCTTGGCCAGCAAGGGACACACGCTTTGTCAGGTTAAGCGTCGACCGTGTCCTTTTCCGAGAGCGGGATGAGGGGACCCACTTGAAATGGGGCCGTCCCCCCTCCCCCCGCCGTACCTCTTGTTGTGAGTTTCGAGCTGCGTCTCTTACTTTGAAAAGTGGTTTTCGCTGTGTGAGCTGGCCTCACCCCTCCCAGCCGAGGAGCAGCAGCGGCCCCTCTCCCTGCTCCCCGCTCCGGCTGGGCCCTGCCCCCCGCCCTGGCTGGGCCGCCCAGCATCCTGATTTCTTCACTTGAATCAGACGCGTGCGGAGCCTGGAGCTGCTGCAGCCAGCAGGCTTTGAAGTTTAACTTCTTTTGAAAAGAACAGACCAAAGAAGAAAACAAAATACAGCGGGGGGGCGGCAGGGGGAGGCCTGGCAGCGAGGGGGCCCTGAGAGTGGCCAGGCCTGGCCGCTTGTGCAGGCAGCGAGGAAGGACAGAGGCTCGGGCGTCTGTCGGGGTAGGGACGGCACCAGGGAGGTGTCCCCACCGTGCGCTGGGCTCAGGGGGGCGGTTCCGTCCACCCCGATGCCTCCGGCCCAGCAGCATCTCTGAGCCTCGGTGCCCCATCCGTAGCACACGGCCCGATGAGGGGAGAGGAAAACACAAACGAACAAACTTTTTAAATTTTTTTCCAGGTCCTTTCTTCCCCTCTTTTTATTAATTTTAATTTATCTTCACTAAGAAAGAATTCACTGCTTAATCCAGGTTCCAGATTTTTCCCTTGCACTCCCAGGGTACAGAGAGACGGCTCTTGGACTTCTGGGCTGTTTTCTACACACACACACACACACACACACACACACACACACACACGGCATCGATTCCACCTGTGGTTGTTTCCACACCTGGGGGGGGGGGGGGGCGGCTGCGGGGCGGAACCGAGGCTTCTCTTCTCGCAAGACGCACAGGCGACCGTGAGGACGTTTGTGGGAGGTGCAGGCGAGCTCTGTGTGTGTACTTGTGAGTGCCGCTGAAAACCAGCACTGACGTTCAAGGCCCCACATTGGCACCTTTGTGCCCTGGCCTGAGTGTTTCCGTAGGAAGGATTCAGCATGAGGAGGCATGATGGCCCAAGGGGAGGGGTTCGGACTCCTACTTTTCAATGATGGTGCAACTTTTCTGGGAGGTGTGACCGCAGTATGAGCTCTAAGGGAGCAGCTGGATGGGGAGAGCGGAGGTGCAGGAAGCGGGGACCTCGGTGCAGCCCAAAGGGGTAGGTCAGGGTCACACACAAGACAGTCAAATGTGAATTTCAGATAAACAGCAACTAGCATTTTAGTGTGAGTATATCCCAAATACTGCACGGAGGCACACTTCTGCGAAGTATTTGTTGCATATCCGAAGTCCGCATCTAGCTGGCATCCTGGTGTGTGTAGTTTTTGTTTGTTTGCTTGTGTTTTGCTACATATGGCAGCCTGGGGAAGGTCCTAAGGCCCCCTGCCATGCCAGGAAGGTGGGTGGACTGGCGGGGGTGGGGATCCCGGGGCCGGGGTGGGCCGCAGGAGGGCGCCCCCTTGTGCGTAGCTCCTGGCACCGAGAGGAAATTCAAATCGTGTCCAGTAAGAGCAGCCACCTTCCAGACAGAGTCAGGATGTGGCCTCGGCTTCCCGGGGAGGGACTCGGGCGGACCCTGGTTGACTCCGGGTCCAGTGCTCCTGTCTCCGAGAGTCACCGTCTGGCCGGGAGGTGGAGCAGGAGGGCCCCGGCCCCCGGCTCACACCAGCCTCCCCCGTGCACAGACCTCGTCCCGCCGCGCTGGCCTCTGCTGCAGCAACTGCCACACGACCAACACCACGCTGTGGCGGCGCAACGCGGACGGCGAGCCGGTATGCAACGCCTGCGGTCTGTACATGAAGCTGCACGGGGTGAGCGGACGGGGTGGGCGGGGTGAGGGCTGGGGGGGCGGGGCCTGGGTGAGTGAACGGGGAGGGGCGGGTCATGGGTGGGGCCGGGGACAGGGTGACCGGAGGGGGAATGGGTGGGGCAGGGGCGGGGCCATGTGGGGGTGGTGAGGACTGGATGGGGCGGGGCGGGGTGAGTGGAGGGGGGAAGGGGGGGAAAAGGGGAAGGCGGGCCATGGGTGGGGCAGGGGCCCGGGTGAAGACTGGGTGGATCGGGGGCGGGGCGGGTTGGGGCGGGGCATGGGGCCGTGGAGAGTGGACGGGAGGGGGGAGGCAGGGGCGGGGCTGCCCTCTTCGGGTCACGTGAGACACGGGGCCCTGGGGAGGCAGGTGGCAGAGCGGGGCTGAGCGTGTTTCCCGCGCGGCCCCCACTGACTGCGCGCTCCAGGCCTATGCTGTTACCGTTAGGCCCTTTTCACAGATGGGCCTACTGAGGCTCAGCGTCGCTGAGGCAGGTCTGCAGCCATTCAACCTGAGACAGGGGCAAGGCCCCTGGTGTGGCCTCTGTGCGTCCCTAGAGCCCTCCTGGCCCCTACAGCTCTGGGGGGTTGGGCCTGGACTGGCTCTTGCCCACTTTGCCGGGAGGAAGGCCCCAAGCCCAGGGCCAGCAGCTCACCAAGGGCTCTGACGACTCGGTCACCTCCCAGAGTGACTAGCTCTGCAGGGCTGACATCAGGGCATGTGGCCATTCAAGAGGCCCAAGGGTGAGAAAAGCAGGACCAGTCACCCTCCCCTGCCTGCCCCTGCCAGGTGCCTCGGCCCCTGGCGATGAAGAAGGAAAGCATCCAGACGCGGAAACGCAAGCCCAAGAACGCTGCGAAGACCAAGGGCTCTTCAGGTGTGAGGGACCAGGGCCCATCGGGATGCCAGGAAGAGGCCAGTCCCCAGCCCTCCTGCGGGGTACACGTTCTCCCCTTGGAGTCGCTTTGAGTGTCGCAAATTTCCACCACTAGAGATTTGCACGTTTAGTTCAAGCATTGCCCTCCCAAAGCACAAGTACCCCTGATTCTGCCCCGGGACCCGTCCGGTCTGGGGAGGGGCCGGGCGGTGCGAGCCTACCCAGCTGAGGGGCAGCAGGGCAGGTCGAGGGTGCCACACCCAGTCCCTCTGACCCGTTAAGTGACCAGTACAGCTGGATGTGCCCCCCCTTCCAGGATGCAGCACAGGGAACCCCACGGCCTCCCCGCCCGCTGTCCCGGACACTGAGAGCTCAGCAGCTACTTTGAAACCCAAACCCAACCTGGCATCCCCTTCGTGCCCTGGGTCCAGTGTCACCTCCCAGGTAAGTCAGGTGAGGTGGAACCGGGGACCCAGAGCTGGCTCCCGGGCACCTCCTCAGGGAACCCTGACTCGCCCACCGGGTCAGACCCCCATCAGCGCCCCCGAGGGCCTCTCCCAGGAAGGAGCTCAGGGCTGGGCACTCAGTTGGCCATTGGTTCCAGCAGCTGACCTGTGGCACACTCCAGGCTGAACGCCCTCACGTGTTGTCCTGTCTGTCACACGGGGCCTCCCACCCTCTTCCAGGGTCTGAGAAGGCCTCTTAAGACAAACGTCCCGGTCCCGAGGGCTCCCTACGCCAAGCGAGGCCTACTGGCCATTCCTCCGTTCTCGTGCTTCCCCTGTTCCCCCTGCAGGCCTCTGGCCAGGTGAATGACCCCCTGGCTCCCAGCCACTTGGAGTTCAAGTTCGAGCCCGAGGACTTTGCCTTCCCCTCTGCAGCCCTGGGCCCCCAGGCTGGCCTCGGCGGGACCCTGTGCCAGGAGGCCTGGTGTGCACTGGCCTTGGCCTAGGGCCTCGGGCGTCCATCGGACCCGCCTCGCTCCCCGCCTGGCTCCAGCACAGCAGAGGGAGACCATCCGGTCCATCCACCAGAAGACGAGCCAGCGGGACCTTGAGGCGCCGGGCATCCCTCAACATGGTGGCGGGGAGGTCTTCTGTACAGATGGCGGCCAGGCCCCGGAGAGGGGGAGAGGCTAATGAGAAGGCCTTGAGCCCCCCCTGCAGACAGCAGGGGACTCCCCCAAAGGCTGTGTGACACTGGGCCACTCCAGCCGGGGCTGACCTGGAGGGCCCACTACCAACGGTTCTGTTGTCCACATCTGCCATCGCCGTGTTGACACATTGTGGCAGTTGGAAAAAAACAAACAACAACAACAAAGCCACCTGTTGTGAAACCAGGATCGCAAATGAAAGGGCCGAGGTCTGGCTCAAGCAGGCAACGTGAATGAGGGGAGCCGCCCGACATGGGACCTCCTCAGGCTCGGGATCTGTTCCTTTTCTCACATTTGACGGACAAAGACACGGCACAGAGAACTTTCCCTCCCTGTGAGTGAAGGACTGCTAGGGACAGATGTGCAGGTTGTGCACTGTGCCAGGATGCCACCCCAAGGGCAAGCCATTCACACCAGCGTCGTCTACTTGTGTATTTATTTGGATGATTTCCCCAGAGGGGGCAGTAAAGGGCCTCATTCTGACTGAAACTGTATCGTGACTGATTCTGACAGAGTGAAGGACCTGGGGTCCTGTGCTGACCCCACAGGCACTGTCAGTGCTGGTGGTGGAGTGACCGCATGTCCTGGCCTACCTCGGATCATCCCAGCTGGCTTGTCCCAGAGGAATTCTTACTAACCCCCCTTTACTTGCGGAAGCCCTCCCCCCACGCTGGGGTGACCCCTTAGTTGGTCAAGCCGGCTAGAAGGAGCTGTGCCCAAGGAACCGAGTGACGAGCAGCCACCGGGGTCGGGCAGACAATAAGGCATGGAGGGGAGCGGGGCGCGCCTTGCCAGGGGCCTTGTCCTGGTCTCCGCTCAGTTGCCGCCTTTCGCCAGCAAACATCCGAGACAGCGGGAGCAGCTGCCGGCCGCCAAGCCTCCTGGCTGAAGCTCGCCTTTCATATTTAAACACCGTGGTCCCTGGCGTTAGCTTCCAGAACGCGTCCTCCTGAGGCTGTACCTCCAGTTCGAGCAGCACAATTTACACGTGATGTTGTCTTTTTTTTTTTTTTTTTTAAAGACAAACGATGCCATGAGTAAAAAATGTAAAATAAAGGTGTCGATTTTGCATTTCTTTTGCCGACGCCTGTGGGATTTCGCAGCCCGGTCCCTGCCCGCCGGGTCAGCAGTGGGTCCCGTGCTCACTCAGGCCGCCTCTCCTTGCGGACACTTGTCTCCATATGTTGGTCTGCTGGACCTTGCTGACCACGCCGGGTCGACCAGGAGACCCTCAAACACAGAGTGCCTTCGAGGTCGCCCGCCGGCACGGGAGAGGGACGCTGGGCCGGCCTGGGGGCCCACACGTGGAGAAGCCATCCCTGCGCGGTCAGGAGGACCCGGGTCTGAGGCCCTGTCCTGCCACGTGCTGCTGCTCTGGGCCGCAGTCAGGGCACGGGGAACGCGCTGAGGTTCGGGGCACTGGTCCCCACGTGCCCCTGTGTCCGCATGTAGGCCTGGCGCTTCTGACTGGGGTGTGGCGGGCAAGCCAGGTGCTGCTGCCTCTCACCGTGTGGCACCTGCGGGCGGGATGCCTGTGCGCGGACGTGCCTGGCGGAGGGGGCTCAGCCCGGACAGGACGCCCCTGTCGCGGGGGGGAGACCCCGCTGCCGTCCCGTCTCCGTGCCCACAGGCCTCGGGCTGCCCTTCCCGGGAGGCTACTCACAGGAGAGCAGGTGAGGAGCCGCCCAGTTGGGCGGGGCGGTGCCCCCTTCCCGCCTCCCCACCCCCGACCAGGCGTCGGGTCCCGAGCGAGAGACCCTCACTGTTATTTTGGAAGAACCAAGAGGCAACTCCCTGCTCGGCCTTCCCAGCCCAAGCAGCTGCGCGGGGGGGCATCGTCCGTCCTCCGGGGCCATTGGGGGGGGGGGGGGGCGCCCAGGCTCCAGGTGAGGGAGCAGAGGCCCCGGAGGGCAGGGGAGGCGGGAGGCCACCCGGCACCCTCGAGGACCTCCTCTGGGCTTGCATTGCTCTCCGCCCTGTCCCCCTGCGAGGGAGCTGGTGCGGGTCCCCTCTTCTCCGATGGGGGAGACCAGGGCTCCGAGCGGTGGCACAAGGCACCTGGCCACTGAGGGGCCCACGTGGGGGCCTGGGCTTGGAGGGACAGCACGGCATCCTCTCACCCAGCGGTGCTACCACTTGGGAACCCAGTGGCTTTTGTCGGAGCCTCGGTCTCCCCATCTGCCGGGGGAGGGTGCCGTGTGCCTGTGGCCAAGTGATGCATACACGTGCGCAGCTGGTCCGGGCCTGGGGGTCCCCGTATCCCGGGGCGGTGTTCTGCACTCCCCAACCCAAGGAGGCTTCCTGGAGGTGTCCACAGTAGGACAGGTAGGGTCCTCACAAAGAGGAGGGGGGACTGGATGTCCCGGCCCCCCGGCTCCCTGCCCACGAACAGGGATCCTGACAGGAAGGGGGGGTTGACGACGAGGGAAGGAAGAAGCCATCTCTTCCGTTTTTGTCATTGTTGGATGTGTCGTGCCCAGGACGAGGGAGGCTGAGCGCCCTACCTCTGGGCATGAGCGTTGCTGCTAATTTAAGCCTTTCCCCCCAGTGCCCCTTCGGGGCCGGAAGCTTCGGGACCCGGAGCCTCCATATGGCCGCCAATACCCCCTTCCTGTGGTGCTTCCTCCTGCCAGCCCACCCTCGGCTCCGCCTGGCTGGCCGGAAACCACCGGATGGGCCGGGGAGGCTGGCGGGCGTGGGCAGCCGGCCGCTCATCGGAGCCGCCGGACAGAAGCAAAGGTCGCTCCGTCCGTGCTGCCTGACCGTGCACTCGATTCCCGTCACCTTCCCAGCTAGAGCCGCCCCAGAGCCGGCAGGAGGGGACCCGACCCTGCGGCTGTCCCGTCCATTGAGCCCCCGCTGGGGTCCGTCCGGGTGCCTTGATGCGGGCAGAGCTGAGGACACAGAGGAAGGGGTGACGCCCGGAGTCCTCTCAGCTGGGGTCCCCCCCCCCCCGCCCACACACACACACACGCGCGCGCTTAGAGCCCAATGCTTCACTCCAGGGTGTGCCAAGGACAGGGTCGCGGGGCTCCTCAGAGGGGACCCCGCCCGCACGTCCTCTCGGACGGACCCAGGGTGGGCGACACCCGGGGGCAGCTGCTTCCCCGCTTCTCCGAACGCCACTGCGTTTAGCCGAGAGTGTGTCCCGAGCCCACGCCAGGGTGCACGTGCGTCCCCTCGGGCCCTTGTGCTGCGGCCCCACTCGGTGCCTCCGCGCCCGCCCCAGCTGACCCCCTGCAGCCCGGGTCTCCCCCCGACCGAGCTCCTTAAGAGGGGAAAAGCGTTCTTCGGGGCGAGCCATGCAGGGTACCAGCTTTTTATTTGACCAAATAAGGCCATTTCTTAGAAAAGAACAGTTACTGCTGTCACCATCATCAGAAACAGGCCATTCTGCCACCAAACACAGCCGGCCGCTGTCTCTGGGAAAGGGACCACGCCTTTGTAACTTCTCACTGCTTTCCTTCACCACGAACCGTGGACAGCTGGTGGCGGCCCAGGGGCTGCCCTTCCCCAGGCCGCGTGGACAGGCACTCAGGAAGAGGACGACGAGGCCGGGGTCCCAGCCCCCAGGGGGACCCCCATTCGGCCGACGGAGGCCAGAGAGGCCAGGTGCCCCCTGAGGCCGCGAGGCTGCGGGCGCCGGAGGGGGGGGGGTCCCCGTCCTTCCTCCCACGGGCGCTGCGGCAGCCGCTGAACGGGCCCCAGAGGGGAGGGGGCTGGCTGAGCCCCACAGTCCTGCTGGAGCCGGGCTGGGGGCGGCCGGCCCTAGACGACCACTCGGAGGCCGTGGCGGGCAGCCCCCCCCACCCCCAATGCCCTGTGACGCCCGCCAAGATGTTGACACGGACGGCTCCAGCCGCCTTATTTATTATCTGATAAAGGGCTCTCGGCACCGCCGGTGGACGGCGTCTGGCCAGGCTGGGGCCTGGGGGAGGGAGGCGGGTGGGTGGGAGGACAGGAGGCCAGAGCAGGGCCTCCACACTGGACTCTGGGGCAGGACGCCCTGAGGCCTCCGGGCTTCTCCTTCGCTGGCCGACGGCCTTCCTCCACCACCACCATCGAGGCGGCCGGCCAAGGAGGAGCTCCTCTCCTGCAGGAGGGACCCGGGCCTCCCTGCGTGGAAGCCGCACCCCGCACGACCTGCGCCCCTCTGCTGCCGGCCGCTGCTCCCCATGGTGTCTGCGGGATCCCCGGCCGGGGTCCTCCTCACCATCGGCCCCTCCCGTCCAGCTGCCCACCCTCCTCCAGCCCTCCTCCCGGCCCAGAGCTCAGATTGCCCGTGATGCAAATCCGGGCCGGTTTCTTCTTTGTTTCCAAACCCCCTGGGCCAGGCAACACCCCAGCAGCCGCGCAGTTGGGCCAGAACCCTGACCACCCCGTGACCTGAGGGCTCCCCTTTCCCGCACCTGCGTCCTCCCTCGGGCGTGGGGGACACTTGCCAGCCATCCGGGCTCGCCACGCCTCTGGGCCTTTGCACGCACTCTTCCCTCTGTGCACCGAACAGGGGCCAAGACCCTCTGATGGCACCTCCTCCACGAAGCCTTGCTCGGGCAGTGCGAGGAGGTCTCTCCGAGCACAGCCGTCCCACCGCGGGGGGCAGGAGGGAGACACCCTGTATGCCCGAGAAGAGGGGTGGGTTACACGACGGAGGGATTGTGTAGAGACAGCCTCAGAGATCAGAGCTCCCGAGAGTATTTAACAATTACAGCTCGTTCTAAACGTGTTCCCCTGAGCCTTGTCCGAGGCTTTTATGAGCAGGAGGGGACAACAAAGTACTGAGCCCAGGGCCTGGCCAACGCTCAGCGGTGGTGGAATATCAGTGCGTGAGTGGACCCTGTGCCCCTGCTGGCGTCTGGGGGGCAGGCCGGCCAGGCCCTCCGGGGACCGCCTGCCCCCGGAAGCCCGTCCTCCCACCCACCATGGGGATGGTCGGCCTCCGTCTGTCCTCAGTCACCCCACAGCTCTCAGTCCTTCTGAGGACAGCCGAAGACGGGGACAAGAGGGGTAAGGGGGGGTCCCCGGAAAGGCAGATGCGAGGTGAGGGGTCCTGGGTGAGGCAGGATCCCCAGAAGCCCTGCTCCCATGTACCTGGAAGGGGGTGGGGAGAGCAGCACCCAGCCAGCCCCAGCCCTACCCGTGTGGACAGCAACCCCCGCCCTCCACCAGCACAGCCCTGTGCACACAGGGAAAGGGCTCCAGGAACCCCAGTTAGGGACCCCAGATAGAGCACGCACTGCTGTCCTGCCCTGAAAAGCCAGGGCCAGTTCTGACAGCTGGGCCCCAGGGCCTGGCCAGGGTCGGGGGGTGGGAAGGGGTGCTGGGTGGGGCTGATTCCCACGCCCGGACCACCAGGGGTGGGAATGGAGGGCCAGGCCAGGGGCCTTCAGAGCCAGGCACGTTCTGGTCGACCACAAGGTGGGGCAGGCCTCTCCCCGGGAAGGCTTGGGGGCTGGCGGGGCGAGTCGGAGGGATTCTGGTTCCCGGGGGGGGGGGGGTGGCGCACCAGGGCTTCCCGTCTGACCTCCAAATCCATCTTTTCTAAGTTGTGTCTCCTTCGTGCGAGATGTGCCAAGTTGTGCAACATAAACATTTTAGAGGTTACACAATTTTCAAACCCTGTTCTGGCGATTCTTTGTTTTTTAATGCGCAGAAGACAGCAGAGCACGGTGGGCAGTGCCCTTGACCTGACCTCTGCCAGGTTCTGGTGGCCAGGAATGGGGCAAGTCTAGTCAGACCCAGAGCAGGCCGTGTTCCTGGACGAGGAGGAGGAAGCCACTGTCTGTGCAGAGTAGGAGGGGCTGAGAGGGGGCGGCAGGGAATGGGGACACAGACACGGGGACAGCAGAGAGCACAACTTCGACCCCCTGCCCCTTCGCGCCCTTTGGTCTGATAGCCACAGTGCCCCCTTTCCCAGTGGTCTGTCCTGGGGCTTGTGTCCCTTCCCCCCGTGTGAGGCCTGCTGGACCAGACCCCCAGGCAGGCCCTGGGGGTGACATCGGTGGGGGCAGGGGGGACTCAGGAGTGCCCCAGCCCCTCCAGCCCACGCTCAGGGCCTCCCCACAGAAGACAAGACAGGCAGGTGGCAGGAAAGGACGAAGGATCGCAGCTTCCAGAGCAGAGGCCGCCAGACCACAGGGAGAGCAAGTGAGGAGTTTCTCTGAAGATCTTGAAAGAATTACCAGAAGCCCTTCAAGCCCAGTGGGTCATGACAGCTGATCCTGGGCCAGGACCCAGCCAGATCCCTTCTATGGGAATCTCTTTCCAGCAATTCCAAACTGGGAGGTGGGGGTGGGGGATGCCCAGAGAGTCGGGAGGACCCCCACACCCCCGGGGCCAGCCAGCAGGGAGCCCTGACCCTCACCCTGCAGGGAGAACTCCCAGGTCATCCAAGGGCACCGGCCAGCTTGAGGCGGACAAAGCCTGTCCTTGGGACTTGAGCCACCCGAGAAAACTTGGGGCCTAGGTTCGGATGGTTTGGACACAGTGTCCCCAGGAGAACGGGCAGCGGTCCTCAGCTCGACCGTGGCAGCCGCGGGCCCGTCTCCCACTCTTGGGGGTGAGGGCAGGGGAAGAGAACAAAGAGGTCTGGGCAGCAGCCTGACCCTTTGCGCTGGCCATAATCAGGGATGGGACTTCTTCAGTGGAGCCGGGAAGTCCGTCCCCGACATATGGAACGGGATTAACCGAGATGGATGGCTTTGGGGGCCCCTTCCCTCCGTGACACTCAAGCGGGTTCCAGGAGGATGGGGGTAGGGAACAGAGCCCCTCTGAAGACCTCAGCGCTCAGCCCGGAGCCCGGCGTTCAGGGAGAGTGCAATGAGTTTTTCCAAAGCCCGTAAACTAAACACAGAAACCCCCAGACCCACGGCCTCCTTAAATCAAGAGCTCTCTGAGCGGGCGTGTGCCGTCCGCTGAGCTGATGGACGACTCCCCCCCCCCCCCCCCCAAAGCTCCGCCGGGGTTTTCTGGGGGAAGATTTAAGACCCTCCAGCCCAGCCCCGTTAGCCTTTCAAAGTAAAAGAATAGGTCTGTCCGCTTCCGGCCCGCGCCTCCCCTCGGTCAAGTGCTGAGGGCTTCCTGGCCTCGGCTGCGCAGGGCGACCGCGGGAGTTCACAGCCACTTGCAGATAAACCTCCCTTGTTTATTTTATGAATGAGAGAGGACATTAAATACTCAAGTAAAGTGCATCTACGCACCCGAGGCCAAGAGATACTTAGAGCACCAGCCCTGCGTGGGGGACCTGGGAGAACACACAGCCAGGCCAGAGGGACAGCCACCAGGGGGTCCCCAAACCCACACCCCAGGGCCCCCGGGGGGAGAACGGGCAGGTCCAGGACCTTACGGGGTGGGGGGCTGCAAGTGGAGGGTAAGTGCTCAGCTCTGGGGGGAGTGTGGGCCACGAACAACAGCAGAAACACAAGGCAGCCCCGCCAAGGGTCTCGTCAGTCACCAGCCTGGCACAGCTCGGTCCTGGCCGGCCCTGGAGAAGACGAGGAGCCCCT
The DNA here is from genome assembly GCF_014898765.1 of Herpailurus yagouaroundi. Lineage (NCBI taxonomy): Eukaryota > Metazoa > Chordata > Mammalia > Carnivora > Felidae > Herpailurus > Herpailurus yagouaroundi. Next base: position 11,496,407 of record NW_024412463.1, on the reverse strand, counting down.
CGCTGGGTCCTCTCTGTGACCCCCCCAAAGAGGCACAGCCCCTGGAGACCCGGGAGGAGGGGGTCTGCTGACAGGGCCTCGGGACACCCGGCGCTCTCCACGGCCCCCCTCCATGCCTCTCCACCCCGCTCCCACCCCACCACGACTGTGAGGGGCCCCGCTCTCCGCCCCGGCCCTGCTCAGCCGCTCCTGGGACTCGGCTACCCCACCAGCCTTCCCAGGGCCCCCACAAGCGTGCTCGCGACCCCGACAGGGCTCTTCCCCGCTGCCGGTCCCCAGCTCCCCAGCTCAGCGGTGGGCACACAGCGGGTGTTCCAGAAGACCAGCCCTGGAGGAGCGGTTGCTGGACTTCAGACGGACACAGGCGCCCCCTCCCCAGGGGCCCAGCGCCCACTCCTGTCCTGCGGGGAGAGGTCTGGGCGCCGCTGGGCCTCCCTTGAGACCCACACGACTCTCACACTCCCATCTCGGCCGAGGCAAGTCTAGGAGAACCCGATCGGGACAGACAATAGGCTCTAAAAATACACCAGGGGCAGGATTTCCCAGGGACATCTGTGAGCTCTGTCCGGCGGGAGTTATAAATACTAAATAACAGTAATTCAGAGTCACTAGTCATCCGGGGACAGCCACGTCCTTTGTGGGGACAAGGAATGTTTTTCCTGATCCATAATTTATTGCCCTTTACAGTTAAATTCAGCTATAGACCAAAAACAAAGACAAACGAAAAAAGCAGGGTCTCCCTGGAGCCACTGAGACCTGGGCCCCTGGGAAGGTCGGGAACAGGGCTGGGCAGTTCCTGGACCATCTCTGTCCTTGGGGGTCCAATGTGCTTAGCTCTTCCCTGCCCACCCTCCTCCTGAGCACCCCTCCCCGGGGGCCACTTGAACGGGCACTGCTTTCAGGGAGCCCACCCGGTGGGTCCCCAGCACCGCTCCATCCTGACTGGGGGGTTCCGGGCCCCCCTCTGTACCAGTTTCAAGCACAAGTCAGATTTGGGGCCTACTGCACACAAAGTCCAGGACTGGGGGCTGCTGACTCCTCCACCCACACCAAGTAAATGGACCGAATTGTGTCCCCACCAAATTCACGCTGAAATCCTAACCCCCCGTATCTCAGAACGTGACCGTATTTGGAAATAAGATTGTGGCAGATTTGCTCCGTTAAGGTGTTGCTCACTACGAGGGGCCCTGATCCGATGTGGCTGGTGTCCTTGTAGGAGGGGGACATTGGGACACAGGCACACGCACAGGGAGAAACCCATGTGACAATGAAGGCAGAGGTTCGGTGCTGCTTGTACAAGCCAAGGAGCTCAGGTGCTGCTGGCCATGGTGCCCACCAGGAGCGGCCGAGGAGCTAGGACCCTCCCCCAGAAGGAACTGGCCGTGAGGACACCTTGATCTCGGACTTCCAGGCTCCAGAACTGCAAGAAAATGCATTTCTGCTGTTTAAGCCTGGTCTGTGGTACTTTGTCTGGGCGGCCCCAGGACATCGGGCCTCTCCACCCGCCCTTCTCTCCTCCACCCAGGAGAGACCACCTCACCCTGCTGGCAGCCACAGAAACCACAGCCCGTACGACCGCACGGGCCCAGATCCTTTTAAAGCAAAGTGCACGGACCTCACAATCACGGCTCCCCTGAGTATCCGGCGTGCTGGTGAGGCGGCCAGACCACCTCCTCAACCCCGTCCCCCAAAGTGACTGGAAGGCACAAAAGAGACTGGAAGGCAGGTGTTCCACATCTGGGCCAAGGCAGGTCAGCAACTGCCCCAGGACTCTGCTCACTCCGGTCGAGGGGACCTGCGCAGGCAGAGCGGGGTGCCCGGCATCTGAGGGGAGCTGAACCTGACCCCCCTCTCGGGGAGCCACCCCGTTCACTTCCGTCGGGCCGTCACGGTGACCTGAAATGTGCTCGTCACGCACCTGTCCATGTGTTGTGCGTCTGCCTCCTGGGCTGCCCCGTGCGGTCCGGGACAACTATACCTCGGGCCACGCGCGTGAGCCCAGAGTGCAAGTGGCCATAACAGGAAAGGGAAAAGAAAGAGGCACAATGCATTTAATAATACATTCTTCTCTCTCTCTCAAAAATAAATAAACATTAAAAATTTTTTTCTTAAAAATAATATATTCTAACCACGCGTGTCCAAAATGCTGTCACTTCAGCATGTCAGCAACACAGAAGGTGCTGATGGGACCCCCCGCGATGGCGTGTTTGAGCTGGGTCTCTGCGAACCCCCGTGTTGCACACCCACCGGGCAGCTCAGCCGGGGCCAGACAGCCCTCAGCAGCCACGTGTGACTCGGGGGCCCCAGGCCGCTGGGCACAGGCAGAGACAGCTTCGTGGGGATTCATCCCCAGTGTTCATCCCCAAACCGAGGCAAGGGCAAGGTGCGGACACCCAAGTGTATTTGCTACTAAATGAAAGAGTGGCCCAAGCTGGCCTCCAAGCTGTAGTCTGCGTCACTGTGGGAGGGGCGGGGGGGGGCGGGAGGCAGGGCAGGGCTTGGGGGCGTGTGGGTGTGGGTGTCCCCTGCCCCGAGGTGCAGGTGGACCGAGCCCTACAGGAAGGAGGCCAGGTGCAGGGGGAGGGAGCCAGCCTGCTCCCCTCCAGCCTGCTTCCCCGAGATACGGGAGCGGAGGGGAGGGGAGGGGAGGTGGGGAGAGCCTGGGCCCCCCTCAGCCCTCTCCATGACACCCAGGCCAGCTGGACTCCGGAACCCCAAAGAGGAAGGCTGAGCCAGAATGTGGAGATGAGGCCTTTGCAGACTGAGCCCCCGGGTCCACGGCGCAGCCCCTGTCAGTGACAGATAGGGTGGGTTTTCCACCGCAGCCTCCTGACGGACACCCCAGGGCAGTCCGGCCACCCAGGCAGGGTAGGGGTCGTGCCAGGCTCCACTGCCAGGCAGAGGTGTCTGCTGATGCCCCCAGACAAGGAAGGGGCCTGGTGGGGAGCCACGGCCAGGAGGAGGGGGGACCTTCCTTCTCCGATGAGAACGCCGTGGGGAACTGCTGGGCTCCACCTTGAGGGCCGGGCCATCGCCCTGGGGCTGCTGGGGCCGGTCAGCGGGGCTCACGTGGGCCCGGGGGGTGGCGAGCACGTGCCAGGGCGTGTCTGCCGGGGCTCCCAGGTCTCCCTCTGGAAGGGCGGTGGCCTCCCCAGGGCGGAGCCCAGCTCCAGGCACCGGGAGGTAGTCTGTGGGTCCCTCGCGCTGCTCCCACCACCCGCACTGGGCAACGCTGGGAGGGCACGTGGAGGGTGGACGAGTGCAGACGCTCAGCGCCCGGCTGGACGCAGCTGCCCCGTCCCCACGGCTGGTCAACGGCCCCTGCAGGCCGGGGCCCAGCACACCCTTAGCCTCGGGACCAGCAGCCGGAGGTGGGGAGCACACACGGGCCGTGGTCCTCCACACAAGCAGGGGTGAGCCTCAGCGGACGTAACGTCGTCAGCGAGGGACAGGTGCAGGCTGGGTAGGGGCCAGGACCCAGCCCCCCCCACCCCAGCTCTGCGCGTCCTATCTCTGTGCCTCGACTATCACAGCCCTGCTCATTACCGCAGGGACCGGCAGCCCCCGAGGCTGAGGGCGGAGGGGCTGGACGACGAGCTGGGCCGTGGGCCCGCCACAGGTGGAAACCCCCAGGATGGTCCGCTCCATGCACACGAGGCCCTCGTCTGACCGCTGTCCCTGGGCTCTTCATTCTGGGGCCACTGCCCGGACGACGCCCAGAGGGACGGAGTGGAGGGCGGTGGCCAGGGCCGTGTAGCCCATCGGCCTTCCCAGCAGCCCTGCTCCACACACTAGGGCAGGGAGGCCCGGGGCTCGCGGTGACGCGCCTGCGGCCCCCCGCACCCGTGTGCCCCTACCGCCCTCTCCACTCGGCTCCTGGCAAGGCTTGTGAGCACAGCCGGCGTGTGTGCGAGCAGGGTCTCCTGTGTCATTGTCCCCGGGGCGGGGGGGGGGGCATCCCAGGCAGAATCTGGGGGAGATTCCCTGGGGAGGCCTGGCCCCTGCCGGCAGCCCCAAGCCCCCCTTCTAGGCCCCCTCCAGCCGCGCTCTCCGGTTCGTGCGGCCACCAGACGTCCAGCAGGCCTGGCAAGCGGGGCCCGCAGGGAACAGCAGGGCTCTGCCTCGCAGTGACAGAACATTCTCTCTGAATCCCGGGCCAGGCTGGGGTTGGTCACTCCCCTGGGTGATCAGCACCCCGTGTGAGCCCTGGGACCCTGGAAATGGGCGGGGCTGGCTCCTCCCCTCCGCCTTCACCCCATCTGCCCCTGGGTCCACTTGACCCAGGTCCAAGGGGAGACTCAGAGGCCCTCCTCTCAAGGGAAGGAGGGTCGAGGTGCTAAGCTGTGTAGCTCAGGCAGGCCTGGCTGTCCCAGGTCAGAGTGGGCCGGGAGTGGGGGTGCTGAGACCCAGACAGGTCCCAGGGGACACACCACTTGGGAAGCCCCCAGCCTCGAGGCTAAGTCCCTGGCGGGGGCTAAAACACAGTGAAAGAATTCTGCATTTCCTCAGTTCTCCGTTCGCTCAGAAATACATATTGCTTGTCTATTATGTGCTTAGTCTGCCCCCTTTCAGTCTCTGGATTTCACCTGAAAGCAGGGTAGCTTCAGGGGGAGCCTCCAGGGGGAGGGTCCTTCCTGGCCACCACCACCCCCCCCCCAGCTCCTGGTGGCCCCAGGTGTCCCTGGGGCTGCGGTTTCACCTTGCCATCTCTGCCCATCTCCCCGTGGCGCCTCCCCTGTGTTTGTCTGCATGGGGACGTGTTCCTATGAGGACACCAGCCGTTGGATCAAGGCCCAGCCTAGTGACCTCATCTTAACTTGACCACATTTGCAAAGACCCTATTCCAAATGAGCCCGCCTTCACATCTGCCGTGGTTAGGACTTCAGTATATCTTTTGGGGGACACAGCTCACCCCACAACAGATGGCGGTTCCACTGAGGTCCGCCAAGGCAGCTGGGAAGACGGCCAGCCCCTCCCATCCTGAAACAGATATTTGAGTGGCGGCAGGACAGAAAATGTGTGGAGAAGGAAAGGAGAAAAGCAGACAGCAGGTGCAAAGGCCCTGAGACAGGAGCGCTCAGGGAAGGGGGGGGCAAGGAGGCTGGAAGAGGGCACAGAGGGTGAGGGCTCTGTCCGCATCCCCGCTGGGCTCACATAGAACAGGTTATGCACCTGTCTCTGTTGTGTTGCCCCCGTAAGTGTGGGGTCTCAGTGTTTCCCGGCAACCCCCATGCACCTGCTCCCTCAGCATCCACACGGTCTCCTCAGATTCCCGGGCTCTGAGCTGCAGGGATACAGCGGCCAGTGCAGGGGCCCCGCGCTGGGCGTCCCCGACACCCCCTGACCAGCTCCCAGCCCCGGCACAGGAGGACACCTAGGAAAACCAGAGCAGGCAGCTCAGAGGCCCGTGGGGCCGGTGGCCGATCAGACATGCACTCAGGTGTCCTGACGTCCAGGGCCGCCCTGGGCCGCACACAGACGGAGCACATCCCTGAGGCACGTGGCACGGCACGCCGGGGCCTCGGCTTGGCCTCCGCAGGCCGGAGCTGTGGCGCCAGCCTCGGGCTCCGAGGCCAGGCGGCTGGCGAGGCGCCCGGCGGGGTGCACACCGGCCGGCACAGACCCGGCCCCCGAAGGCCCTGGCCGGCACGGGCACGGACGTCAGCGCTGTGAGTCGTCACGAGGGGCCTGTGCCTCGGGGCTCCGAGGACCCCCAGCCACCCGGCCCCGGGACCCCTGCCGAGCAGCCCGCGCTTGGTAGAGCCCCTGCCTCCAGGCCCGGGGCGGGCCTCCCTTACCCTCTGTTTCTTTAAAGACCAGACCCTTGCTCATGCCTTTGATCTTCCACAAATCGCTGTGGCTTCTGCTCCGCGTCGGCCATGACATTGACAACTGTTTATTAGTTCTAAAATAGCTGAGATTCATGTCAGACATTCCGCATGTTAGAAAAATGTTTATGAAGTGCTATCATCGTTTATGTAACCGTGCGTGTTGGGGAAGCCACATGGGACGGATCGGACCACACAGGCCTCGGGCCTCGGCCCCAGGGCCACACCTCCCCGGGCAAGCGGGCGTCCCACGGTCCGCCCAGCCTTCCGGCCCTGCCCTGCTCAGGGGGCTCTCCCCGCCTCTCGCGGTCAGGGGGCTGCTCCCCGGGCCACAGAGCGACCCGCCAGTGCTGGGTGGGGGCGGTCCTGAAGCTCCAGGGGCTCTCTCCCCGTGTCGCCCAGCAGACGGGCCTCAGCCCCCGTCTTGGGGAGGTACGCTGTCCTACGTCCCCTCGGAGTTCGAAGCGCGCTTATAATCCCACTGGACAGGCCTTTCTTTGGACGTAGGCACCTAGCTTCCTCTCTGGTGCTCTGAACGGTGCTGAGGCCGGGTGGGGTGTCCCTCGGGGGGGTGGACTCAAAGCCGGGGGGCAGCGAGCCTGGCGGACAGCACCAGAAAGGTCCCTGGGCTCGCTCCCGCCCCCCAGCCCCCTCCTTCCCCCCCCCCCCCGGGCAGCCGTGGTTTCTGCCCTCCCCGGGCCATCCTCTCCAGCAGGACACAGAGGTGTGAACAGCTACTCGCTGTCATTCAAATGTGTCACTCACTGCATGAATGCCAAGTGGGGCGTGGGGGCCACGACACGCTGCTCCCAAAGGAAGCGGAGGGCACAGCCGGGTGAGTGGCTGCGTGAGGGGGCTCTGTGCGGCGATAAGTATGACCGCCGGGAGAGCAGCGGTGTGGACGGATCTCGGGCACATGGCTCTGGCCAGAGAGGCTGCACACGGATCGCACGGATTCTGCGGGAGACCGCGTTCACCTCGCGTGACGGAATGCGGGGTGTCGGCTGCATCTCGGGGCGGGAGGCGTGCAGCTCCCCAGAAAGGGGCCGGAGGGAGCCCACCAGGAGAGGCGGTTCTCCACGTGATCGGGGGTCCCGCGGCTGGATGAGTTGGCCAAAGCCCTTCAAACCAAACGCTTCAGATTAAGGGAATCGCCCAGCAAAAGGCCAGCCGCCGGGTCAGTGCTGGGCCACAGCTGCCACTAGTCAGCAGGGGCATCAACACCGGGGGAGAAACTCTGTCTCCATCTGGACAAAAGTACCCAAAGAATTGAAAACGGGACCTCGGCTGCACACGTCTGAGCCTCACAGCTGCACCCGGTGGGAGCAGTCGGTCGGCGGGTGACAGGTGACAACTGGGGTCCACGCACGCACTGGGTACAACTCGGCCACGAGAAGGGACGAGGCACGGACGCCCGCGACCCCACTGATGAGCCTCAACCATGTGACGCTGAGTCAGAAAAGCCAGACACGAAATCCAAGCGTAGGATCCCGCTGATAGGAGGCATCCAGAACCCGCCAATCCAGACACGGAAGCAGAGTGGTGGCCTCCAGGGCAGGGGAGGAAGAGAGGGAGTGACCGCCGATGCGAACGGGGTCTCCTCTCGGTGGGACGGAAGCGTGGGGAAGCGTTACACACCGCTGTGGACAGACCGTCACGGGGTTATTCACTTTAAAATCGTTAATTTAGAGGCGCCTGGGCAGCTCGGTCAGTTAAGCGTCCAACTCTTGATTTCGGCCCAGGTCACGATCTCACGGTTCGTGGGATCAAGACCCGGCAACAGCCTCTGCCCTGGGGTGGAGCCTCCTTGGGATTCTTTCTCTCTCTCCCTCTTTCTCTGTCCCTCCCTCCTCCAAATAAATAAATGAATGTGAAACAATAAAAAGAAATGAAATGGTTAACTTTAAACCATGGGAATGTCACCTTAAAAAAAAAAACAAACCTGAGCAAAGTTTTAGAGGAGCCTGACCCTGGGTCAGGGGCACACCCCGGGGCACACATGGGGGGCCTTCCCACTGGGGCCCAGAGAGCTGTGAACAGAGCTCACGACTGTCACTGGCAGAACCCAGGGTGGAGCAAAGTCCCAGGGTGGGGGCTCAACCACAGCCGACGAACTTATCGCCGGTCTTTGGTGCTCATCGGCGTCCACCGGGGACAGCCCCCTGGGGTCCAGGGACTGGCAGGAACCCACCTGGCCCCCTGACCATCGCAGTACCTTCCCCGGACCCTTAATTTGCTCCTTTGCAGGGAGTCGTTCAAGCTGATTCACAACATGAAGTTGTAAGCCTTGCACCGTGGCGTGTGACCGTCCAACAGGGTGCACGTGGGAGCCAGGAGAATGTCCTTCTGGAAAGAGCTGGGGTAAAGCTAGCCGCCGCCGGGACATCCCCGTCCAGGCCCAGAGCCAGAGGGACCCTGGGCTCGGCCCTCCCTGGGACGTGCCCAACCTCTCTCCAGGCCTGCGACTCTCTGGACGAATCTTCAAGCCCTTCCGGGGGAGGAGTCGCCCGCCCGCCCACAGGTTCACAGAGGGGCCGCGGAGGCCGGCCTGCCCGTCAAAGTCGGCCTCCCCGCCCTGTCTCCAGGACACTGGGACCAACAGTGACAGATATTTTGATCTCCCTTCCCACGTCCTCATTATTTAACTTTCTTTTTTGGCCATAAAATTCTGACTTTTAATATTTTCAACTCTCGTCTCTCGTAAAACAACAATATTAGTATTTCTCTAAAGGCACACGTACCATTACTGTATCTTTATGATGTGTGCGGGATGCGTGGTGCATGGACCGTGGCCTTCTGACGGGACGCTCCTGGTCACGAGGCATCAGTTACAACATCTTGGTTTGACACAAGTCTGCCCCCTGCGTCGCAGGAAGATGCAGTTTTATTATCTGTGATGTGCCAACAGACAGCCCAGCTCAAGGCTGGGCTCACTCCTGTCACAGACACCTCCTCGCCCCCTCCCCCCTCCTAAAGCCAGGGACCGACTTATCCTGACCTGCCGTGATTTACAGTCCCCATTACGTGCTTGTATAAATCCCCACAGCTCCGGGAGGCCGGAGGCCGTTCTGCGCAGACACGCGGGGCCCTGGAGTGCTGCCATTGGCCAGGCCGGTCACATCCGGGGCCAGTAAGCAGAAAAACAAGTTTTCAGCTTCCCGGAGTCAGGTGAGGAGGCCCAGAACCGGGCCGGTCAGGACACTGGCTCGGGGGCAAGACGGCCTTTGCTGACAGGCCCTCTCCCTAAGTCCATGTCCCACCTGGCCGACAGCTTGAGGGGCCTGGGTCCGTTCCAACCACAAATGGGAACAAATAAAACATTTTCAGGAGTGGCACGTGGTGGGATGGGAGCCCCCATTGTCCCTTGGGGGTTGAGGCTATGGAGCGAGCAGATGACCCCAGACCCCTCGCCCCCCCCAGGCCCCTCTGTCCCTCCCCAGGCCCCTCTGTCCCTCCCCAGGGCCCTCTGTCCCTCCCCAGACCCCTCTGTCCCTCCCCAGGCCCCTCTGTCCCTCCCCAGGGCCCTCACCCCATCCCAGGAAGTCTGTCTGGAGTCGCTGTGGGAGATTCACTGCAATCCCACTCAAATCTCAGGAAGTCACTTTATGGATATTGACAACGGACGGGAGGCCATGGACCCAGAGGAGCCAACGCAAGAGCTGGAGGGGGACTGCCCGACGTCAAGCCCACCGCGAAGCCACAGCAATCGCGCCGCCGTGTCCCGGCGGAAGAAGGCACAGACCGTGGGACAGAACAGAGCCCAGAAACAGGCCCCAGAAACCCAGTCGACGGACGTCTGACGAAGGAGCGGAGGCGACACGACGGAGCAGAGACCGTCTCTTCAACAACCGGGGCCGAACCCGCCGGCCGGCCGCCTGCAGAAAAACGCATCCAGACACGGACCTTACCCCCTTCCCGAAAATTCACTCAAAGTGGGTCACAGACTTAAAGTAAAATACGAACCCTGATCTCCTCGATGACAACCCGGGAGAAAGTCTCGGTGACCCTGGGGATGGCGACGAGCTTTCAGACACAACACCCAGACAGGATCCGAGAAGGAAAGCTGGCAAGCTGGACTGGGGTAGAATTAAAGACGTCTGCTCTCGGAATTAGAAGACAAGCCACAGGCTGGGAGACAGTATTTGCCAGAGAAACATCTGATAAAGGACTGTCATCCCAAATACCTAAAGAACTCTTAAAACATAGCAACAAAAACACAAACACAAACATGGGCCCGAGACCCAAACAGGCAGTTAAGCGTCCGACCCTTGACTTCAGCTCAGGTCATGACCCTGCGGTTCGTGGGTTCAAGCCCCAAGTCGGGCTCTGTGCGGACAACTCGGAGCCCGGAGCCCGCTTCGGATTCTGTGTCTCCCTCTCTCTCCGCCCCTCCCCTGCTCGTGCTCTGTCTCTTTCTGTCCCTCCCAAATATAAATAAATGTTAAAAAAAATAATGCACAAAATCGGCCCGGGTGGAATCTCCTGGGCAGCTCCCACCCTGGGCCAGGTGTCAGGACTGGGGGACGGCATCCTGAAGTCACCCTGCTAATCAACAGGCAGCGGTCACTGAGCCCTGCGCCCCACGAACCTGAGAAAGGGTCTGACCCATTCCGCAGCCAAGGAGGGCCGCTCCGTGGAGGTGGTGCTCAGGGCGAGACCTCGCCGATGCCCGGGACTTAGCTCGATGAGGGGGAGGGCTGCTCAGAGGGCGGGCCCGGCCCGGAGAGATCGGACCCAAGGCTGTGTGGAGGCCACTAGCCGCCCGGCTGGGAAAGCGGGAGTATCTCCGGGATGGCAGGTGGAGGACGGGGACCACCCACCCTGGCTCGGCCGGGGCCATGTGTCTGACACCCCGTCTTCCCAGCAATCTGAAGAGGTGGACACGCCGTCAGCCCCTTCCACAGATTAGCAAACAGAGGCCTCGCTGCTCAGGTCTGTGCTCGGCGCTCCAACCAGGGGCCTGCAGCAGATCGGACGGCCCTTACACAGCCCTGAGAGCGAGCACCCCGTTCCCCTCACCCCAGGCCTGTCTGTTTACCACCTGATGCCCCGTTCGTTGTGCATTTTTTCTATTAATTTTGATCTTTTAAAATATTGCATTGAGGGGCACTGGCCGGCTCAGTCGGTTGAGCGTCAGACTCAGGTCACGATCCCAGGGTGGTGGTTTTGAGCCCTGCTTTAGGCTCGGCACTGAGCGTGCAGCCTGCTTGGGATTCTGTCTCTCCCTCATTCCCTCCCCACCTCGCATGCACTCTCTCTCTCTCTCTCTCTCTCTCTCTCTCAAATAATAATTTTAAAAAGAAATTAAAGTACTGCATTGAAATATTATTAGCACTTTTCTTGACAAACTTCACACACAGCTACCATGCGATGCAGCAAGGGCCGCGTTCCACGGGGACAGAGACCCACGTCTACACGGCGCCTGTGTCTGCGTGTTCGGTGGTGTTATACGAATAGTGTTATACACTATTATACGATAGTGTTGGAATGACAAATTTCAGAAACGCAGAACAGATTCGTGGCTGTCCGGGTTTAGGGAGGCAGGCTGGGCAGAGGTGGTTATAAAGGGACAAGAGGAAAGTCACCAAAGGGTGTCGGGAACGTTCCCTGTTGACGTGGGTGGTGGGTGCAGACACCTAGGGAGAAGATAATACTGTAGAATTTAACACACGCACGCACGCACGAGCCCACGCGGGGTAACTACTGGGTCGGGGGCAACACCTTTTGTGGAAAGGACGCACAGTCCTTACAGCTGCGGGTGACCCCACAGTTATCTCAATAAACATTGTATTTATGTTTTTTTTAAGTTTATTTATTTTGAGAGAGAGAGCGTGCGCGTGAGAGCAGGGGAGGGGCAGAGAGAGAGGGAGAGAGAATCCCAAGCTGGCTACATGCTGTCAGCACAGAGCCCGACGTGGGGCTCGAACTCACGAACCGTGAGATCATGACCTGAGTTGAGATCAAGAGTTGGAAGCTTGAGCGACTGAGCCCCTCAGGCGCCCCTCAGTAAAAATTGTAATTAAAGCAACACCCAACAATGTGCGTTGTTTCTCTTGATTGTTGAGCTGGTGGACCCTGCCCCTGCCCCTGCCCCTGCCCCGTGCCATCCTCCAACCCGGCACCTCGCGTCCTCCCTCCACAGCCCAGCTCAGGGCCGGCGTGCAGCCCGCTGGCCCCGGGAGCACGCTGGCGGGGAGCCCCCCGCCAGTCCCACTTCTCATGTTTCCGCAGGGATCAGCCATGGTCATGGGCAAAAACCGAACCAAACCCCGCAACCGGAAGCAACTGGAATGTCTGGGGGGCCAACGGCTAAATCCACTGAAGATGCCCATCTTGAGGGGTGCCATTGAGCCGTTAAGGAGGATCGAGGGGCGTCGTGCTTCCAGAACTGACCAGACTTCACCTCTGACCTGCCGACCCCCAGTCTCCAGGGCAGGGCCTGGGCATCCGGCATCTACCTATCCGTGTGTCTGTCTGTCAGCCATTGATGTCCATCATCTGTCTATCTATCGATCGTCTATCTGTGTGTCTATCAATCGATATCTGTCTGTCTGTCTATGGGTCTATCGACCTACCTATCTACCTACCCATGCATATGCATCCGTCCCTCAAAGATCAATCTACCTGCCCAGCCCTCTACCTGCCCACCTGTCTGCCTATCTATCCCCTATATGCCATCTGTCATTCCTTGCCCTGTCTCTCAAACACCATAGTAGTTACACAAACGGTTGTTTTTAGCAAGAACCCATCAGGGTGTGCAGGGTATGTCGTGCTGAAGATTGTCAGGGACTCTCATCAGCTGCACAACACGAGCCTGCAGAGTCTCTGAAAGTCCTGAGGCCTTTGGCGGGCAGCACAAGGCTGCTCCCGTCGCTCCCGCCGTGAGGTCTACGTCCAGGAGAGCTGGAAACAGGCGTTCGACCGAAACCTTGGATGCGTGTTCGCGGCAGCACCATTCACGATCGCCACAAGGTGGAAACGGCCCAAACGTCCATCAGCAGGTGGCTGGATAAACAGGCCATGCCCAGCCCGACGGTGGAATACTACCCAGCCCCGAAGGAGGGACGCACTGACGCTCGCTCCAACACGGAAGGAGCTCGAAAGCTTTGTGCTCAGCGAACAAAGCAGACACGGAAGATCACGTCCCGTGAGATTCCGCTTCTGGGAAGTGTCCACACGAGGAGAGCCACGGAGACCGAAAGCGGCTTAGCTGTTGCCAGGGGACACGGCGAGCCACAGCCGACCAGCACGGGGTCCCTTCTGGGGGGCGGCGAAAATGTTCTGGAATTGAACGGCAGTGAGGGTGGCACAGAGTGGCCACGGAACTGTGCACCTTCAAGACGTTCAAGTGCACACACAGCTGGCTGCACAGAGAAAGACCTGGCAGGAAACCCTGGCGGGGCAAGCGGAGGCCGCCCTGGGGAGCGGAGAGGTGACAGCAGAGGGGACTTGGGCCTTATCTGCAGGGGGCCATCTTGTGTCTCCCGTGCTACCAAGAAAGAAGTGTAAAATCGGGTGCCTAGCGCGGAGGCCACGTGGAAGGAGGGTGGAGGGGTGCCCCCCGCTCCCAGCTGCCCAGACCAGGTCCACGCTTGCCCCCGTCGCGAGCCGCAGCCTGGCCCAAGCTGGGCGCACAGCACCCCGCCGCCGGGTCGTCGGAAGCCTGTCTGCAGCGAGGGTGGGGGCAGAGGCCCCAGATATAACCACAGGTAGCCTTGCCCCCGGAGCCCCCCCTCTACAGGGCCACATTCATAGGTGAGCCATTTATGTGGAGCCAATGCCCACACCCCCATCTATCAATCCAGCAGCACAAACAGCAGGACGGCTGGGCTTTTCAAGCTGCATTTGCAGAGGACTTTGAAGCCTTATCTCCCAGCCCTCCAGAGCCAGGGACAGAGCCTGGGGGTGCCGCCCCTCAACCCTGGGCAGGCACTGTGCCCCAGAAACCTCAGGAAGCAGGGCTGGGGGGGTCCGGGGATCCCGGCTCTGCAGCCCCCGCCCCTCAGCTGTGGGGGAGGGCTCCCTGGCCCCGAAGAGCCCTGCGCTGGGCTCTGGGAGCTGCTCCTGACCCCCTGCCGCCCCTGCACGGGTCACCGGGCCTCGGTTTCCAGCTGGTCAGTTTGCCGGGTGGCAAAGGAAGGGTCTCCGGTGTCAGTCACGTTTGCTGGGGGCCTGGGCGTCGTGCCGCCCGAGGGGGGGTGCCGCCCAGATAGTTCGTCACACCCCCGGCCCCCGGCACCCAGCACCTAGGGTTTCAGAAAGCATGGAATGAATGAATGATGAAACGAAGGAACGAATGCCAGGGTGTGATCTCATTCAATCTGCACACCTTTGTCTTTGGTTGCAGATGAGTAAACTGAGGCTCAGGCCCCCCTCCCCCCCAGCAGGAGGAGTGGGCAGGAGAGTGGCCTCCGGCTGGCCTGTTCCCTGTCCTCTCTCCTCTGTCCCCGGAGAACCTTTGCCGGCTGCTCTTCGAAGCTGCCGGCTGGCCCGCCGGTGTCTCCGGCTCGGTGCACCGGCAAGGAAGGTCCCCAGATGTCCCCGAGGGCCGCCCAGCCCAGCTGGGCCATTCCACGGGGGTCTCCTGTGTCTGCGGGCCGCTGGGACTTTCACGTTGGCCAAACGGATCCACCCTTCCCGGGCGGATGGCTGGGGAAACTGAGGCGTGAGCCAGAGTCTCCCGGTGGATCAGAGACAGCCGGCCTCAGGATCCAGGGCTCCCAACACCCAGCCCAATGGAGCAGGGAGGCGGGAAGACACGGCTTCCCGTGGCCGCCAGGTCTCTGGAAGGGGCCACGTCACCCTCTCCCCACTAACCTCCCAGCCCATTTTGACCTCATGGGCCCTCCAGGCCTCCCCACGCACATGCGCCCTCTGGCCCTGCACCTTCACCGGTGTGTCCCAGTCCTGTGTCACCGGCCCCGCCCTTTGTGAACCCCCCACTCTCCTCCCTCACGCCTCCATGGCCGCTCACGGACCCCACGCGGGGAACGTCCAGGGACAGACTTGGGCACACACAGCGGGGAGGAAGAGTTAGAGAAAGGTGGCAGAGCAGGACCCCGCCCAGGGGAGGACCCGCCCCCGGACCTGACTCTCCATCCGTGCGGAGAGGCCACATTGTGTTGGGGGCACAGGTGCTGCTCTCAGACAGAGCGGGCTCGGATCCCTCACGAGCTGGTACACCCCGCTCCCTGGCCTCGGCCTCCCCGTGAGATGGGGAGGGGGCACGAAGGGACTCTGGTCACAGCATTCGAGGACAGAGGTTGTCACCACTCCGGCGAAACGGTAGGAACAGGGGGCCCTGAGTGCAAAACGGGGGACACTTACTTGTCCCCCAGTAGCCAGCCACCACCGTGCCAACACACTGTGCAGAGTGGGGTGACAGGGTTCCCTCGGTGATGTCAGGTCCAGCTACCTACCTCCCAGAGGCGGGGGCGGGGGCTGTGTCCTCCCCGCAGCCCAGGGGCCACACCCGAAACCGGACAACGCCCGAAAGAAATCGGGCCTCGGGCGGGGCGAACAGGGACAACGAGGCTGGTGCCCAGCACGGGTGTTCTGCCCCGAGGCCGGGCTGGGGCCGTGTCCACCCAGCAGCCAGGGAAGGGGCCAGGGGCCAACGCCGCTGGGCGACCACGTGGGCGGCGGGATAGTCACACGTCCTTGCGTCGAGAGCGGTTTAGTTTCCTACAGATCGACTTTGTTCTTACAAAACGAAACCCCGCCTTGCCGCTCAGTCCAGCAATGGTCCCATGTTACCTGAAGGACGGGGGACTTCTGCCCACGGAAAACCCGCACGCGGGGGCTGACAGCGGCCGTCTTCGTGATGGCCAACACCCGGGAGCGTCCGAGAGCCCCTTCGGTGCGTGACGCGTAAGCGCCCCGTGGTCCGTCCACGCAGCGGGATTTAGGCAGCGCCAAGAAGATGGGGCGCCTGGCGGCTCGGTCTCTTGTGCCCGAGGCTTCGTTTCGGCTCAGGTTGTGATCTCGGTTTGCAAGGTGGAACCCCACACTGGGCTCTCCGCCGATGGCCAGGAGCCTGCTCGACGTGCTTCCCTCCTTCTCTCTCTCTCTGCCCCTCCTCCCCTTGGGCTAGCTCTCTCGCAAAATAAATAAATACACTTAAAAGAGAGAGCGAAACAAGCTACCAAGCCGTGAAAACACAGGGCAGAACCCTAAAGGTACATCACTACGTGCAGGAAGCCAATCCGAAAGTCTCCACGCTGACTCCACCTGGATGAGCTTCTGGCAAAGGCACAAGCTTCTGGAGGCAGTAAAGAGATCAGTGTCTGCCGGGAGAGGGATGAGTAGGAGGCACACAGGGGATTTTACGGCCGTGGAAACACTCTGTGTGACGCTAACGATATGTGTCCGAATCCGCAGCACGTGCAACAACACCAAGGGTGACCCTAATGTACTGTGGACTCTGAGGGCCATGGTGCATCCAAGCAAGTGTCCACTCTGCAGGGGGAGGGGTCTGTGGGCAATCTCTGTGCCTCCCTCTCAGTTTTGCTGGGAACCCTAAAACTCCTCTAACAAAGAAAGTCTATTAATTTAGGGGCGCCTGGGAGGCTCAGTCAGTTAAGCATCCAATTGCAGCTCAGGTCGTGATCTCACAGTTGGTGAGTTCGTTCGAGCCCCCCAGTCGGGCTCTGTGCCGAGAGCTCGGAGCCCAGAGCCCGCTTCGGATTCTGTGTCTCCCTCTGTATCTGCCCCTCCGCACTCACATTCTCTCTCTCTCTCTCTCTCAAAAATAAATAAACAAAAAATTAAAAAACAGAAAGTCTATTAAAACAAAACAACTTTATTGAGGTACACTTTGCATAACGCCGTCCCTCTGTGCCGCAGCAGCCCTTGCCCACAAGATGCTGACTTTTGTCCACATCCCTGGGTGTTAGGGGACCGTCCCTCCCCGTCACTGGCGAGCGCAGCCCGCTGACGGGTTATCCACACACCCGGGGATGCACGGTTGGGCGATCGTGAACTTGGCGGTGTGAGCGTCACAGGGTCACAAGGTTGTGGGGCGGATGTGTTTACCTTCTGGAAACTTACAGCTATTGTTTGGTTACTAACGTGGTCCGACCAGGGCCCCTGCCCACCCGCTGGCCGGCACGGGGTGCGCCTCCAGCCATCGTCACAAATTCCGCCTGGTGGAGGAGGCCCCGGCTCAGAGAGGCTGGGTGACTGGCCCAAGATGGCTCAGCTCTCCGGGGGAAGGCGGGGGAGGGGGGCGCAGAGTCAGGACTCAAACCTGGCCGAGGTGGGGGAGGGGGAGCAGGGCGCAGCCAAGCTGACCCTGGACGGCCACACGCCCACGCGAGAGAACGCACCACACGTGTGCACACGCGCAGGTGAACACGCACAAGGTGTGGGGCAGCTCACGGAGCCACGGCCAAGCACATCCGCTCACGGTCCCCACGCCCCCTCCCTCACGCGCACACACACACACAGATCCGCGCCTGGCAGCACGCGGACGCATGGGCCCCGACAGGAGGGCCGGTGGGAGGCCTTGTGCAGAGGCGTCCACAGAGCTCCAGGGTCCGTCCAGAGCCTGGGATCACCCTGGCTGACCTCCAGCCCCTTCTGAGATCCCGGGGCCCGGCCACCGCCGCCAACGGGGCCTCACCAGGGAGCAGGAAGTGCCTCCCGGGACCTCACCAGGTCTCCTGGCCTGGAGCCCGGGCCTCCTCCTCTCGCCCTGAGGTCTCCCTGAAGCGCACTCAGTGCCCCTGGGGGAGGCTGGTGCTCCTGTGGGGCCCCGAGGACGCCCGGAAGGGGTGTGGGGAGGGGAGCGTGGGGGGCGGGGGCAAGACGGGGGTGGGGGGTGGGGGCAAGGGAGCATGGAGGGGACGTGTGGAGGGGGAGCGAGGGGGTGCAGGACAAGGGGTGCAGGGGGCGCGTCATGGGGCAAGCAGAGGCCGGCCTGTTTCTGCACGAGCGTGGCCACGACGTCCCGGCACAGAGAACAAACGCAGGAGCCCCCCTCCCAGGCCCAGCCTCACCGAGAACCTCCACCTGCCCTGAGGCCCAGAGATGCCCCTGACCTGTGACACCCGGCCCTCTGGGAGCGCCCACCACGCAGGGGCTCCCCAGACACAACAGGGACACTTCCGACCACAGGTCTGGATCTCCGTCTCCTGACCTCTGGGAGGAACATGCCTGTGCCCATTATCCCGGCCATACAGACGGGAAACCGAGGCCGGAAAGGTCAGCCCGTGGGGAGCCAGGATGCGAGGCAAAAAAGGGACACCGCGGGCCTCTGGCCCCCACCCACCTCAGCCCCCTCCGCTCCCCTCCCCTCACGGCCCAGGCCCCTGGATTCTCCCTGTTAACTGGCCCCTTGGTAATTATGGGAAACAATCCCGGGTCTGTGTGGTTCAGCCCCGACCCGTTTTGCCACTTTCTGTTCGAAGGCAGAGCCCGTTTGGCAGCTTTGGGGCAGTCTCTGCCTCCTTCTGCTCAGAGAACCCAGAACCTGTCCGGCGGGTTTGGCCAAAATTGTGCCTTGTTGCCCGTGCAAGTTCACACACTGCTCACTTCTGTCTCCCTCAGGTGGGGAGCGCTGGGGCTCGGCCCGAGGTCGCTGGAGGTCGCTGCAGCGAAGGACCATGTGAGTACCTGGGGACCCCAGGGTTCACAGCTCCAACAACGGGGGAGGGAAAGGAGGGGGCTGGGGTCCCTGGGGTGCCCAGCCCCTGCTCCCTGAGCAGGAGCGGGGGGGTCGGCCGGACGGGCATTAGAGGCACAGCCACCTGCCCTGGGGCCCCTGGCCGAGGGGGCCGGGGGAGGAGGCCCAGTGGGCTTCCTGGGCAGAGGGACGGGGTGCAGAGAACTCTGGGAAGTCGTCGTCTGGTGGGGATCCAGGGGCACCAGGAATGGGCCGCTGGCCGGCACCGCATCCTGGACCTGCCCCACCGCCTGGACCCCCACAGGGCAGAGGGGTGCAGCCATGGGGGTGGGGGTTGTACGCAGCGCCACCCCCCCCCCCCGGTGCAGTGCTGGGCACCCTGGGACACTCGGCGGCCCCCGAAAAGCAGCCACAAACAGGGACGCACGTCCTGCGCAGTCTCCCTTGACCAGGCCTCGGGGAGGAAGCCCAGGAAGGCGCAGCCACAGAGGGCCAGCCCATCCTCCAGGAGTCAGGTTGCAGGGCCCGCTGTTACCTGAGCCGCAAAGCAAAACCTCAGCCCGCCAAGCAAGCGCACACCTGCCTTGTTCCCCTGAGCGTGCATGCGTGCGTGTGTGCACACGTGGGGTACGAGGCTACACGGACCTGTGTGCGTGCGTCGGCGCATGAGGCTCTCCCCGGGCCTGTGCAGGGCTGCGTGTGCGGCCAGGTGGGTGACTGAGGGCGGCACCGCGTGCGTGGGGTTTGTGTGTCGGGGTGCACAGGAAGGCGTGTTAGGATATTGTCGGGATGCTGTCGCCTCCCTGTGTGCGTGCGGGCGTCATACACGTGTGGCACAGGTGATGTTAGAAACCACCGGGCAGTGACGCCCCTCTGGGCGTAAACTGGCCCAGGAGCTATCAGGAGACCCAGGCCATGGGTTTGTGCCCTGGCTTTGTCCCTTGCAAGCTGGGGACCTCACTCTGAGCCTCAGCTTCCTCAACTATAAAATGGGGTTGCCACAGCTACTCCGTGGGTGAACGTGAGACCCAATGAGTCGTTGCACGGGAAGCTCCCGACAGGTGCCCGGCGCCCAGGCTGGCCCCTGACCGCCAGCCAGCCGCCCGGTCCCCGGAGCGCCCACCACACCCGAGGAGACCCGACAGCCTGAGGTGGCACGGCCTCTGGTGCCTCCGGGAGCCCAGGTCAAGATACATGCTCACCGTCTGTGTCAGGGACAGGGACACGGAGGCACAGCCAGGCGGGAGACTTGGCCAAAGTTGCCACGGAAGAGGCTTTGCCCGTCACCACCGAGGCCCCCCAGAGAGGGTGGATGGAGACACTGCAGCCTCTTATGCGCTCTGAGGCTCAGCCCTGAGTCTGCAGACCCGGACGCCCAGCACCTTCTCGGAAGGTCATGGGGCTCCCGTGTGTGTGTGTAGCCGGCCCTCTCCCGGGTCCTTGGCACTCTCTTCTGTGCGAGGGGGCCGGATGGCACCTCCCCTGGACACGGCCACCAAGACCCAAGGGACCCGAAGCGTCCACACACTGGACAGCTGTCCAAGGATGCAGGTGTGCACCTGGCGGAGTCTGAGGTCTCTCCCCTGAACTTGGGGCCGGGGGATCCTGCCCTCTCGCGAAGGGTCTTTGTGGCAGTGGGATGCGTGCTTGTCTGAGAGAGGAGGCGCCCCCGTACATGGCACTATCAGCCACCTGGGGGCCACGTGAGGGAGGTGCTGGTGGAGGGACAGCGGGCAGTGGACACAGGGTCTCCGTCTGCACTCAGCTGAGCACTCCACTGCCAGGTCCTCGGCTGGACGCGCATTGCCTGGACACGCGTCCTCTGGAAGGTGTCACCTGGACAGCTGTCCCTAGATAGATAGAAAGGAGCCTGCTCCTTCCGGGGGCTCAGCCCCAGCAGAGACCTTCCAGTACAGGCGTCCAGAGTGTCCACGGGCCCCGAGGAGCAGAGCTCAGGCCTCTGTCCCCACCGCACCCCGGCCAGCAACTCAGGCCACCCCCTCCTGTGCACAGGCCGCCCGGGCCCACAGACCGGGGCCCAGCCCCCCACCTGCGGGCACTCCCGGCAAAACGCGGAGCAGCTGCTGGGGAGAGCTGGCTCCAGGCAGGTGGGGACCACCTGCCTCCACCTCCCGCCCCTTCCTTAGACCCTCCCCCCTCCAGGAGAGTGGAGGCCAGGACAGGGTCTACTCCAGAAGATCGAGTCTGTCCACTCTGCCTTAGCCAGATGTGCTGTCACCTGCCCCCCCGGGGAGGTCACACAATCCCTGCAACACTGTCACCCATGAGCTGGATGGCTCTGGGCCTCTCCAAGAGAGGGGAGGAGATGAGAGGGAAGGGGAGGGGAGGGGAGGGGAGGGGAAGCTGCCGCATGATGCACCCCTTCCAGCTCTGTTTCCAGCCACTAGGACATCCTGCCCTGTGTCGCTGCTATGCCCTGCCCCCGCGTGCAAGAGACCGTCTCCTCCCATCAGGTGGGGCCTGAGGGGCCCTGAGGTGGGGGGAACAGGGTCCACCGGCCCTGCGTCGTCACCCTGGTGTCGTCGTGGGGACCCTGGCCCACCTCCCGCTCAGGCTCAGGGTGCAGGGCTGCTCCCAGGCCTATGGGCACCAGAGGCTCCCTCGGGCAGCTCCCTGTGGACCAGGCGCGGGCCTGTCTGGCAGGTCTGGGTGGAATTTCAAGCACCGCGACTCAGCCCCTGCCTGGCGCTCCTCGCCCAGCCTCGCGACGAGGCCTGAGTCTGCAGAGGGCCTGCTCACTGTGTGGCTCCGGGGGCCCTGCTGCACGATTTAAAGCCCCCCAGCCAGCACTGCGGGGCCACAGGGGAACGAGCCAGCGGTGTGTGCGGGGCAGGGCACAGCATCCACGGTTCAAACCGCAGCTCCGCTTCCTCCGGGTGGCTGGGGAGCATGACGTGATCTCTTTGGGCCTCGGTTTCCCCCTTTGGACAGCAGGCCGGGACTGGCATTAATGCCTCGCTCGAGCACTGGCCTCTCCCGGCCCCTAGAATCTCAGGTCTTGTCTCCTAACCTCACCAGGTGAGCTCCAGCCCCCAGCCTCGAGGTGGGGCCCCTCCTAAACTCTTGTCATCTCCACTCAACACGCAGCCACCGAGCAGCCACCCCCGTGCCCCTGGCCATCACTTGGGGGTGGCCCAGAGCCCAGGCGGGCCCTCAGAACAAGCTAAGGGGCCCCAGCATCCCAGCACCTGCGGCCAGCCCTGTTCAGTGGGTTCCCACAGCCAGTGCAGGCCAGCGGATGTCACCACGTCCACCGGCCGAGTCCTCCTGGTGCTTTGATGCTTGACCTCAGGTCCAAAGAGGCTGCTGAGAGCCACACTCCACGGTCCAGTCTCCCTCAGGCAGCTTCAGAAGCCTCCGGCTGGCCCCGACCCCTGGGTTCTCTTGGGGTCACAGTCAAGGACACTCCTGGATTCCACCCCCAACTCCAAGAGCTCAGAGCATCGTGCCTCTTCTGTGCTCTGTGAGCAAGAATCGGCAGTCGGGCCGGCCTTCCGGTCCGGCTCCCATCATGCGGTGGCACAGCATGACGGCCCCTGGGGGCAGCCGCCACCCCTCCCAGCAGGGACACTGGCAGTGGCACGTGGGGGTTCCCAGCGGGGGGCTGTTCGGTGGGTGTTGCTGCAAACACTCGTGTGCATATCGTCAGCGCAAACGGGATGAGACGGCACTCCCTTGGGCCGCCAGGGCAAGGACTCGGGCACAGCCTGGTGTGATGGGGCCACGGGCAGCTTTGAGCGGAGGCTTCGAGGGCCTCGAAGGGCCCAGTGCTGTGCAGAGAGTGTGTCCTCATGGGAAGGGGGGTGACTTGGGCCCCCGTGGGCATAGCAGGAGAGGGAAGGTGGGGTCTGGGTGGATGTAGGAGGCCGACAGGCGGCTGTGGGATGCCAGCAGGAGACGGGCCAGGAGCACCAGGAGCTCAGCCACCTGCTTGCGGGGTCCAACGGACCCCAGGGCTCCTTGGGCTGAAGCCCAGAAGAGGCCACCTCCCCTGGCCTGGAGGTGAGATCCAGAGGAAAAGGGTGGGGTCCGGCCCCAGGTGCACCTGGGAAGAGTCCGTTCCTTTGGAAGAGTCCGTCCGGCGGGGCCTCGTCCGTCCCGCGGGGCTGGCAGCAGCCTGGGTAAACACAGGCCAGAGTCCAGATGACCATCCACAATTACTCGGGGCGAACTCAGGGAGAAGGGGCGCTGGGGCCTCAGCACCCCTTAATACATGCACACACAGCATGGCACACACACATACAGGCACACACCACACGTGCAGTACTCGTGCACAGTACACGCACATACACGTACACACATACCACACGTGCAGTGCGCACACCACACGCACACACAGGGCGTGCACGGCGCCCCGCCTGGCCCAGGACGGAGTGCAGCCTGAACACTTGGCAGCCCAGAGCAGAGGTCTGGGTCGGAGGCCCGCACTCGCTCCAGCAACTGGCAGTGCCCCCTCCTCTCAGAGAAGCACCTGGAAGAGAGACCTTCCCAGAAGGGCTCTGCATGTTGCAACCAGCTCACGGGTTAATAGAGCATGTAATGGGTGCCGGGAGCCACTGCAGACCAGGCCTGGCCCAGCCTCCTGACCTGTGGCCCAGCCTCCCGGGCCTGGGACCAATCTGTGGCCACAAGGGCAGTGGCAGGCGAGGGGAGGTGGGGGGTGGCACGGGGACCCACGGCCCTGTGAGCCCACTCCTCCCAGCTGCCCACCCACCAGAGACCTCTGCAGGCTGCCCAGGGCCCAGAAAGGCCTGGAAGGGAGGGAGGGCAAAGGCATCCAGGCCCCAGCCCCCGGGGCCCCTCAATTCTGATCTCAGGCAGTGGACCCTCAAGGTGTGCACGGCCCAACCAAGTACCTCTGAGGACCTGTGAGGAGGAGGGGGTGGGACCAGCAGTCAGTGGGATTCCTGCCCCCTCCCCAGGACCCTGTGGCCTCTCAGTACGGGGCCCGCTTCCCTGGGCAGACGAGGCTGGTGTGTGTGTTTCTGCAGATCTGCGCCTGCATACACAGACCCTTCCCCAGCCAGAGTGACCTCTCCCCACGCCTTCCTCTACAGGCTGGGGACAGAGGGGCGGTAGAGGCCAGGGGGGGGCCATTTCCTGTACCCTGAGCACAGAGGGGCCTGGGCCAGAGCCCTCGGGAGCCATGGAGAGCTTCATGGAGTCACTGAACAGGCTGAAGGACGTCCATGAGAACGAGGTCCGGGGTGAGTGCCACGGGGGGCGGGTGTCCACAGCCCTCACCTGGGCCAGGTCGGGGTGCTCTTCCACAAACCTCCAAATCTTGCCAGACCTGGGGGCCCTGCCTTCCAGGCCCAGATGGGGAGTCCTGACCCAGAGCCCAGAGGAGGCAGGCGCCCAGCCTCAGATCAGCATCCCTGAGTGTGGCCCTGCAAGGTGTTCTCCCAAAGGGTCAGCCGACGGCAGAGCAGAAATAAAAAGCCAGGCCTCCAACAGAAAGCCAGACGCCTGGGTTGAGATGAGCCCCTCACCCAGGGCGGGGCAGGGGTGCTGGCGGCCCACAGCCGTGTGGTTGCCCACCTCCAGGGATGGATGGAGGCCCATCAAGAGCATTCCAGGGTTTAGAGCTGAAATCCTGCTCCCCGACAGGACCCCCGAGGCCAAGATCTGCCCCAGCCCACAGGCCTGTCCACTCCACCCCCCATCACGGGGCTGGGGCCAGCGTACTCCCCTCACTCTCGGCCGGCCCACAGCCCTCACACACCACCCTGAGGGCCCGAGGGGCCCGGATCTCTTCCCCGGTGACCTGGAGAGGTGGGGACTGCGTGGGCCCAAGTCAGACTCCAGCCCAGTGGCAAGGGCTTCCCCAGAGAGCGTGTTTTATTTCCACACTGGCTGTGCCCCCAGGAAACACCCCTCAAGGACTCGGCCCGGTGGGATGGCCTTGGGGAATCAGTGAGGGGGTCCAGGCAGGCGGCGGGGGTCCACAGAGGGCCCTGCCTGACAGCCAGGGACAGGGGTGACCCCCACCCCTTTCCTGGCTCCCCTAGGTCTGCAGAACAAACTCCTGGAGCTGAACTCTGAGAGATGCCGGTGAGTCAGGACAGACGCTGGCCCGGTGGGAAACCAGTGGGAAACACAATGACCACAGTCCAGGGCGCTAACGCTGCCCCCATCCAGCGATGCAGAAGGGGAAACGGAGGCTCGGGGCCGGGGGCGGGGCTGAGTCACCGGCCTCGAGTAGCTGCCGCAGCCAGGACTGGAACCTCCAAGCCCCGCCGAGCGGACAGGGGCCCTCCGGTGGGGGGGCAAGCCGTATCCGCTCGGGGCACCCAGGGCACCAACAGTGAGACCCCCAGGGCCCGCGGGGCAGGTTTTCACATCGCCACTTCACAGACGGCCGCACTTCTGTGCCACCGCCAGCAGCGCGTGGACGCGGCCGGTCACCAAGGTGGCCACGAACGCTCGCGTTTGGGCCGCTGGGCCAGCACCGCCCTCGTAAGGCCGGGCCCTACTAGCGTTCCCAGCAGGTGCACCCCGCAGGACCCGGCCCGGGACTCACCCCGGCAGGAGGGGCCTCCCGGGCAGAGCAGAACCCGCGCCTCGGCTCGCCCCCCACAGGGACGCCCAGAGGGTGGAAGAGCTCTGCACCAAGAACCATCAGCTCAGGGAGCAGCAGAAGGCGCTGAAGGAGAACGTGCGGGTCCTGGAGAACAGGTGAGTGGACAGGGGTGGGGCGGGAGGGCAAGCGGGCCGCCGGGAGGCCTCGCGCTCTGGGGGACTGAGCCAGGCGGTGCCGCCCGAGCCCTGAGCAAGAGGCACTTCCGCGGCTCCTTCTCACGCTCGGCAGAACAGGGAAGGCTTAGCCCACGTGCCGGGCCTTCCGCAGTCAGGGGAAGGCAGGGCCGCGTCCCCGGAGCAGGGCAACAAGGGCCCCAGCCCCCTCTGGGGGCCCCGGTCTCCGTCCTGAGAGCGGCCTCTTGCCCCCGCCCCACACCGCAGGCTGCGAGCTGGCCTGTGCGACCGCTGCATGGTCACCCAGGAGCTGGCCAGGAAGAAGCAGCAGGAGTTCGAGAACTCGCTCCTCCAGAACCTGCAGCACGCCGTCCTCCTCAGTGAGCCCCGCCCCTGTCACCCTGCACCTTGCTGTGCCCCACCCCGTCCTCCTCAGGGAGCCCTGGCCCGTTACCCTGCACCTCTCTGTCGCCCCCCCCAGGGGGCCCAGGGACCCCCAGGACCTGCTCGGCCTGACATGGGGGTCTCGGGGAAACAGACAGTGATACAAAAAAGCCCCAGCGGGCCCCGGCATGTCCCTCACTGGTCAGTCACCTGGGCTGGGGGTGCCCCCGACCTCGGGACGCAACCCCTCCTTCCTGTGATGAGGACAGTTCCACAGAGTCCGGAGCCCCCACCTGCCAATGAGGAGGACAAGCCGCCTGTCCCCCAGGGGGCGCCCCAGGGACAAGCTTCGTTGCGGGGGGCGGGAGGGGGGTCCCCACCACTTTTGACGGCCTCCACAGCCTGGTGCTGTTTACTCAGTAGCGTCCACCAACGCACTCACACAGCAAGCACTTACGGGGCGCCTGTGGGCTGCCAGACCCCGGGCCGAGTGCTGGAGTCACAGCTGGGAGACAGGCCAAGGAGGGGGACTTCCCTGGTGTTGTGGGGACCCTGCCTCTGCCCTGCCTCTCCTCCCCCAGTTCTTCACTGATAAACGCATTTTGCAGCCAACGAGTTGAACCGGCTGCAGGGGGAAAACGAGACGTTGAAGGAGGAGATAAAGCGGCTCCGGGGCCCACGGTGAGTGGGGGAGGTGAGCACCCACACTCCCCAAACCCCCCCCCATGGGAGGCCCCCGCCACTGGTGCAGAGAGGAGGGCACAGGACCCCGGGGGGTCCCCACAGGCCATCCCCACGGCACAGACTTCTAACCTCTCATAGTCCAACAAGTGGGGGCCTGGGGGACACCCTAGAAACTGAGCTGGGTCCCCAACACCCACGGCAGCCATCAAGGTCTTAGCCCTGCGGAGCCACGGACGGCGGAGTCTCAGGCAATGTCAAGAGCGAGTGCTTTCCTGGTCACCTGAGTGTCCCCGCAGGGGTGGCTTGTCCCCCAGGAGGGTGCGCCCTGGCCTTCCTGGTCCTGGCACCGCCCTTGCTCACCCTCCCTGTCTTTGCCTCCCCTCCGGAGTCAGGCTCAAGCCCCAATACAGGGAGGGTGCCTCAGACCCCCCCTCACCCCTACTACTCCCCTCCCCGGGCACTCGGAAGGCCGCCATCGAGAAGACATCGGGAGGCCACGAGGAGGCCGAGGACGACCATCCAGGTGGGAGTCCCCAGAGGGGAGGTACTGTGAGGGACAAGAGGCCAGAAAGCTGGGCACCACTGGGGAGCCCTCTGGCTGGAGGACGGAGCTGCCCACCCCTCTGAGTGCCTCCTAACCGGCCCTACCCACTGCTTCTCCTCCCACAGAAAAGTCCACGGGGTACAGGACGCCTCCAGTAGCCAAAATCTCCCCAAGCGCCAGCCTGCCCGAGACGCGGGCCCCAGACACGGTGAGCACGAAGGCCCCCAAGCCTGCTCCCTCTTCCAGGCAGCCCCAGGCTCTGTGCCGGGCACGGCGCCCAGCCGCACGCGGCAGGTGGGCCAGCCAGGGACTGCCGGGTGGAGGCGAGGCTCAGAGCGGGCGGCTACCTTGCCCAAAGTCACAGAGAACAAGGGCAGAGGCCGGCAGCCGCCCCCGCCCAGGCTGACGCGTCCACCCGGCGCAGAGCCCCCAGCGGATCTCCAACCAGCTGCACGGGACCATTGCCGTGGTGCGGCCTGGGTCCCAGGCATGCTCCGCCGACCGGGGCTCCACCAACGGGACACCCGCACTGCCGCTCACCGGGAGCAGCCCCCCCAGCCCACCCAATGAGCACAGCCTCCCCCTGGACAGGTGAGGCCCTGCCCGCCACCGCCACCCCAGCAGAGCGCCCGGTCTCCAAATCTGGTCCCACTTTTCAGGAGGCGGCCAGGGCAAGGGGAGGGGGGTGTGGGGGTAGCAGATGGGGACTGAGCCGCGGGAACCCTCTCGGAAGTGGTCTAAGACCGACCATCCTCAGTGTGTGAGAGCATCGTGTGGTCGGGACACAGGGGCTGGGGCCGGAGCAGGCAGCTAAGGCCGGGAAGAGAGAAAGATCTCCGTGTGCAGGTCCTTCCTCAGAGCCCCGGGCCCCAGGTCACTTCTGGCCCCTCCACGACCGTGCGCGCGGGCCTGCCTTGCGAGCTGGGGCAGCTGGGCTGTGAAATGGGGGCTAACCCAGGGCTTCTCCTCTCCCTGCAGCCTTCTGCGGGCCGCCCGGCACCCGGTCATGACCTACGAGTCCCTGAAGCGCTCCCTCCGGGCTGACCGCCTCTGCCTCCTGAACCGCCACCTGGCCCTGCACCTTCAGAGCCCCCACGGCGGCCCCCAAGTCCCCGCCTCAGCCCCCAGCGGCCCCCGGCCCCAGGGCCTGAAGGCTGGAGAGGCAGAGGCCTGGGAGGAGCCCATGGGCCCGCTGGGCCTCCCGGGGGGCCCAGTGGACATGCGACACCCTCGGCTGGAGGGACAGCAGCTGCGGGCACAGGGGCGGATGGGCAGTGCCAGGCTGAGGGGCCCGCCCCCGCCGGGGGGCACCCCACCCTCCCCACCAGTCAGCTCTGACTCAGAAGGCCCCCAGGGCGAGGCAGCCCTGTGTGGAGGGGGACACGCACAGCCCACCGGCCCAGGTAGCCCCAGGGGAAAGGAAGCCACAGCCACACAGGACTGTGTCCCAGACAAGCCCCTGGACCTCTCGGAGCGCGGCCGGGGCCGGGATGCCCCCAAGCCTCCTGACCAGCCGGGGTCACTCAGCCCCCCAGCTGCCCACACTCCCAGCCCAGAGCCGCCCCACGGAGCGGAGCCTCCTGCCCAGCCTGTACCCTGGGGACTCAGCAATGGCACCAAGGGAGCCAGAGCTCCAGAGGCAGAAGGACCCCCAAGTCCTGCGGTAAGGGGCCCACCCCTGTTCTCGTCCTCCACGCGCCTCCAACCCAGGCCCGGCATCCAGCCAGGCCCAGGCCGTGCTCCCCCCTCTTTCCGTCAGGTCGGTCCCCAGTGGCACAGCCTGGCTGCCTGATTCACGCTAGAGGCGATGCTGCCCTCCAGCTGCCGTCAGCCAGAGCCTGCTAGGCTGTGCCCAAGGCTGGGCTGGGGGCAGGGCTCAGATGAACTCAGCTGCTTCCTCGCTTCCCCCCCAGGATCCCTCCCAAGCTCTTCCAGGGCCCCATCCCAACGTGCCCTCTCCAAGCGGGACGGGAGATGAAGCTAGGGGGAGACCAAAACCTCCCCCCCGCCCACACGGGCCCGATGCTGATGGCCACCCAGGTAGGATGAGCGCCTGGGGTCAGGAGCACCTGGGCGCGGTAGTGGGACGGGAGGGGCCGTGATCAGTGGCCGCCGAGGAAGCCCGTCCTAGGGCCCAGCTCAGCCCCCTGGACCTGCCCTGCCAAACCCTGGGTCTAGGGCTTGGCACCCCAGCTGCAGTCCCAGAAAAGAGTTGGGGGCCCAGGGCAGGCACATCTCTGATCATAGGCAGTGAAGGGAAGACCATCCTAGCAATTAGGGCTGCAGGGCAGGTACCGAGCTCCCCGTCACACAGCTACCAAGCCTGGGGATAGCCCAGCAGGTGGGGCCGCGGCAGAGGGTCCCGGAGACGCTGGGAAGGTTACTCGGCCCCTCGGTGCCTCAGTGTCCTCGTCTGCAGTTGCCACTCTTAGTCTGGCCTTCTAGAAAGGCCTGTGCATCCGCTAGACTCCAGGGCCCCCCACCCCGGCCTGACCCACACCCTGCGTCCTGCAGAGCTCAGCAAGGCCCAAGTGCAGTGGCTGGAGTCGGACGACCTGGAGGAGTCAGACACCTCGGACGATGAGGTGAGGTGGATCCCCAGCCGCACGCTCCGTGGGGCGGGGCCGCTGAGCCGCCTGGGCTGCCCCAGGCTCGGGGGAGGGCCCTCGTCCTGACCACACCCCCAGGCCCTCAGGTGCGCCCAGGCTGGGGGAGGGCCCTCGTCCTGACCACACCCCCACACCCCTAGGTGGGCCGGAGCTGCGAGGTGGGGGCCAAGCCGAGCACACCGCGGGAGGGGCCCAGGTGCTTCTGCACCAAGGAGCGCGGGCAGAGCCTGCAGCAGAAGAGGAAGCGAGCCGCGGGCCCCTGGTGCAGAGGTACCGCGGGGACCGGGCCGTCAGGACGGGGTGGGGGGCAGCCGAAGCACAGCGCCCCCATCCCACCTTTGTGGCCGCTCAGAACAGAAACCAGCCCTGGCACCTCCCCCTGGCACAGGCCCCTTTGAGCAGGGACCCAGGTCAGGACAGTGTGGATCCTGGCTCTTCTCGGCCTCACTGTCCCGCCTGAGCCAGTCCCGTCACCCCGAACCTCAGTTTCCCCCCAGAACCGGCAGTTGTTGGGGGGGGGGGGGTGGCAGTAGCAGAGTGAGTGTGAGACTTCCGTGGGATAAGGCTGAGGACAGTTGTTATCACCGTCTCTGGCATCAGGGCAAAGGGGCTTCCTGGGCCACAGCAGCCCCCAAGCCCGGTGGCCCGGAAGTCCTGCTCCTCTCCTGGCCCCTCATGGCGGGGGTCTCCCGGACCCTCCTGTCCACCTTCAGAGAGGTGCATCACAGAGGGTGCGGGCCTCTGGGTGCGGAGTGTGTCTGTTCCCACTGAGGCGGTGGGGGCTGCTGGAATGTTTGCCGGGGGCGGTGCTGGGGGCCCCTCCCAGGAGAGCGCCGGAGCCGGCCGGAGGGTATCAGAACGACCTTTCACTTCCTGGTCGGGCCACAAAGGCAGCTGGGCTGAGAGCCTGTGAAAGCCTGAGCTAATAACACAGGCCGCCCTGGTGTTTGTGCAAGCAGACCGGCAGTAGGCAGGCTGGGCTGTGGCCGCCACAATGTGCCATTGTTGCCTGGAAAGTGACAGTGGCCTGTGTTTGCTCGGGCGAGCCATGGAGGAGGCCAGCACACCTGTCATATTCCAAGGCACTTCCTGCTCGGCATATTCGGAGACTGTCCTGGTGGCCACAGTCCACAGGGGTTCTTGGGTATCCACCGCGCCCTCCGCTCTGAGCCAAGTCCCATCCCCGGTCTCCTCCCTGGGCGAACCCAGGGGCTCCCAAGCCGACACCCACCCAAACCCTGCAACGCACACACTGCCCGTCAGCGAGAACGGCGGCGTCGCCCAGCTTGTGGCGGGCACCGCTTGGCTCCAGGGGCAGCGCCCTTGGGTCCCGTGCCCACGCGGAGGTTCAAGGTGGCAGATGGAATCGACTGCCTGGGGGCCTCACCACCCTGCCCAGTGACGGGGCATCACTGTTGCACAGGTGGGAAAACCAAGACCCCCAAGAGTTAATCTGCCCAAGGCCACAGGGCTGGTACGTGGGGCCAGGATTCCAACGTGGCCTATCCAACCCAGAGCCCTCGTTCCGTTAGGGCCCAGCATCTTGGCAGGACCTACCTGCGAGGGTCCCGAGGACAGACCAACTGCGCCCTAGGCCCATGGAGGCACCCCACCAGTGTCTCGGGGATTCTGAGAGCATTTCCCGAGAAGCAGGATTTCTCTAGAAGGTCCTGGGCCTTCAGCAAGGCATCGAGGCACTGGGGCCAAATGGTCTTGAGTCACACGCCTGGGGGGAGAGCCCACCCTCCAATCAGACCAGCCCCGCGCCGGTGTCTGGTGCCTCCAGGAACGCATCAGCTCCCCTTGCCCAAACACTGCCCACAGGGCCCTGGGCAAGAACCCAGCATCACTGCGAGGGGGACACAGACTGCTGCCTGCCACCTAAGCTCGGTCTACTCTCCACAGCCTCCAAGAAGCCACCCCCAGGGAGAAGGAATCCGGGGGAGCCCCTGACAGCACATGAGGGGTCCGGGAGCCCAAGGCACCCTGAGGACGGCAGCCCCCCACCAAGCAACGGCAGCCGGGAGGAGACTTAGATGCTCCCGGGGGCACCACACCCAACTGACAGCCCAGCACAAGGCAGGAGGGGACCGGGACCTGGACCATCTCCACAGGAGCTGGAAAGGCCAAGAGGGGGTCTTTCGCTGGCCACTTGGACCCCTCCATCTCCACCCATCTCAGAAATGACCAGCTAGTCCTGGCGCTCGACCCTCACCCCAGCATCTGCTCCTTTGGGGGGCAGTAGGGTTCTCAGAGGCAGGGGAGGCAGGGGTGACTCAGACTCCGGCCCAGCGCAGTCCCCACCCCTGCTGCACGTAGGCAACCCTTCCTGGGCAGTGCCCCCACTTCTGACGGTCTCAGACTCCACTGGCATCCCTGACCCCCAGGGCCCTGCGCGCCCGGCCACCCCCTCCCTGACTGGGCGGAGTGCGAGTGGTGGTCTCGGGCGCCCCCTTGTGGAAGCCTGCAAACGTGCCGGCAGTCAGGGTGTCGGGAGGCCAGCGGGCGGCAGTGGGCGCCCCACTGGAGAGGGTAACCAAGAACAAAGGTGTAAGGGATGGCATGTGCCGCTGGCAGAGTCAGGGGGTCAGCTGGGTCTCCAACTGCCTGGGCTCTTGAATGCATCCAGGCCTGGGAACAAAACCAGCCCCGTTTGCAGAGGGTACAGGGACCAGGGCAAACTCTGGGGAGGGCTGCAGGGAACAGAACAGAAAATGTGCCCCAGCCCCCACACAGAGTACCCTCCTCACTGACCGACTACTCCTGTGTCCCCAAACCACACCTGCAGGACCCCAGGGCGGCTGGGCCAGGATTGCACCCTTAGCCCTCGGGGTTACCCTCCTCCTTCAGCCATTGTCACTTTCGGAGGGTGTGTCTCAGTACCCTCTGGGGGAGGAGCTTAAACAGGCTCCCAGGCCCCATCCCAGACCCACTGAACTGGGGTCTTGGGAGCAGGCCTGCACGCGAAGTCTGAGAAGTTTGAGAGCTGCTCATTCTGGGCAAAGGCAGGATACAGGGCAATGGCTGGGCCGGGTAAGGCCTGCGACAAATTGAGGGTACAGGTCTGACAACGGGGGCACCACTCCCCCTCACTCACTGGCCTTCCCGCCTGCTGGCCCCAGAGACCAGAGGGACTAAATGCCCAAGAGGGAAGCTGGGGCGGGAGGTGCACGTCTGTGTGTGTGTGTGCGTGTGTGTGTGTGTGTGTGTGTGTGTGTGTGTGTGTGTGTGTGAAAACTCCTATTGTTAAAAGTTGCTCTGATCTGTCTGACATCAAATAAAAGCTGTGTGCAGACAAGCATGGATGGGACTGGGGAGCAAAAGATAACAGTCCTCCATCGCTCCGTCCCCCCATCACCCCCTTCTCATCTTCCTCGTCTGACATCAGCTCAACTGTTAGCTACCCGTTTGTCAGCTGCCCACCTGCCAGGGCCCCCCCTCTAGTACCACCTGGGCAGGACTGAGGGTCCACTCTGTGTCTAGGCACACCACTTCACAGCTCTGGTCTCACTCCTTCCAGGAGCCCCGCCAGTCACACACAGCGCCCCCACTTTACAGACAGAGGGGCTGAAGGTCGGGGAGGGTAAGCAGCTGACCCAGGGTGGCCCAGCTGGCAGGTGGCAGAGGAGGCCGAATCCGGAGCTCAGCCTCTTGGCTGCCCCAGTCGCCATGCTGCCCACTCCCCGCGCACCGGCAGGCAGCAGCGGCAGTGGGCACCACCCATGGGCACAGGGACTCCCCAAGAGGGACCTTCACAGGGCAGTTCTGCTGCCCGTGAGTGCCTGGCGGCCCGCGTTCGGTCCTCATTACACATTTGGTCAAGCCCCACCTTCTGCCTGACGGGAAACTGTCCGCTCCCTCCCAAGCACAGGAGAGGCCTTGAAGGCCAACTTGGGAGGGCATCGGGAAGAGGAAAGAGGACAGGCCGGACGCTGGGAGAGCCTACCTGTGATGGCAAATGAAAATCAGTGGGAGGGGACACGGCCACGGTGGGAGGTGGGTACGGGGGACTGAAGGGGGAGTGGCCGTGCAGCAGGCCCCGGCTGGGACAGGAGACTCCCTCACTCATCCTGCCCTCACACAGAAGCGCACAGCCAGGTTGCGTCTGCCCCGCCCCGCCCCTCGCCCTCCCCAGCAGGGCCTCAGAAGATTCCCTGAATCAGGGTGTGTGCCCAGCAGCTACACGCAGAGGCACTACTGGGCCAACCCACCAGCAGGTGCCCGGATCTGCAGCAGCACTGCTGACCCCGTGCTGGGATGTCCGTCGCTGAGCCTGAGTAATCCTGACAAGTACCCTGAAGTCGTCCCAGGCAGAAAGTTGGACAGAGCAGACGAGGTGGTGGCGGGACCCTGTCCCCCCGCCCCTCAAAGACACAGATGGGCTCCTGGGGGCTCCAGAGGGCAGTACCCGAGCACGAAGCCACCTGCTCTGAGGTCAGGGGCACCTGGGTACAGAATGGGAAAGTGAGGCCGAGGCACCACGAAGGCTCAGGTCACGTTGCTGCTGAGGGAACTGCAAGACCCTGCCTGAGACTGAAGGCCCAGCACTGCCCCCATCTGCGCGTGATCCCAGGCAAGTGCCTTCTCTCTTCAGACCCTCAGTCAGTGAGGGAAGCCAGGTGGCACCACCTGCCATTCCAAGGAGCCTTGGGGCTCCTCGAGGAGATGACCCTTTGCAAGCTGAAGCCCCCTCTCCTGCAGAGGGCAGGCGGCACAGCTTCGGCCCCCACACCCCAGCTCCCAGCACCGACACACACCCCAGAGGAGACAAGCGCTGGAGCCTAAAGACTCAGGCTCAACGGAGGCTGACCACGAAATCCGCAACCCAGCAAGAAGAACAGGGCGCCAGCGCCCCGAAGCTCCTGCTTCCGAAGCGGGGATTCGAACCTCAGGTGACACGGCTGCCTTGCCCGCCGCAGCAGAATTGCCTCCAGGACCCAGGGGAGCCGCCCACCGTCCTCCTCCCCCTCCCCCCAAGCCAGCGACCTCCGCGGTCCGCCCACCACGCCGTGCGGGCCAATGAAAAAGCACGACAGCGGCTCATTTGCATGCGGGGCGCCTCGGCCAATGGGCGGCGTTCGCGGGCGCGTGCGCGCAGGTGGGGCGGCAGCGGCGGGCGGCCGGCGGGCTCAGTCCGAGGATGGCCGCGGCCGCGGC
>NW_024412463.1:11436700-11461459 GCF_014898765.1 Herpailurus yagouaroundi | reverse complement strand
CCCCCCCTCCCCGGTCCCCTCTGGGTTCAGTGTCCCTGGCCCTGTCACACCCCAGCTTGCACTCCGCCTGCTCGAATTCCGTTTCTAGGAAGCCCTCGGCCCATTTCGAGGAAGCCAGATCAGCCCCCACCCTTGAGCCCTGCCCCTCCAGTGTGCCTGTGCCCAGAAAGGCCTGGCTGCCAGACGCCCTGCCTCCTGCCCCGGAGACCCTTGCCCAGCCTCCTGCATAGCTGCAGCTTTGGGTGCCCCTTCAGTACTGCTGCCACTACCCTGCCTCCTCGCCCCTTCCTCCAGGTTCCGGGGCTATCCCATGCCCTCCCACTGCCCACCTGCACCTTGAGGACCCATTTGGGGCCTGGCACTGAGGATGGGCTGCGGTCACAGTCCCTCTGGAAGGCCACTGTGTGCAGGACAGAGCCGCGGGGTGTGCGGAAGGGCCCCAGTGCGGAGCCCCGCAGCCCAGGGCCCTGCAGAGGCGGGCCACTCCTGGGGTCCAGAGGCGGCTCTTCTCAGCTGGGGGTCATCACGGCTGCGCACGCCATGGTGCCTCCCACCCCCGGCCCTCAGACGGGGGTCACGGCATCGGGGTCTTTTCTAGCGCTGTTTTGGTTGGGAAGGTTCAGTCCAGAATACAACGCTTGGCTCTCACTTTAGGGTCAGAGCTCTTGTGTGTGGCCCGTGGAGAAGCGCTTGCTGAGGTCACTGTCCCACCACAGACGGAAGTATTTCTAACCATACAGAGGAGCGGCTGCCTCCTGGGCAGGCCGGAAGGACACCCTGGACCCCTTCCACAAACAAGCCTGGCTGCGCTCCGGAGGCGCTTGGGGGGCTGACTGGGGCAAGGGGATCAGAATCCCCAACACGCGGCAGCTCGGCAGCCCGCGTCCGGTCCCCTGGGGGGTGACATGGGGGTGCTTGTGCGAGAGGAGGCTGACACCGAGAATCAGCTAGTTCCCTAGCAGGAGTCCGTCCGTTTTAAAAACAGAGCCCCGAAGCACACTTGCCCTCAGCCTCGAAGTGGTCGAGGACGGTCCCCCCTTGCGCCGGGCGGATGGCAAAGCCCGTCTGTCGTGGGAGGAGTCGTGGGGTTTCGGGGGGGAAGGCGGCTCGCCTGGAGACGGGCCCCAGCTGGAGAGCGATGCGTGTGCTCCCCTCCGTGTGATGCCGGCTGCCCCCTGCCCCTTCCGTGTGCGTGTGCATGTGCGGACCACGTGTCTGCTCAGCAAGCAGGCCGCCCTGCTGTGGGCCAGGCCCTGCGAACCAGCCTGGCCAGCAGCCTGCCAGGGAGGGGCTTGGGGGCCGTGGATGCTGGATGCGACGCCGTAACCAGGAGCCCCGTGAGGCCGCGTGGCCCGTGGTGTCACCGCACGGCCCATTCCTGGGGCGGGGGGGGGGGGCGGGGGGTGCAGGGGCCTGAGCTCAGGAGAAGGCTGGCTCGGGATGGGGTATGGTGTAGGCCCGGGTGCCCTTCGGTCTTCCTGCTGCGTCCACCCCCGTCCCCGTGTCCCTCCACCCCTGGCGTGAGCCCGGGCCGTGAACCCACTGTCCCTCCCGGCGGACAGATAGCAGGCCCCCCGTGTGGAGACTGTCCATGTCACTCTGAGTTCCCCAGGCCCAGAGACGGGCCCACAGAGGGAGTCGCTGCGGAGTGCGTGAGGGGCGGCCGGCCTAGCAAAGGGGGCTCCTGGCTGCAGACTCAGTCGAGAATCTGTTGTTTTCCAGGAGCAGGCGGGGGGAGGGCCTCTTCCAGAAGTCTGTACCAGTGTGGTGCTTCGACCCAGGCCTGCAGAACAGACCTGTGCCCGTCAGGGGCTCTGTGACCACTGGCAGGAAGCACGGCCCCACTGAGCCTCAGTTTACTCCTCTGTGAAGTGCTTCTGCCGTACATACTATGAACCCGAGGGGCTGTGTGAGGCCAGGGGAGGTCACGGGCTCGGCGAGGGGAGGCAGTGGCCAGGGCCAGGCGAGCAGACGCTTGTCACAACCAGGTTACCAGCGAGTGCTCACGCGCAGTCCACAGCAGGAAAGCTGTGTTTCACACTCAGGGTTGAGTCTGGCGTGGTTTTTCCTGCTAAGCCGGTGAGCAAGTCACTGGAATCCCTGTTCCTCTCGAGCCCCCAACTTGGCATTTATTGTCATTTCAACACTGCAGTCGCTTACCACGAGCAGGCAGGACGCTGGGCTCCTCCGGCAGAAACAGGTGGCCCCCGCCGGGCCCTGCACCCTCCTCTCTCGCTGCCAAAACAAAGCACCGTCAGCTGGGCGGCTCCCTCGCACCGTCTCAGAGCTCATAGGTCTGAGGTCCCGTCTGGAGGCTCCAGGGAAGGGGCCTTCCTGCCTCCCGCAGCTCCTGGTGGCCCCAGGCGTCCCTTGGCGCGTGCGCGGCCTCAGCCCCCCAGTGTCGGCCTCCATCTGCACGTGGCTTCTCCTGGGTGTCTCTGTCTGCACCTGGCGTTTTCCCCTCCTTAGAGGGACACCAGTCATTGCCCGCCCTAATGGCCACATCTTAACTTGGTCACACCTGCAAAGATCCTACTCCCAAAAATGGTCACGGTCACAGATATCAGGGGTTAGGACTTCAGTGTAACTTTTGGGGAGCCCAGCTGAGCCCACCACAGTCCACGTTAGTGCCCAAGGCACTCGTGACCGGGAAGGTGAGCCGGGGCACGGGGGAGCCCAAGGACATTGCTGTGTCAGCTGGGAACGCAGACTCTCGCGATCCTGGAGGGTTCACGACGGAACGGTCCTGAGAAGGGGCTGAGCATTTTAGCCGCCATGTTGGCCAGGAGCCACCTCGTGTTCCAGAAGCTGCCAAGCTCCTGTCCAAATTGAGCCAATTTCAGTGGCGCGTCTGGCAGTGTGCTTACAACTCTGATTCGGGGGCTTCTTGCTGGAGGACAGCCAGAGGTGGCAGCCAAGGTTAGAGCCTAGAGGCGCTGCCCCAGGGTGGCTCAGAGGCCTGAGACCTGAACCCCAGAGACCACACCCTGGGTCCCATGGCCAAGGGGTCTTCAAGCCTCCCTGAGCGGTTGGCTGGAATTTGGGGTTTGTGCTTTGCCTGGCAGGGACTTGGCGAGATGGGGCACCCAGGACCACCACTCCCTGGACAGGTGTGCACCAAGGGTCTGCGAGGTCGGCCGCTGCGCTCGGATGGGCACGGAGCAGGAGAGCGTCTCAGGTCATTGGCACTGGTACCTGTCAGCAGCCTGCTCTCAGCTGGCCTGACCCCTTCCCTGGGCCCCTCGCTCGGTTTGGGTGGTCCTCGGCCCTCAAACAGACCTCAGGTGGGCACCCCTGCTCCGTTGGGTGTTTCTGTAGTTACAAAGTAAAGGACGTCCATCAGGTGCTAGAAACTAACCAATAGCAATTTCACTTCCTGTTTGTGTTCCACTTTTCGTGTTTCCGGGGGCAGGTGGGGGGTAATTCTGAGAGCAAGCCGGAGAGCCAGCAAGCCGTGGTCAGTGCGGTGGGCACCTGTGCCCTCGACAGCCTCTCCCACACCCCTGACCTCTGGCCCCTTCTTCCCCAGAGAGTCAGATGGCGAGTGGACACCATCCCGCATACACTGACCTGGGCGCCACGGAGAGGCTTCTGGGCAGGGGA
This sequence comes from Herpailurus yagouaroundi, assembly GCF_014898765.1. Lineage (NCBI taxonomy): Eukaryota > Metazoa > Chordata > Mammalia > Carnivora > Felidae > Herpailurus > Herpailurus yagouaroundi. The sequence continues at coordinate 11,457,856 of NW_024412463.1, read as the reverse complement.
GACCCGTGTTTGCCCGGACATCCAGGGCTGGGGGGTGAGGCAGTGCAGGGGGCAGAAAGCCCGAGCTGTGTTCTCTGTAGCTTGTTCGTGGGTGGTGTTTTTCAATGGGGTGTAAAATGCAGGCCCAGCTCTGGGGGCAGCACACGCCCCCCTCCCCCCCCCCCCCGCCCAGAAGCTCTCGGCAGCCAGTACCCCTCGCACGCCAAGACCCCCACTTTGTCACCGCCATCACGGCAGCGTGTGATGTGCGGGCACAGGGAGGCGACCGCACGCGGCGAGCACGGCCTCCTGCTGACCGCGCCCGCTGCCCCCAGCGGGGAGTGTGCTTCCGCTCGAGCTGCCACAGGGCTTCTGTCCTGCCTGCTGGCCAGACGGACGCCTTTCTGGGTGGCTGTGTCCAGAGAGGCTGAGCCGGAGCACCCTCGGCCGGAGCCCGCCCATACTGGGTGGCCCATCCTGCCGGAGCTGTGTGTGAGGCCCTGGTGGTCTCACCTTGGGAGTCCCCGGAGGGCTCCACATTCCTCCAGAGGAAGCCACCGAAAGACCGGCCAGCAGGTTCTTTGAAAGGGGGCGCTGCGTAACGGACGGCTGGCGCTGCTCCGTGTCCTGGGAAGGGCGAGCCCCTCCTGACCACCAGGGGAGGCCCTGGGAAGGTCCTGCGTGTCCACCGCCAGGGCTCTGGCCTCGCCTGTGGCTTGACCGCCGGCTGTCCTGCTGCCTTTGCCGCCCACGACGCGGTCACCTCCACACCCAAGGATGTTGAGATCCCTGGGAGCCTGCAGGCTGCTCCTCTCCTGCCCACAGACTCACTTGCGGAACGTTCTGCAGCTCACTCCACCCTCTGCGGACGGATGCGCCCAGTTACGCCGGGGAAGCCGGAAGCGGCACACCCGGGCCTCCCGTGTCCCAGGTGCCCACCCAGACCCACGGCTCGGGGTGCCCTGATCCGGGGCCACAGGTGTTCATCCACGCGCTAATGGCATCTCTGGAACGGAGGCCAAGTTCAGCAAGGGAGCACCTGAGGAAATGTCTGGGGGGCGGCCTCGATTCCAGCCACCCCAGCCAGCGCTGCAGCGGTAGTGGTCGCACAGACCGCCTGCGGGGGTGCAGGGCCCAGTACCGCCTTACAAGCTGCGTGATCTCGGGCAAGTTGCTCGCCGGCTCTGTGCCTCCGTTTCCCCACCTGAGAACTGAGAGTGAGGGCACGGCCCGGTCACGTGCCGTTGTTGCGAGGACCGAGCTTATATGTAAAATGCTCACGAGGAGAGACGAGTGGAAGAAAACCACAGATGTCTGCAAAAGCAACTGGGAACAGATCTTAACAGCTCGGTGAGCTGACTGCCTCAACCCGGAACCCACGGGAGGAGTGAGCCAGGCAGCAGAGCGCCGTGACGCGCCTGCCGCTCCAACGGGCGCCGGGCCAGAGGCCGCGTGTGGGGCCGGCGTCCACGGAGGTGGCTGTTGGCTCCGGGCACGCGAGCTCCCAGGCGTGCAGGAGCCACTGGAGCATCGCCTGGGAAATTAGCCGAGGAAATGAGTCTGAGGAAGCCACACGGGGCTGCTCCGTGGGGCCTCTGAGCCAGCCCTGCAAAGCAGCACACAGACACCCCCGGGGACGGTCGGGCTGTGCCTAAGCCGGTAGGTCCCGCACATCCACCTGCTCACCTGGCGCGGGGACGGTGCTCACCTGCACCCACCCCAGGCTTCTCGGGACGCTGGGTTATGCCCAACACACCCCTCCTGCTGCCTCGTGAGCAGTCAGCGCACCTGCCTGCGGAGGCACCTGCCGCACATCCCCCCGCCACCCTGGGCAGGCCTCAGCACCCCCCCCACACGACTCCCCTCGCACTGACGTCCCCCACCCCGGGCACTCTCCTCCGGCAGGCGGGTGTCCTCCACCGCCACCAGCCCCGTCTCTGGGGGTGGGGCCGCTCTGGGACACCCGGCGTTTCACCGGAGTTTCCACTGTGTTCAATTCTCATTTCTTTTCAATAAGCTTCTGCTGTCTTTGTCATTGTAAAGAAGTAAGTGGAGTGTGGGCTGTGGCTTCGTGGTGACAGCCTTGGGGCCCCCCAGACTGCCCTGCTCGTGTGACCTCGGGCAGGTGCCGAGTTGCCGCAGGCGCTCGATCCGTGGCAGGCGGGGGTGGCTGAGCCCCTAGGGCCCGACGGCTCCCCGGGGACTCACGGGCTCATAGGGACCTGGATTCCAGGCTGGCTCCACCTGGTGAGGTGGCCTGACCACACCGGGCCTGGATCGTAAGCCAGGGGTCCTGCCGGGGGACCGTGTTGCTCCCAGGCAGGCTGCAGCTCCCAGGAGTGGCGTCCTCTGCCCTGTGCCGCCCCCCACACCGGTCCCCTCCCCAGGAGCCCGCCCTCAGCTCACATTTGGAGTGAAATAGTGCCACGGACACCGGGGCACCCACCCGACACGTGCCGGCCCAGGCTGAGCTCAGGACCCGTGTAGCTTCATTTCACAGAACACACGGCCTCGGCCCCCCGGAGCCTCCCTCTTTTGGGGAGGTGTGGGGGCTCGGGGCTCACCTGTGAGATGTGCTTGTGACCCCCACGAGGACTAGGAAGTCGACGAGTGACCAGGTGGTGGTCTTGGTGCCAGTAACCCGGGTGCATGATCTTGACCTGGAGGTGCAGCCCACACAGGGTCTGAACCTTCCCCCTCGAGAAGCCCCCTGACGTGGGGGAGGGGGGAGGTTGGGAGCCCTCCAGGAGCGATCCCTCCAATCCTGGAAGACTTCCAGAAGCCCCTCCCTGCCTTCAGCCTGCCGTGGCTGAGCGGGAGCTGCCGTGCCCGTCCTGGGCCAGAGAGGGCTCTCAGGACCTGCTGGCCTGAGCTCCGGGAGGCAGTGGGCAGCGGTGGACCAGGGCGCTGGTCCCCCTTGCGTTGTTCTGACACAGTCTGGTCCTGAGTCTTGCCCGAGACTCAGAGGTGGCCACAGACGGGCTCCTGACACCGTGGCTGTGCGCTGCTGTCCAGCGGGGAGAAGGCCGCGAGCGCGCCTCCATGTCCGACAGCAGCCGTCTCCCCGGTCTGTTGCTGAGGCCCTGCCCTGTCTTTTTACAGACGGCGAGTTGCCTCCCAGCGCTGCTCTCTCGAGTTCCTGGAAGATGCTGTGGGATGTGCCTCCGTTCAGAGGTGAGGGTCCCGCTGGCTCTGAGACCCCGCGCGCCCCAGCCACCAGGCTCTGGGGCCAGAGGGGCTCTAGAGGGAGGGGAGAGTGACCTGGGGTTTACGTTGCAGAACCAAACACATATCCGGCTCCCCAAGACATAAAGGCCTAAAGAAGACTCACTTCATCAAGAACATGCGACAGTACGACACGAGGAACAGCAGGTACGCATGTGCCACGGGAGCAAGCGTGTGGCCGCCCAGAGGCAGAGCTGGAGTCCGATCCCCGGCCCACGCGTGCAGCCGCGGCGCTGCCCGGCACGTCCACCCTCGAACCCCATGTCGGCGAGCGGCTCCTGCTTCCCCCAGTGTTCAAGCTCGGGTCCACCGCCCCCTTCCTCTCCGGTGTCCCGGGTGAAGGGCCACCTGGTGGACACCAGCTTGAGTAGGAGCGCTGAAGTGAAGGGACATCGGAAACAGAGCAGGTGTGGCGACGGAACGCGGCCAGGAGAGGAGGGGCAGCGGCCGGAAGGTTACACTAAAAGCCGAGATCTGGCTGCCCCAGACCAGGTGTAGACGGGCAGCCGGGAGGAGGTCCTGGGTCTGTGGGTGCTGTGTGGGTGCCCTGAAGGCGTTCCCGTCGCCCGTCCCTCACGCCCTGTCCTGCCAACCCTGGGGCATCTGTGCCCTTCCTGCTGGAGGCCGTGCTGCCTGGCATCCACCCAGTGGCCTTGTCGGGGAGCTCTGTGTTCTAGCAGTGGCCTGGACCCCCCAGCGTGAACCCCAGTGTGACAGGCCCGTGCTGGTGCTGAGGAACAGGCCCAAGTGCTGGGCTGGCTCCCGGGAGCCCCGGGGGGCCAGCAGTCACAGCCAGAAAAGAGGGGAGTCTCCTGCTGCTGGAGCCAGGCCGGGCCGGGCAGGGTAGATCCCAGCCCAGAGTGGGGGGAAGGGCTGGCCTTCCTGCCACACGCCCCACGCCCCACGCGGGGCGCCTCCTGGCCAGCTTGGCTCAGGACGTAGAAGTAGGCGCTTCTTGGCTCTGTCAGCCCCTCCAGGTAGGCTGAGGACAGGCCCCCTGAGCGGGACAGTCCTCTGGGTGCACACCTCTGCTCTCGTGTCCTCCAAAGCCTGGCCTCTCCTGGGTGAGCAGCCCCGACCACTGGCCTCCCGCTGCCTGCACGGGCCAGGCCAGACCTTCCTGTGCTGCAGGAGGGGACGCACCTGCCAGCGGGACCAAGCACCCTCGCTAAGCACCTGCAGGGAACGGGCGAGAGCTGGGACAGCCAGACCGACTGGCTCCCCTGTCCCCTGGACACCCCAGGCAGCTTGCGTGACCCAAGTCTAGGCGGGAAGGAACTTTCTCCTGGAAACACCTGCCACCTGCTCTGACCAACCCTTCCCCCCAGGATCGTGCTGATCTGTGCCAAGCGGTCCCTGTGTGCAGCCTTCTCGGTCCTGCCCTATGGAGAAGGCCTGCGGGTCAGGTGAGTGACCAGGGGGCCATGGGCCAGGCCCCCCCACCCCCCCACCCCCCGGCTTGCAGTGGCCTCACGCCGAGGCCAGCAGACCCGCTTCTGCCAGAGCACCTCGGGAGCACCGAAGGCCATTTGGGTCCTGGTTCCCTGGGAGGGGTGTGTCCGCATGTTACTTACACGCAGTTGCCTTGGGACTGTCCTCCTCATGGGGATGCGTCCTGTGGCGGACCCTGGCGAGTGCATCCGGCATAGCTCCAGGAAGGTGACCGTCAGGGCGGAGATAGCACCACAGGACCTGCCGTGAAACAGCAGTAGAGAAACCTGCCAGGCGAGGGGCCTGGGTGAAGCTGGCCCGGGGGGAGGCCTAGGGAGAGGCTGGTGCCGCCCCATTACTGCCAGCCTGCAGGTGTTCTCACAGGAAGTATGTGGGGCTGGGAAGGGGCAGGACTGGGCAGCGCGGGGCCCGGGGTCCTTCCCCTGTGCCCGAGGCAGTGCTGGTACAGTTCCCGTCCCCCAGCTCTGGGCCTGGCGGGCGCAGAGCGGGGGCCCCTGCTCCCCTGCCGCCTCTGGGGACGCAGGAAGGCCCGGCAGCCGCCTCCCCCCGTGCATTGCAGTGACCTGCGGGTGGACGGCCAGAAGCAGAGGCATCCGTCAGGCGGCGTCTCCGTGTCTTCCGAGATGGTCTTTGAGCTGGAGGGCGTCGAGCTGGGAGCAGATGGGAAGGCAAGAGTGGAGGCCGTGCTCAGTCCGGGCTGGTGGGTGGGCTGGGAGCTTGTGCTCGCCCAGGCGATCAACACGGAGCTGGGTTTTTCTTGACTCCTAAAGTGCAAGGTGTCGGGAGGAAGCCACACAGCCCTGTGAAGATAGGCCCCTCACCTCGCTCAGCAGCGAGCTGATGGGAAACGGCGTGAGTTGGGCGGGGGCCCAGGTGCTGCCTCCGTGCTGGAAGTCAGAGGTCAAGGGCTTCAGAGGCAGCAAGAAGGTTCCTGTGCTGCAGATCCCACGTGGGGGATGGCGCAGGTGGCATTCTGGGACGTTCTTGTTACTGATACCACTAGCGTCAAGTGTTGGTGTAACAGGGAGGGATGCCCGGGAGCGGTAGCTCTCAGTGGGTCCTTCCTTGTCCCCATGAGGGTGGCGTTCGTGTGGGGGCTGCCTGCAGCAGAAGGAGTAAGGCACAGCTTGCTTGGACTTCTGGTCTTACGAGGGGCTGTGGACCCGGGGATGACTGGGACTGAGCCCTGACACCCGTTCCCCTCCAGGTGGTGTCTTATGCCAAGTTCTTGTACCCTACCAACGCCCTGGTCACTCACAAGACAGACAGCCACAGCCTGCCACCCCAGCCCCGGCCCAGCATCCCCCGGGCTCTGCCAGGGTCAAGATACAAACCTACCCCAGCCAAGTCAGCACCAGCCGGCACGGATCTAGGTACCCCACGTGCCCTAACCGGGTGCCGGGCAGGCAGCCACACCAGCTGGGCAAGGGACACACTGTGGCGGGCAGACCAGAATCACACTGAAGCCCATAGCCCCTGGTCCAGACGGGGAGCCAGGCTTGGGAGAAGGGAGCAGACGGCCTGTGCTTCATCCACCCAGGAACTGGAGAGATCCCGTGTCCACACACGGCTCCGGGGCAGGGGCAGGGATCTCTCGGTCAGGACATCCTTCCACCCAGCCCTCAGGGACAGGGAACCGTGGCCTAGAGTCCCTCCCAGACCCCAGAAGCACTGTTCCCCAGGGGCTAGTCCAGGGTTCCAGCTGAGGCTTGGGTTGGCCAGAGCCCTGGGCTCATGGTCGGTCAGGGCTGTCCTCTGCACACAGGGACTGACGCAGGGGACACGCTGGAGTATAACCCCAACCTCCTGGACGACCCACAATGGCCCTGTGGCAAGCACAAGCGGGTCCTCATCTTCGCGTCTTACATGGTACGGGGGGCACCGGCGCAGGCCCGGTCCACACGCCTCTGGGTGTTCGGGGGCAGGCTGAGGGAGAGCCGCCGGGGCAGGGCCACTGGGCCCCCCACCCCAGGGCACCAGCACCTCGGGGCAGCAGGGGGTGTGCAGCAGGCCAGAGGCTGCGCTGACCACACCACCCTGGCAGCCTGGGTCACCACTCTGCATCCCAGGCTCTGGGACCCTCTGTCCTGAGACGTGTCCTCCTCTGATCTGCTGCCTGAAGCCATTTGCAGATCCAGGCCAGCGTGAAATCAGCCCCCAGGGTCTCGGGTGGGTGGCCCCCAGGGCTGTGCGGGGCCGACCCCTACCCTGCGGCCTTCTCGCACACAGACCACGGTAATAGAGTACGTGAAGCCCTCTGACCTCAAGAAGGACATGAATGAGACCTTCCGGGAGAAGTTCCCACACATCAAACTGACACTGAGCAAAATCAGGAGGTAAGGGGACTGAGGAGAGATCTCTGGGCCCCGCCACCGTGATGAGGCCGTTCCTCTCCTCTCCTGTTTCTAGTAGGTTCTTGAGCTTGATAAATCCAGATGTGCCCCGCCCAAGTCCCCTCCTGCTATCTGACCAGGCCAATGTCAGCAGTTCCCCACCCCACCCCACCCCCGCCACCTCCATGGGTCAGGCCGCCTCAGTGCTGCTTGCACCCACACCTGCTAGCCCTGCTCCCTGATGCCCGTAACCACACAGGAGGTGGGCACTGTGGTGACCCCATCTGACAGATGGGATCGAGGGCCGAGGAGGTTTGCCCAAGACCTCAGCGAGTTAAGTGGTGGACCGCCCGGAGCCCAGGCAGCCTGGCCTAGTTGGGACTCCTGGGGATCGCCCTTCCCTGGGCCCTCTTCGCCCCACTGTCTCACTGTCCCCCCTCACCAGCACCAACGGGCTTCGCTGAAGGTCCAGACACTGCTTCAGGGCCTTTCCGCGGTGCTATTTCTCCCCACATCGTCCCTTTCGCAGCCACAGGGGAGCAGGGACTCTGTCCTCTGTGGTGGCCCCTGGAGGGCAGCATGGGCTACCCAGTACACTTCGGGGGGTGGGGGGGGAGGGGGCACGGCCCGGCCCGAGGGGCAAGGGGAAGCCAACATCCGCCTGCTTGTCCAGCAAGCTGCGGACCCTAGCGCCGGCCGTGCCCACCTGGAGGAAATGGTGCCCTCCGGGCCACTCTGGAGCAGGGAGAGGGGCGGCCACTTCCACTGCCCGTCAGCACCCGGCTTCCGTGTAAACCCGCAGTTTAAAACGGGAGATGCGGAACCTCTCTGAGGAGTGCAGCCTGGAGCCTGTGACGGTGTCCATGGCCTACGTGTACTTCGAGAAGCTCGTCCTGCAGGGCAAACTCAACAAGCAGAACCGCAAGCTATGCGCCGGGGCGTGCGTGCTGCTCGCCGCCAAGATCAGCAGCGACCTCCGCAGGAGCGAGGTGAAGCAGCTCATCGACGTGAGTACGCCCAGCCCCGCCCCGGCTCCGCCCCCGACCTGCTCTGGACCAGGGTGGGGGGTGGCTTGTGCAGAACCCGGCTGGGGTGGAGCGGCTGGTGCAGAGCTGGGGCTCCACATAACCTCCCTCCTCCCTCCTCCCTCCTCCCTCCTCCCGTGCAGAAGCTGGAGGAAAGGTTTCGGTTCAACAGAAGGGATCTGATCGGGTTTGAGTTCACGGTGCTGGTGGCCTTGGAACTCGCGCTCTACCTTCCCGAGGGCCAGGTGTTACCTCACTACAGACGCCTCACGCAGCAGTTCTAGCCCAGCCTGGCCTCTGCCCGGAGGGCGGCCACCCCTCCCACACCGCCCAGACGCCCTGGCGCTCAGGGCCCCAGGGATGTGTCCAGGTGAGCGGCCGCCCGGCAGGGACGCGCCTGCCCCTCAACTGATGCCGCTGTCCCTGCACACCTGTTCCCTTGGAGGGACACCGCTTTCATTCCAAAGCACACCACCCGCCATGGTACATTCCTGAGAATCTTCTCGCATTTTTACGCGAGCAAAATGTAAGGTTTTACTTTTTTCATGTGCCTGAGACCGACCCGATCCTCAAGTGGTCATTTCGGCATCTTTCCTTTGCACCGCCTGGTCTTCCGCAAACCACCACAGCCACTGCGCTCGCATCGCAGAGATCTGGGTTTCTGGAGCCTGCTGAACACTCTGGAATTGCAGAAGTTGGCGTATCGAAACATGAGTCTTGGCTCTTTCCGGTTTTCGTTGGTGGACACAGCTCCCTCCCGGCCCAGCTGAGCCCCTCGGGGATGCCCACTGGCCTCCCCCGGCATCCTTCCACAGGCAGAGCTCTGGCATTAATGCAACTAGGGCAGACTCCGGTTTCTCTCTCTTTTTACTCCAAGCATCGTGTCACTGTGAAATCCTGATGCCCGAGCGTCACACATGCCAGCAGGCCTCCGCGCAGACACTAGCCCACCCCAGGGGGGACCCACCCTTCACCTCTCACCGGGAACCCCTGCTTGCCTGCGACACTCTGGACCTTCAGGATGTTTGTTGGACTGCTTGCTCCTGGCTCTTGATCTTTCTAAGCAATATCGTGATGGAGAAAACCGGTGTATTTATTGTTACTTGGGATTTGGTTTGATGGGTCTTAAGGGAACAAAATCTGGTCGGGAGCAGTTGAGGCCGTGACTTGGAACACCACACTTGACTCTCAAGCAGGCGGGAGGGGGACGGCCCCATCTCCCTGGAGGGTGGGTGCACACGCCTTTCTTCGTAGGCAGGACGCAGTCTTGGCTGTCACACGAAGCAAGCCCAGGGAGTGGTGGTTGTCACCTGTGTGCGGGCCTGTGCCCCTTCTCTCAACAGGGCCCGTGTTCGGCTTTCCCAGGTCTGCGTGTCCTTCCTGCACGTTCTGTGACCCGGTTCTCCAGCTCACTGTCCCGTCAAACACTGAAGAACCAAGGATGATTTCCCTCCCTGGGTCAGCTGGGGTTAAAAATGACCACGTTGGCTGGGCCATTAAGCTGCTTCCCTGCCGTCCTACAAACCTGTCAGTCTCTGCGACAGCCCCACCCTGTATTGTGTGTAAACTGATGCTTTTGCCAAAAGGAGACACCGGTTCTGCTCATCACAACGCTCAGGCACCAGCGGCTCAAGCCTGGACCCCAGCACCCCCCCAGCACCCGTGTCTGCGTGCAGGCCAGCTGTTCCTCTTCCCCCGGGGGATGAAGCCCAAGCCTGTATTCCAACCCTATTTATTGTGGGATAAGCTCCCTGTCCCCCTCAACGGCCCCTAATGCACACGTGTCCCAGACGGACGAGGGTGGGAGGGAGCTGAGATACAGGTGCTTTTCTCCCGGACAGCAACGTGTGCAGCCCTTGTATCTCAAGGACACTCTAGTGTTCCAAGCACTGGAAGGGACGGGTTCCCAGACTTCACCTCAAGAGGGCATGCGTCCTGGTCCTCGACAATTTCCACACAGGTGTTCAAACAGCTGACAGCAGTTTAGGTTCCTGTGTTCCCATAGTAAGATTTAGTCCTTCACAGACCTGTAACTCTCCCTTTGGTGTGTCCTGTCCTCGACGCCAAAAGCTGCTCGTGTGGCGGTCAGTGATCACTGCAGCAAAGCCAGTATTGAAGCCAAACGTGTCTGAGCCCCTCACTCTCTAGATAGAGCCCAGACATCTAAGAGGCGGCTCCGAAAGCAGCTGTGCATTTAAAAGTGCGCTAAGCGACTATCTGACCTCAATGTCAAGTCACGTCATTTGTTTGCAAACGGTAATGTATTTGTGGTTCAAAGTAAAATGTGATTTTGCAAAGTATGCCACAGGTTGCCTCCTTTCAGCTGACCGGCCGCGTCCAGCTTTACAGCAGCCCTCACACTGATGCCCAGAGGAACGCATCCACACTCCCAGAATGAACCAACACAGGTGGCTTTTGCTATTTTTGTTATTTATTTACGACAAACATCTCACATCTGTAATCCTCTCTGGTCAGAAGTTCCTAGGACAAAAGTAAGGACGACGTTAAAACCTCATTTCAGGAAAGGTCCCGGGCCTCTGTGCCCAAACACAGGCCATCTTACTTACTTTGAAACGATGCCATCGGCCTTGGCCAGTCGTAGAATGGAGTCATCAGACTCACCCTGGAAAAAAGTGCTCGACTATCACCCCTGCTAAACCCGGCTGGCAGGAGATCCAGTGGAGAGGCCTGGCATAGGGCCTCATACCTGATTATGGGGGGCGGGGGGGAGTACCTGAGTGCCTTCTCGGGGGTTCCTATCTTGGGCCCCTTAGCACCCCTATTCCGCGGCAGGAAGGGGCAGGCGGCTAGCACAGCCCCACAAGTTCACCCACTCTGCCCACGAATCTACTCGAGCCTCCAGAAAGAAAGATCCCCTTCCCCACTCGACCGCACACCCGGTGCACAAAGCCAGGGAAACTCACCATCCTCCGGATAGCCCCGCAGATCGCATAGGTTTTAAACTGCCCGTTAAACCTACCCGTCACCTTGTCAACCTGCAAATCGTCAACGCGAATCATAAAGATCTGGGGTCCGGGAGTGCTCAGCCCGCTAGGCCACCCCGACCTGGCTTCGGCCGCCCTGGGGGCTTTCCCCCGGGCGGGACGGGCCCGTTGCCTCCGCCCGGCTCACCTCGGCCACGTTCATCTGGATGGACGCGTGGTCCTTGGCGCCGATGATGCGGTTGCTGGCGGAGCTGCGGGGGGGGGGGGGGGGGGGGGTAAGCGCAGTGAGCGGCAGGGGGGCGGGGGGAGCGGGGGGGGTGGAAGGGCTCGCTCACCATTTCCGCGGCACGTACAGGTCCACGAACTCTCCGGCGTCGTTCTGCATGTCGACGGCAAGCCTGCGAGACCCCGAGGCGCCGTGAGGCCGGGCCGCGTCTCCGCTGCAGCCGCCCCGGCCCCCGCGCCGTCTCCCCAAGCCGCCCCGGCCCTCGGGTGTCGGCTCCCGCCCGGAGACCCCTCCCGAAGCCCCCACCCGGCCGAGCGACCCACCTGCTGCTACCACCACCACGAGCGCGAGCGCAGAAAGGAAGCACTTCCTCCGCCGCCGGCGGTATTGGAGGACGGGGCGGGGCCTCGGCGAGTGCTTCCGGGTCCCGACGCGACGTAGGGCGCCGCCGGTTGCCCTGACGCACTTCCGCTTCCGGCGGACGGGGCGGGACCTGCGGGTGGCGGCGCCCGGCAGACTCGCGGGAGCCGGTGGCGGGCCCAGGCAGGCGTCGCCGGGCTGGGGGACGCCCGGGCCTCCGCGGCTTCTGCTTCCGCTGTCAGCCCCGCGTGGGCGGGCGGGGGCCGTGCAGACCCCTCCTGGGACTTCGTCCGCGACAGTGGCCGAGCGGGAGGAAGCCTCGAACAGGCTGGGAGGCGGCGGGCGGACTTGGGGTCCTCTCTAGGGCGCGGGGACACCGCTGTCGGGAAATCGAGGTCGGGGCAAGGAGGGGACGCTGCCAAGCTCCCGGGGCAGGACCCGCTGAGACCTGCCTGTGTCTGCATGTGGGTCAATCCAGCTAGTCCTGGTGATCAAAAGATTCTGTAGCTGGAAGGTGGGAGAGGCAGCTAGACTACCAGAGTGCCAGGAAGGAGAGAGTAGCAGAGAGAGGTCTGCAGAGGGATCTTCCTCGAGTGTTCAGCGGAATAAGGACCCCGGAAATAAACCACATATGTGGTCAAATGATGTTCTGCAAGGCTGCCAAGACCACTGTTGGGGGGGGGGGGGGAAGGACCGTCTTTTCCACAAACGGTGCTGGGAAAATGGGACATCCGCATACAAAAGAAGGAAGCTGAACCCTTACCTCAACACCTTATGTAAAAACGATGTGGATCAAGGACCTAAAACAAAATTCTTTTTTTTTTTTATTTTTTTTAACGTTTATTTATTTTTGAGATAGAGAGAGACAGCATGAATGGGGGAGGGTCAGAGAGAGGGAGACACAGAATCTGAAACAGGCTCAGGCTCTGAGCTGTCAGCACAGAGCCCGACGCGGGGCTCGAACTCACAGACCGCGAGATCATGACCTGAGCCGAAGTCGGCCGCCCAACCGACTGAGCCACCCAGGCGCCCCTAAAACAAAATTCTTAGAAGAAAACCTAGGGCACAGGCTTTACGACATTGGACCCGCCATGATTTTGAAATGAGACCAAAGGCATGGACAAAAACGACAAATCGCGCCTCATGAAAATGTTTAGGATTTGTGCATCAAAAGACACCATCAGCAGGTTAAAAAAGCAACCTACAGAATGGGAGAATATGTTGCAAATCATACACCTGGTGAGGGATCAATATCAGGATATAGAGAGAACTAAAACTAAACAAAACCTGTTTTAAAAGTAGGCAAAGGACCCCAGTAGACATTTCTCCAAAGACGTATAAATGGTCGGTAAGTACATTTAAAAGATGCTCAACAGCACTAGTCCTTAAGGAAATGCAAATCAGGGGCGCCTGGGTGGCTCAGTTGGTTGAGCGTCTGACTCGATTTGGGCTCAGGTCATGATGTCCGTGCTGACAGCACAGAGCCTGCTTGGGATTCTCTCTCTTCTCAGTTTCTCTCTCTGTGCCTCTCTTTCTCAAGATGAATGTATCAACTAAAAAGAAGGAGGAGGAGAAGAGGGAGAGAAAGAAGGAGAAAAGAGGAAGAAGAAGAGAAAACTTTAAAAAGAGGCAACTGTTGGCATGGTTGTGGGAAATTGGAGGTTTTGCTCATTGTTGGTAGAAATCTGAACCGTGCAGCCATCGTGGGAGGGAGTATAGTGGTTCCTCAATTAAAGATAGAATTCCCGTATCCAATAACTCCACTCCTGAGTGGAGTTTCAAAAGAATTGAAAACAGTGTCTCCAACAGATATATGCAGCCGTATTCTCTACAACAGCCAAACGGCAGAGGCGACCCGTATGTCCGTCGGTGGATGAACGGGTGAACGAAATGGTCTACACGTACAAGGGAATGTTATTCGGCCTTAAAAAGGAAGGACGTTCTGACACAACGGGTATAGTTAAACCTTGAGGACATTATGCTGAGAGAAATTAGCCAATTGCATGAAGACAAATGCTACACAATGACACACGAGGTACCTAGAGTCGTGGAAGTCAGAGAATACGATGGTAGTTGCCATTGTGTGGGAGAGGGAACCAGAGCTGGCATTGAATAGGGAGAGTTTCAGTTTTGCAAAGTGAGTTCTGGAGTTGGATGGTGGTGATGCTAATGCGTTACTAGAGTATTTAATACCATCGAGCTGTACGCTTGCAGATGGTTAAAGTGGTGGGTTTTACATCTGCGTGTGTGTTTTAATGTTTGTTTTTGAGGAAGAGAGAGTGTGAGTGGGGGAGGGGCAGGCGGAGGGAGGGGGAGAAAGAATCTTAAGCAGTCTTCACGCTCAGCTTGGAGATATCCAGATATCTTTATTTATTTTAGTGTTTATTAATTTTTGAGAGAGAAACAGAGCAGGGGAGGGACAGGGAGAGAGGGAGACAGAATCAGAACCAGGCTCTGGGCTCCAAGCTGTCAGCACAGAGCCCGATGCAGGGCTCAAACCCACGAACCGTGAGATCGTGACCTGAGCCAAAGTCGCACACTTAGCTGACTGAGCTACTCAGGCGTCCCAATATTTATTTATTTTAAAGACTTTATTTTTAAGTAATCTCTACACCCAACATGGGTCTCAAACGCACAGCCCCAAGACCAAGAGTTGCATGGCTCCACCAACGAGCCAGCCAGGTGCCCCATGTTACGTGTATTTTAACACAATATTTACGTATTTTTTAATGTTTATGTAATTATTTTGAGAGAGTGAGCAAGCGGGGGAGGGGCAGAGAGAGAGAAGGAGAGAGAATCCCAGGTAGGCTCCACACTGTCAGCACAGAGCCTGAGGGTGGGGCTCGATGTCATGAACTGTGAGATCATGACCTGAGCTGAAATCAAGAGTCAGACGCTCAACTGACGGAGCCCCCCAGGCACCCCCAAAACAATTTTTAAAAATGTAAGATGATAGGATGCACACACATGGGTGTGCACATCCTTTCCTCTAGGGCAGAGTCTCAAGGCCAAATTCTTCAAGGGGAAGAAAGTTGTGCCCCCCACCCTGTGGCCCAGGAAATCTGGATCTTACTCTCTTAAGAAACGTTGCTGTCCAAGGTCCCAGGTCCCACTTTGGAGCAAGTAGTCCCTGACGGCAGCCAGGTACCGGGGAAGGGAGGGCTGCAGACAAGATCCTAGGTAGGGATGGCCTCGTTGTGCCTGTGCTGTCCCCGGCAGCCACTATGGGGCGTCCGAGAGCTGTGTCTGCACTGCCTACCGCTGCGCTGGGGCCCTAAGGGCAGAGGCTCACCTGTTTGTTCCCGGCCCACTTCTCTGGAACTGAAGGGGGCTGAGTCATCTCCCTCAGGCCCCTGGTCCCTTGTCCGCGGGGTAAATTGTTTACTGAGCTTCCTCTGGGGTCTCCAGGTTGGGCAAGGGCCAGAGGCCGGGTGGAACAAAGGCAGCGGGGGGCAGGAGGACCTGGCACTTGAAGACAATCAGGCTGAGCCCTTTTTGTAGATCCCAAGGCAGCCTCTAGGAAGGAGCTCAGCAGCAGCTGTCCGGCAGGGTGGTGCCGTCCAGGGTTCCTGAGTGCACCCGTTTCTACTCAAGAGTATGTGCCTGGGTGGCTCTGTTGAGTGTCTGACTTCGGCTCAGGTCGTGATCTCATGGTTTGTGAGTTCGAGCCCCGCATCGGGCTGAGAACCTGGAGCCTGCTTTGGATTCTGTGTCTCTGTCTCTCTCTGCCCCTCCCCTACTCACGACCTCTCTCTCTCTCTCTCTCTCTCTCTCTCTCAAAAATAAACATTTTAAAAAATTGATAAGAAAATTAAAAGAAAAAAGTATACACCTGTGCTCTCGATAACCTTGACTTGTCAATATCACATCAGGATCACAAGTCAAGCTTGCACCGTCCCTCTAAATTCCTCAGCTGCCTCCTTCTGGCCATGAAGTAGGGACAATGGTAGAGCCACCCCACAGGGCTGGGGTGGTCTGCATTCAACTAGTTAACACATGCAGTGCTCAGAACGAGTGCGGCACTCAGGAAACCCCCAGCCTGCTAGTGTTCATCACCACCACCATCACCATCACCATCATCACCACTACTGTTGTCATAATGTGGTTCCAGGTCATACGGTTGGGTTTGAATCGTAGGCTGGTGACTGGCAGCTTGCACCAAAGACAGCCCGATCTCATACGGGTCCCCGTTCAGGCTGCCCGGGGAGGGCGATGGCGGCCAACAGCAGCTGGTTGGTGTCTGTGCAGCAGCCACGTCCTGCAGGCACGCCCCCCCCGCCCCCCGCATGCACAGGTAAACGAGGCCCTGAGATGTGGGGCAGCTCAACCTTCCAGGGGAGCCTCCCCCTCCTCCTCCCAGAGCAGCTGTTTCTGGGCCAGGCGGGTCTGAAATGCATTGTGTGTGGAAGGGAACCGGCCAGAACCAGGAAACCCTCCTTCCGGGCCCGGGGCGGGGGCCAGGGTGAGCGGCAGGTCAGGGCCGACCAGACCTGCCCAGGAGTTACAGCCACCAGCCCCTCCGGCCTGCCCTCCATTCCCTTGAGAGCAGGCCTGGCTCACCTCCCTGGGGCTTGGGGGGGGGGGGGGGGGCAGGGAGCGTGCAAGCCAGTGAGCCACCAACCAGGGCCTGGCCCCACAGCCTCCCAGGCTTTGGGATCATCGTCTGACCTCAGAGAGACACAGGCAGTCACCGGCTCTCCCTGGTCTTGATGAGGGTTAAGGGAGGTCACGGTGGGCGTGCGGCACCCCCCATATGGGTCAACATAACTGGCCCAGAGCTTAGGGCATCTGGCATCGTTACTCAGCCTATCGGGGCCCCAGGGAGCGTGGAGGGGCCAGGCCAGCGCCCCGTCCGTTCTATTTTACCTTGTTTTATTTTTTCATTTTGTCATTTACTATTTCGCTTTCTTTTACGTATGTGTCATTTTGTTTTTCTATTTGATTTTTTTCATTCGCTCTGCTGTTCACCTAGGCAGGCAGAGCTCCCCATGACCATGCAGGATGGAGTCAGGCTCTGGGTGGGGCCAGTCCCCTTCCCACCGCCCCCCCCCCCCACCGCCCCCACCGCCCCTGCCCCGGCTCTCAGGAGGCTCATGCAGGCCTTCTCAGGACACAGGTGATGTGCTGGGGAGTCCAGTGGGGGCTGAGCTAGGCGCTTGGGGCGCATCTGTGCACCGGGTCCACCTGGAGGGGCCAGCTGACAGCAGGGGGGTACTGAGGTCGGACACCCAAGACTGTCCCGCCTCCTGGCCCCACCCCTCCTGTGGGGGCTGGCCACAGAGGTCTGAGCCAAGTGACAGGAAAGGAGGCCCTTCCGTCCGAAGCACACACAGGGCGTCCAGCTGGCTCGTCCCCGCGGACACACAGGGTTTTCCAGGCTGGCCAGAGGCCAGCGCGTCCCAGCCCAACCGGGTGGGGATCCAGATTCAATGGGAAAGCACGGCAAAGCGCAGGCAGCAGAGCCCCCCGGGGCCCAGGCCAGGGTCCGACCCCAGGCACAGACGGAGCCCCCACGTCCAGGCAGTGACTCGGGCGGGGGGACCTGGGAAAGGCCTGGGTTCTGGCACCGTCCCCCTGCCCCTAGGCCTTCTCCCCTTCTGCTTCCCCATCAGGAGGTTGGAGCTATTGTCCCCACACCCATGGGTGGAGGTCAGGGCTCAACAGGAAAGGGGCGGCTGGGAGCCCGGTGAGCGGGGCAGAGATGGAACGGTGCCACACCCGGGGCAGCACTCTGGTCAGGGAGACGGAGAGCTGCTGTCCCCGTGGGAAGTGGGCCCGAGGGTGACCCTGCAGCACTGCCCAGGTCCCAGCCTGCCTGTGCCCGGGCTCCGCAGGAGTGGGTGTCCCCGGCGCCCGGCCAGGCAGCCAGGACAGGGAGCTCTCGGCCTGGCACTTCTGAGGGAGGTTCACGCTTCCTGCCTGTGAACCAGCAGCTGGGGAAGGCCCCACAGAAGCCCCATGACAACCCTGTGAGCCCATTTTACAGAGCAGGAAGCTGAGACCGAGGGAGAGGACGTTTCCCCCACCCCCAGCGTCACATGGCTGGGGCCACGCGGGCTGACGGGTGAGATGATCACAGCCAGAACCCGGCCTCTGTGCTGGAGAGGAGCTTGGACAGTGGGGTCTCAGGCGCAGGCACCTTCAGAACATCCCTTACCTTCGTCTGTGCCCCAGAGACACGCCCCGTGGGCCTGAGCTGGACGAGACAGGTAGATGGGCAGGTCCCCAGCCCTGGGCGCTGAGCTGGGCCCTGCCCCCAGCAGGGCGCATCAGCAGCTGCCGAAACAGGCCCAGAGGCAAGGTGGAAAGTGACGGAATCCAAATTCCTGTCCCAGGCATGTGGGTCTGGCCCGGGCTTGTCCGGCTGGCTTGGCCAGCCGCCAGCTCCCGCCCCTCCCCACCCCCAGCTCTGCAGGCGCTCTGGGCCTCTACGGCCCCTCCACCCGCCAGGACCTCCACCCGCCAGGACCTCGTGTGAGTGGCAGCGGGAAGGCAGTGGTGCCGGGAGCTGTCCTGGGCCCAGGCTGGGCACTGGGCACTACAGTGTGCGAGACCGATGGTCCCTGTCCCCAGAGAGCTCGTGACCCAAGGAAGAAGGCCATAAGCATCTCATCTCAGGTGTAGGACAGTGGGTCCCACCCAGGAGCTGTCCCCCCCACCAGGATCCCTGCCAGGACATCACACCTGGGGGAGGAGGTGGCTCCTGGCCACCAGTGGGTGCGGGCCAGGGGCGCTGCTCAGCCAGCCGCCCGTGGTGCCCATGACGGCCCCTTCGGGAGGCCTCGGGCCAGAATGCCTGGTCTAGGGTTTTGAAGGGCTACATAGGCTGGGCGGTCAGGGAAGGGATGTCCGAGGAGGGACAGTGCCACGTAGTGACCAGCCCTGAGAGGTGCCGCGCCTTTAACACCGGTCACCCCAGTGCTCCTGCGGACAGGGACCGGGTGATCTGCGCCCTGGAGTGGGGGCGGGAAGAGGTGCTGGGCTGGGGAATTCCAGAAGGCAGAGGCTCTCCTGCCAGGTTCTCAGCTCCCTGCAGCCCCTGCCACGTTCCTCCCCTGGGTGGGCAGGCGATGGGGCTCAGTGCACTCCCAGCAGAGATACAGCGGGCCCGGGAGCAGCCTGCACCAGCCTCCTGAGTGACCCAGATCACCGTGCAGGCCCCAGAGGCCTGCTTCCTGGGGCTGGGGCCACAGGACCTTGCCAGGACTCAGGTTTGCCGTCGCTGGAGAGCAGCGGGCCACACCGTCTGCCGTGAGCAAACCTCCCAGGTGGGGAATGAGTCCCTTGCAGACAGGGTCAGGACTTACCAGCGTGGCGTGGTCAGCGGGGCCGAGCCTCAACAGGCAGGGTCACACATGGCCTCTCCGATCGTTGGTGCCCCCCCCCTCTGTAAAATGGGCTTTTGTGGGCATCAGATCAGATGGCGCACGTTAGGCACTTGCCCGGCACCAGGCACGAGGGCACCAGCCAGCAGCTGCCTAATGGCCCCCTGGGTGCTGGGCGCAGGGTGGCTTGGTGCTGCTGAGGGGCTGGCCCGACAACAAGGCAGGAAAACACAATCGGCCCCATTTACACAGGAGTCCGGTGGGGCGGGGACGCCTCTGACCTCAGGGCACACCGCAAGCCCAGGACAGAGCTAGGAGGGTGGGCTGCGGGAGACCTGGGCCCCGAGGGAGGGGTGGCTCTTAGGTCCCAGCCTTCACCCCCCTCACTGCCACTCGCAGGTTCCGAGAGGGGGCCCAGACCGCTTTCGAGGAGACTGGACTCCCAGTGGATCCCCCCCACCCCCCGCCCTGCAGTGGCCTGACGGGAGCCCCGCACGTCTCCCTGTGTTTACATTCCCCCAGAGGAGCAGGACACATGTTTGTAAATGTCTGCCGGAGGCAGACAGGCCTGGAGCTGAGCCCAGCCACCTTCATTTCACCCCTGGGGCAGAGGACAGCCCCAGAGGATCCTGGAGGGGCTCTCAGCAGCCCACCCCTCTCTGCCAGGCCAGACCCGAGCTGGAGGCTTCGGACACTGGCTGGGTGCGCACCTCCAAGCCTCCCCCACACCTACTGGGCATCCTGGAGGGCCCCCTGAATGAGATCAGGGTGACAGTGGAGGGACGCGGTTGGGGGTCAGCTGCATTTGAAACACTGGTGACCCTAGGGGAGCCCCGGGTCAGGCCACCTATAGGATGTGCAGGGGTGAGGCCCAGTGCCTCTGGGGCGCGAGCCCACAGGCCCCCTGCACGGTGACCAGGGCCTGCACAGGGGACAGGGCAGGAGGGGCTGTGACTCAGCATCTCTGCAGACGGGACCCAGTGGCATCACACACTCAGGCTGAGTCAGTCCGCTGTTTGGGGTTGGTGTCTCTGGTTCACCGCGGCCCTAAACACGGGCCCACATGTCACCAGAAGCACGGGACCGGCAGGCCATGCGGTGGCGGGTCTGCAGGCACCCTGACGCATCCCTGCCCCCACCATCTCTGCTGGAGGCCCGATGGGCGCTGTTCCTGCGTATGCTGTGCCTTCGTGGCCCCCACTTGGCATCCACGCTCCTCCTGATGCCTGGGAAAGGCCAGCCGTGAAGCCATGCCCCAAGCCCTCTCCCAGTCCCTGCACAGCCCCTGCAAAGAAGCCATCTTCCAGGAATCATCCATGGTGTAGCAGCACCGAGACTTTGCGCCTCTCTGGGCTGACGCGTGCGCCACAGCACGTGGAGCCACACCTGGTCCCCCACTCGCCACGCGTGGACGTCGGGACTGTCGTGCACAGCGCGGCCCTCGATGTTTGTGGACAGGAGCTGTGTAGATACGTGCCGGCATCCCTCCTGGCACGTCTGCGCAACGGAAGGGCCGGGTCACCCGGTGGCTGCACTGCCACCGTCTGGTGTTTCCGTTCTGCGTGGTGGCCGTAGAGCAGGGACTGCTGGAGACGTGCGTCAGGTCAGGTGCTGAGCCCTGACCCCCTTGGCCTGCCTGCTGCGGGGCCTCCAGGCCAGAGTGAAGGCTGTGGCCACAGGGTCACCTGCTCAGCACGGGACTCCAGACACAAGATAAATAACAAAATGATGAAATGAAAGAAATAAAAATTTTTTAAAGAGTTGAGTGAACAAAGGAAAAATGTGCAACAGAAAGGGGCGGGTCCTGGGGCCGTGGTCTGCAGGTGGGTGAGAGCGGGTGGGGAGAGGCGCTCCTGGCCGCAGGAACTCCTTCGTCACAGCGGCTGGGGTGCTGGGGGTCATGTGGGGTGGCTTGAGGTGGGGCCGTGGTACAGGGCCATGGTGCAGAACGCGGTGCAGGGGCTGTGGTTCAGGGGCGTGGTGCAGGGGTGTGGTACAGGGTGTGATGCAGGGGCGTGGTGCAGGGGTGTGGTGCAGGGGCATGGTGCAGGGGTGTGGTGCAGGGTGTGGTGCAGGGGCGTGGTGCAGGGGTCATGGTGCAGGGGTGTGGTACAGGGGCGTGGTGCAGGGGTGTGGTGCAAGGTGTGGTGCAGGGGCATGGTGCAGGGTGTGGTGCAGGAGCTGTGGTTCAGGAGCATGGGGCAGGGGCGTGGTTCAGGGCCGTGGTGCAGGGGTGTGGGACAGGGTGTGGTGCAGGGGTCATGATGCAGGGGTGTGGTTCAGGGG